>NW_009260857.1:186756-216250 GCF_000687185.1 Egretta garzetta | reverse complement strand
AAGAGTGTACTGACAGAATGTCAGAAGTAAATGGATTGAAAATAACAGTTTAGGGTTATGTAAAGGAGATGCAGCCCTTCAAACTGGAAGTAACACTAACTTATATGTTCTCTTAATCAAAATTGCCTAAGGCAAAGTATAGTTACATTAAGCCAACAAATACAGTTAATTGGGGTTATTTCCAAACCACCATCTCTGAGCTAAACCTTAAATAAGGTTGTTTTGAAAAAAAAAACCTTCTTGGAACCAACTCAACCCTGTATGTTACAGAGTTAGAATCAGGAAAAGGCTCAAAATGTGCAGATTTGGAAGACCAGTGGCCAGACTCTAATTACCTCCCAGTTGTATTCCACTCCATCAACAAGGAGAGAACCAGCAGGCAGTTCTCAATACAGGCAGCACAGGATGGTATAATGCCACGCTAGGGGCAAAAGATGTGGTTTCTGAATGACTGGAGTGGTAGCTCTCACTTCCCATTTTGGCCCCAGGGCAGCCCTCTGAAGACAGTGAGGAAATTATCAAAGAAACCCCCCAACGGCTGCTTTCACAGCTGTGTTGCCCATGATCAGGCACCTTTCTTGTCCCAGCTACACAGCTCCTTGATTGCAACAAATCTGAATTGGCTCTAGTCAATGAGCAAAGTGGCTTCATTTAACTTTCAACAGGTTAGAGGTGCATGTGCACTATTCTTGCATTAACTTTGCTTTGGGCTGAGTTTAAAGCATGTTCAACGTAACTGAGAGTGGATTTGGTTTAGTTATTAGACTAATGTAGCCACTGAATTGCTTTTGAGTTAGTATTGGATGATATGGCTGTATTGATTTTACAGATGTGTCTTCTAGGTCATTTCCCAGTTTGGGCTTGCAATCTTTATTTTGCTTCCTGCTTTATTATTCATCTTGTGCTTGGTCCCTGCTGTTCACTTGTATCTCTGTTTACAACTGTGTACAATATAAGGCGCAATGCGTTTTTAACTGCGGCATGAAAAACTGGCCCCATGGAAACTGATGAATCACCTAGCCAAACCACTACTCGCCTCCAGCAGCACCCCACATAAAACACAGCAAACAATAGTGAAAAATAAACCAAAATCCTCTCTGTATTAGGCCTGTCCTAGAACACTGGACAAGAGAAGCAAAAGAAAGCTTCCATCTCTACTTCAGAGTGCTGCAATGCCTAAAATCAGAGTATCAATATAGCACAGTTACCGCACTTAAAAAAGAAAGAAAGAAAAAGTAAAAGTTATCTTTGAATTGATAGAGGAATTTGAAAAGGAGTATATGCGAACAGGAAAATGTGCCAAATAAGAGAAAAGGAAAATAGTTTCTTCTCTTTCTTTCTGTTCAGAGAAGACCGCACCTTGGGCCATTGCTCAGCATTTCTTGGCTGATCTCACCGACTCAGTCTTGTACAATCTTTGTGAGTGACTACACCTATGACTGTAACTGCCCCCCCATACTCCACGCTGCTGCTTGGGGACGTGTGGGGTGGGGCTAAAGAAGTCAATAGGGAAGGAGTGAAGTTGAGCATGAGAAAGTGGGGAGGAAAGGTATTTTAATGTTTGTCTCTGGTTTACACTACCCTAATCTATTTTAATAGCAAATTAAATTATTTTTCCCAAAGTTGAGTCTGTTCTGCCCACAATGGTAATTGGTAAACAATCTATCTACCTCAACCCATAAGCTTTCTCATCCTATTTTCTCCTCCTGTTCAACAGGGGAAGGTGTGTGAGCAGCTGGGTGAGAATTTGGCTGTTAGTCAAAGCTAACTCACCAAAACAATTAATAGCCTAGTCAAGTGTGGCATTGAATCTGAACTTGTAAGTCCTACTGGATATTCATCGACTCTGTGAAGAGAAATGCAGGTATCTCTGCTGCAGTCCACAGCTTATCTTGCCATACATCCAATATTTGGGACATTCTAGTTGTCTAGTGCCTCAGTTACTAGGAGGCTGACTGTACAATGAAGGAAAAAAAAAAGATAAATCTCCATGGTATACCATAAACATATATTTTCGCATCCTTGTAGTGTATCCTGAAAAGACAACAGTCTATAAATTATTACAGATTATGATCCACCTTTTCAAAATTGTTACAAAATGGGGTATTTTATTAGAAAGATTGTTGTGCTCATTTTACAAATATGAAACAAAATGTTGAATTTTCAATAGCAGTAAGGAATTTCTCTAGGAAATCGCTGGGAACTAAGCCTTTTCCAAAATCCTGATCAAAGCAATAAAAAAGTTAGCCATTCTTTCCCTTAACTAACCAACTAACATCACAGTCGCTATTATTGCCATTGACCTTTGCTCATGCTGTATTTTGCTAAAAAACTTCCATCGAGGCAAACCCCAACATAATCCTAGCAAAAAATGAATGGTATCAGTGGTTAAAACTTAAAGTGTATTAGAAAATTGAGTTGCCATTTTAAGACAGAAAAAAACAATGGCACAAATATGTGCTAACTCCAAGGACTGGGATGGACTTTACATGCCACTAGTAAGTGCTGAGAACATGTTTGATTCATGAGGATTAGTTTAAATATCCTCAGGGCAAGTTATTACACGTTCCCTATAGGTGGAATTTATGACAACTAAAAAATAAGTAGCAAGAATAGTTGCTGCATACATAAGACTGCATCACTTGTTATTGTCAGGAAATTAACACAGAAGGTTGCTAATACGGCTGAAAATGGTGCAACCTATTTAGTTTCTGAAAGCTAATTTCATAATGCCATAGATATCTGCATAAGCCATACATCAGAGAACTGGGGAAGAAATGAAAATAGGTTAAAAAACCCCAACTGATTACAAATTATAATGTTCCTGAAAAAAATTGATTAAAAAAAAAAGAAAAACGGAAAATATGACTCAAGGATAGTTTTTCCAGCCAAGCTTACTGCTTACAAAATCAGTACACTACTAATTCAGCTTTTAAAGTTTTTGGCAATGGAAAGTTAATGAAGAAACTAAGATAAACCATTGCACTTAGAACAACTTGCATTTTAACAGCTTTAGCCCCTTTTCTGCTTCTCAAAAACATTAAAAACAAAAAGACCTCACAAAATTTGACATAAAAGTCTGAAGGACTTTATGGGGTATTCTAATTGCATAAGATTATGAAGGAATATATAGGAATGGCCATAGAGTCATATGCATATCATGCCAAAGTAATTTTATACTCAGCAATGCTGAAAAAACAGATGTGATTATTAGTGCCAATTAGATGATATTGGCTTGAAATGAAAGAGCAAGTGTAGGCCTGTCTAATGACATCACTTTTTCAGTTATTGAATAAAAAACACAGATTGTAACATCTACATGAATTAAGATTGAATGTGCACCAGCACTTTTAAGGGTCTTCATTTTAAATCTTATGAAAAATCCTGACCTTTTAGCAATACAGCAGATTTCTTGCGATAGATTAAACAACTGTCACAATTAGCCAGATTTCTCAACCCTGAGATCAAAAAGAGGAGCCAAATGTTCAGTATTAAGTAACAACTGTACTTTCTGATTAATACTCCAGATTTTAGTAAAGCCCTCCTGCTGGAATACGATATTGGGGTGCATAGTAAAGTAAGATTGCACAAGACATATTATCTGTGTCTGAGGCAATAATTTCTTTCATAAGTGCATATCTTTATCTTTTTGTTTAAATGCATATTTGGTTTTTTATAGAGAGAATAATATGGATTCTCTTATGCCCAATTCTTCTGTTTAAAAATGATGAATATTTTAGGAAATTTATTTTAGAAGGATACATCTATAAAAAAATTTCAGCTACTAAGACAGGCACATAGTCATGAAGTTCTTATAAACTACACTAGGCTCTGTTTTGGACAAGACTTTTCCAACCACTAAGAACTCAGTTTGGTGTGAAACTTAGGCTAAACCATCTGACTACTGAGCGATTTTCTAAGTAGCTCAGGCATAAGGTCTTGAAGCTGAGGAATACCTGGTATCATTTCGTGGAGGACAGCATTTTCTCTCTGGAGACCCCCCTGCCGTGCTGTTGCCCACTGCAAAAGTGTTATGTTCTCATGCAGGACCTGAAGATTTAGGATGCAACTCCAGATGAAAAAAAAGCATATTCCATGTTCAGTGTAATGTGGCACTTATATCATTGCAGCTGTAAGACCCTTTTAATTGTGTGGCAAAACTCAAACTTAGCAGTGTTTTAATACTAATTTAAAGAGGACAATGACAAGATTCAGTCCAGCAGCAAAGAGAAAGGAGCTGTGGACAACTTATGAATATAAACACAATTATTGGACTTGAGGGAAAAGCCTGTATGCTGAATAGCTACTATGATTAGCCAAGCCATATGTTTGCAAAAGATCTCACTGCTCACCCAATACATTTCATGGACTCCCCTGACAAGGCCCCTTGTTAGTACTCTATGGGATATAGACACGAGGAGAGGGATCACGGAAACGTGCACTTTATCTACACAGTAATTGAGGAGAAAGATATAACCTCAGAGATTTCAAAAAAGTCTGCATCTCCCAGGATAAATGGAGGAAATGATCATCAATTTCTGCAGATAATTTTGTCAGAATAAAATTTGCATTTTGTGTTACATCTTTACATGATCATTTGTCTGAAAATCTCTGTGACAGGTAACTTAATTTGGTTAAAAAAATATGGCAGCCTGCTCACCAGAGGTTACTGGCTTAAGGTACACAGGGATTTTACTGAAGAAGGGAACAATACTTTGTGCCTCTCCAACATGACTTCAGAAGGGGCACCCCTCATTAAGCGCTGCATTACTGCCATATCCATTCCTAGCGAGCAGCAGCAACTAAAACAGTTTGTGAATTTTGCAGACTCTTGGTGCCTCAACTGCAAGAAAAGTGATATAGCAGCAGAATATTAGGATCTGAAACAAATGGATATTGAAAGTTAAATCTCCTCTTCTTAGCTGGTTTTAAATAGCTAATGTGCTCAAAAATCTCAATGTGAATGGAGTGCCTCAACACACAAGAAAAGAGTAAGTCTTTGCTCTCCAACTGAAAATCTGGAATCAAAGATGATACCTTCTGGAACTCCTCACATTTGTTACTAGGAATGTCTTCTAAGAACCACAGCTGTGATGACCAGTCACAGATATTTGGGGTTCTTGGACAACAGCAGCAATTGCAACTGTAAAAAGAATATCAGAATCCTTTCCTGAATTCCTGCAGTAGAGACCCCCCAAAAGACAGTAAGTGAGCAAGGGCTTTATGGAATAACAGTCCAAGAGCACCTCATAATGTGCAGCTCATAATGTGCAGCTCAAAACTACAGCACAGCTGCAGAAAACTCCCCCCTGCATTGTGTCAAATTAAAGATGCTGGCCTAAAAGCCTTGCACTAACAGCCAAGAAACATTTAGAAGCTGAATAATGGTGGAGGTTCAAGACCATGCGTTATCCAGAAGATTATTCAAGAGGAATAGTCAATGAGGAGCTAATATATTTAAAAGCTCCAGGAATGACTAATAGGTATCATATGCCAGTATATGAATTACTGCAGTTCCTACTGGTAATTAAAATAGGCTCTCCTGGAAAAAAGAATCTGAGGGCTTTGAGGCTCATGACAACATAGTTAAGAACTCCCTTTTTAGTATTGCTACACGGAGAGAAGGTGCAATAGAGCATGGGAGCTATAGTGTGACAGAAAAGGACTTTTCCTCAGAATAAAAACTCAGAGGACAATCTGAATCAAATGGGGTGATGGCACAAAGTAAAAAGGCGTATTTAGAACTTTGTAGTACTGTCAAAGATGGGCCACTTTAATGGTTGTGCTGGTCTATGAGGAATACAGATAGCTCCTCAAGGAAGCTATCAGAGGGTTTCAAAAAAAATGAAAAGTTGAGGGTACTCTGCTATCAGCAGGCACAGAAGGACTATTTCCACGCAGCAGAACATTGGAAAAAAGAGAGAGGACAGTATGCCTCACTCCTTTTAAAACTACAGAACATGCAGAGGCAAGGGGTTTAGAGCGCTTGCATACATGTGCTCTACAGTGTGAATATGCATATAGTTGAACTCTCAGAGAAACTATATTAAATTCTTCCTCTGCCTTAAACGAACTTGCTGTGTTTCTAAAGCCAATGAGTGAATTTAAATATGCTTGAAGCAGCCTGCTTAGATGCACTGTCTGAAAAGCATAGCACTTGTTGATGCTTTTCCTGACCAAAAGTATTTTGAAAATAGACTTGTCTCACTGCCCCACCCCCCCAAAAAAAGAAAAAAAAAAGATGATGGGATGAAAGAAAACAAATTATAAGAATTATTAAATTTAACACCCAAGCCCCAGAATTATACTGAATTTTGGCAGATACACAAAGCGTAGCATAAAACCTCATGAGGCATGCAGCATAGAGGCAGAGCACTATAGTATTCCTGATGCAAATGACAAACGTTTATTAAAAAAAATAAAACTGTATTATCTGGATGAAACAAAGCAAATTAAAATAACTTAATCATAAGAAACTAACCATGCACTCCTTGCATAAATGATGTAGATCATGAAACATGGATTCACATGAAACCTGCAACATGATTCAAGCTTTGTCTTAGAAAGTCCAATAAAGAAATAAGATCATAACAACTTTGAAGTTAAAAGTTAAGAACTCATTTCAAAGTAGATTGGAGAGCTCATGCTTACTAATTATTTTGTTACTATGTTTTGGTTGGGTTTTTTGTTTGTTTGGGTTTTGGGGGGTTTTTTTTGATAAAAAAAAGATTCACAGTGGTTTAATACTTTCAAGCGGTCCATGACTGATCCACTTATTAAAACTTGAAAATCTTTTCTAAACATTAAGGCCTGCAGAATTTTTAAAGTTTTTTTTGTATCAGTCAGAATACTACAGATTAGCTAATGTGAGGTAACTAATAGCTGCTGCTGTTTTCTGTTTGTTATTGAAAACACCATTTTGTCAATTAGTTCTGAAGAGTTTTACCAATCATCTGTTAGCAGTGAACAAAATTGATGAATATCTGCAAAGAAAAGGAAGTGAACAGAAATGACAAAGAAAGTCAACAAGACAATCCAGGCAATTAAATCTACCCTCCCTTGAGAAATAATCACTTCAGTTTATAACACCGAATATGGGTGTGGGAGGAGTAGGGAGTAGGATGATAAAAGAAGTGCCAACAGCAAATAGGTTTTTCCCTAAATCAGTATAAATATTGAAGGTTTTTAAATGTCTGAAATGCTGATGCAGGCATCTTTTTTATCGTTTCCAGGAACATATATTAACTTCTAGATGAGAGGCTTGCTTAATGCTTTTAATCTTTCAACCTCAGCAAACAAATTGGTTTTGTTTCTTTACTCGAGTGTTAAGCACATTTTATCATGGAAATTCTTGCAAATTTTGTATATTTTGAGCCTTGTTTATGTTTTGTGCTTTTAGCCTTTTGTTACCCTTTTTTTTTAAAGCAGAGTTAGCATGCAAAAAGCATAATCTAATTGAGCAATGAAGATCCTAATATTTTCTTGCATCTAAGAAATTTAATATGCTCTGCAGCTCCCTGAAATAAAATCGTCAATAAATTTTTGCTTTTTCCCCCTCATTGTTTACTTAAGCTTTTATTACCCGTGTGGTGCTCATGATGAGTGAAGAAATCATCGCATGGAAGCCTCAAGTCCTCTACGCACACACCAGCTAGGAACAGTTCAAGTGGAAGCAATGCAAAGTTATTCCCCCAGTGCAGATCCACTTCACATCTGACCTGTCAGTGCCATCTCTTCTAAAGCAAACAGACAGTCTCAGGTTTCATGTTCACTCAAGTTTTTACTCTCTCGTGGACTTCCAACTGTGCCAAACTGTGCGTGATGGTTCTATGATGCTCTCACCAACATACCAACAACCAATCTCCAGACAACTCAGTAGGCTTTCAATAACAGCTTCCAAACCTGCACAATCAGGTACTGAGAATCAATATTTCCAGTACATCCTCAGGGAAAACAGTGGATGAGAAAATGTTCATGAAGAGATAATAAAGGCCTACACAAATGAACAAACACTGGTCTGACACTTAAATGTGCATCTGGAAAGGTATAATTTACATTTCAATCTTTGATTCAGATGTCTACATTAGTTACAAGGCATAATCCTTTATATTTAATTTCAGATCTCTGCCATGGACACTTTCAGCACAGTTTTAGTGCAGCATTATATCCTAAAGCAAAAATCAAAGCTACCATGCCATATATGGCTCTTCAGCAAATTATCCATAATAGTCAAGAACATGCATTAGATTCCAGGAATGTGGAAATATATTTAAGAAATAGATTTCCTCTTTTATTTTCCATGATAAACACAGTATGATATGATTTTGCCTAATGTATGCATAGAGCACATCTGTAGCAGTAATATTAATAAAAAGAGAGACTGCAAAACTATTCTATAAATCTACCTTTTCATTTGAAAGAAAGGTTCTTTGCGACTGTAGTGCTATAAAATATAGATGTTATTTTTAAGTGCTTGTACAGGGATTTTAAAGTGTTTGTACTGGGATGTAGATGTAATTTTAAGGTGTCTGGCTGGTATGGAATTACTTTTCTTCAGAGAAGCACATATGGTGTTGAGTTTTGGATTTGTGAGTAGATGACACCAGTTTTTTGGCTTTTGCTGAGCAGTGCTTGCATGGCACCAAGGTTTTCTCCTTTTCCCACTCTGCACCCCAGCGAGAAGGATGGGGGTGGGCAAGAAGCTGGGAGGGGACACAACCAGGACAGCTGCCCCCAACTGACCAAAGGGGTAATTCATGCCATAAGATGCTGTGCTCACCAATAAAAGCTCAGGAGAAAGGAGGAAGACGGAGTGGGGATATTAATGGTATTTCTGTTTTTAAGTAACTGGTTTGTGTGATGAGGGCCTACTTCTCAGGAAATGGCTAAACACCTGCCTGCTGATGGGAGGTAGTGAGTAAGTTCCTTATTTTGCTTTGCTTAGATGTATTTACATTTTTTATCGCTCGCTTACGCTTTCCCAATTCTGTCACCTGTCCTGCTGGGGTGGAGGGAATGAGTGAGCGGCTGTGTGAATGCTTTGTTGCTAATGTGCCAATCCACCAGTGTTGTTTTAGCCATGAAATACAGAACAAGCCATGTTTTGCCATTGCTAAATAGGCAATCAAGAATGGATGAGACTTCCTATTACCACTTATGGTGATACCCTCATATGTGATATTTTGCATACAGTCAGTGTATGCAATTCTGTGCATACTTTCTTTCTTTCTTGGCAAAACTCTGAATTCAATTATGTTAGAGTCACACATCAGAATGCGTGGAGCATGAATATAAACTGAATTAGAATATTTTGAGAAAAATGAATGTATTATTCAATCCTATGACATAGGCAATATTCCATAGTTTCAGTTCACTTATATGTAGGTTTTATGACATTAGATCTCTCATCAGCAGAAAGGTAAATATTTATGGAGTTGAACATTAAGGCACATCATGGGGTCTCTTGCTAATCTGAACCTTATCTGCCATGTGAGTTTACTCATGAAGCTGAACCTTTTCCAGATTTGTGCTGAATCCTTGTCAAGAACAGAAGTAGTTAAAGGGACAAAATGAAAAAAAGGTTCCCATTCCTATATAATAAAATATCACTTGCCCTGCAAAGTTTCCTAGAAGATGAGAATAATGAGACACTTGCTAGGTTCCTTATAATTACAGCAAGATGTAGAAGATGGGGCAAAAGATCTCACAGTCAAGACACTGGGGGACCTATTCTTCACCCTAGCTCTAACTTGCTGAATAACCTTTCATTTTAGCCTCTTTGGATTTCAATCTCCTTAATTGCAAATTGGTGGTATCAGCATTTATAAGGCACTTCAAAATCTACAGAAAAAATTGCCGTCCAAGGCCTACACCCATATTAGTGCTATCAAACGTCTTTGGTCAGCTACTTTAGCCATAAAAACCAAAAGCTGAACAGTTTTTTTCTTTGCCAAACATTAACTGATCATTGCCAACAATTATTTACAATATTATTGAGATTATTACTACAACCATCGTCATAACAGCTACAGACCAAGAGATTCATGCTGTATAAACATTGAATAAAGATAGTCGGTGTCCTATAGGACTTGCAATATAATTAAAAAACAAAACAAAACCAAACACAACAAAACAAGAACAACAAGAGAGCAAGGAAATAAACAGTGTCAGAAAGACAAATTGACTAGCATGATAGACAGTAATCTTACCCCACTTGGAGAACAGTTGTACAGAGTTGCTAAACAGTGCAACGAGGTGTATTCACTTCAAGGATCTGTGCCAGTGCCATCTTCGATGCCTTTTTTTTGGTATTGAGGCTACAGCTGCTTCCTTTTCCTTTCCATTTCTGACTGCTCAGAAAATTAAATTACCCACTTGCCATAATCTATTGCAACTTGTTAAGGACTCACTATGTCAAAGGCTATTGAAATGAAACCAAGAGTAATATAAAGCATACTGCATTTTTTCTGCAGGTAAAAAGGACCATATATTGATGAGATATATCAGCCATATTGCGAAATCTGCTATACTTATTTGTTAAAGAGGGGAGTTTATGAAACAATTGCATAACGACTAATTATCACAAAGAACTGAATTCTAAAACCTACCAAACCCAGCAGAGTGAATAAATCTGACCAGCATCTTTGGCCCTTACTAACAAGGAAGTCAGCCCAGCAGCAAAAATTTGGCCACTAACAGACAGAACAAACTCGGGAGTTACATAAGGACATATGCATCAACAAGAATAACCTATTCTCCCTTTCATGTCCCCTGAATGAGACCCCTGCTACAGAGATTTTGTGGGTCTTGCCTCTTCAGGAGGTTTCTGAGACATGACACTTTTGCTGGACGTGAGTCAAATGACTATAGGACTCCTCTTGCTCTGTCTGAAGTACTCTGCAGGTATCTACTGCATAACTCAGTTACTAAATGTAAAGGAAATCCCTCAGAAAAACTTCATGTAACATGGGTGCCTCACATGCCAAAAAAGATGTTTTCACTGCACTTGTGTTGTTGACTCCTCTTCAGAAAGCACTTGCAACTCTGAGTCTCTCTAAGTCAGTAGTGCATGACATTGGAATTTTGACACCTACGTGCACAGAAAAGAAGATGCTTGCAGTGTAACACAGTTGTGTACAACACTTGTGATTGCTGTGTATGCACTTGTGATTTTCCTTGAACCTATTACCCTATGTATTCTTTTTATGTCCAGATCAATATATCATCTTTTGACTCACCAGGATAAAACAAATAACAGAAGGCATTATTTAAAACAAACTTTTTGGGTTTTGACTCTTTCAAGCTCTTTGTTACTGCACAATCAATTTACAAATACAGTAGGCAATATTTCAACTACCAAAATAAGAAAATTGCACTGAATAAAAAAAATCATTCTGCTCTCCTAAAATCTCCTGAGGAAGAAAACTGCTCACAACTCAAAACCGAGAAATAGCCATTTTAAAATAGATACTATCTGCCTGCATCCATCATCCTTTCTCCTGTTTGTCAAGACTCTATGGCCTTGAGCTCTGCTTTAATTCATAATGGTAAATTAAGTTCATCCTTTATTTAATCTCAATTTAATAAATTACTGCTAAACGGTCCTTCTGGTAATTTATTAATATAAAATAATGGCTTTACAGGAGGTCATTTAGAGCTGTTCTGAGTTAGAGAACAGCTAGTCCACAGCATTTTATGGTGTTCTCTCGAGTTAATATGTATCTACCTCTCCATGTATTTTGGGGTGGTTTGGTTAACGTTTCTACAGGATGATATTTTTCCAGGAATACAGTTTTTGATGGTTTCATGAGCAACTTAAAATTCAGGAACAGATATTTAGTATTACTACACTTCATGTTGATATTCACATAAGTGCTTCTTAGTCAGTAGGGGCTCTGTAGAAAGGTAAATATTAGATAAGAGTCCTAGAACTTCCCCTTCACTCTCTTGGTGTCCTTCTTAAACTGCTCAGAATAAAGCAGCATTAAACTGGTCTGCTAAAGAATTCTAGACCTAACTAAAATGTCAGCCTGCAGCTTAATATAAATCAGTCTCAAAAGGCAAGGTAGAAACTTGTATTTTAATTCCCAGAAAAAGGGTGGTTCTTTTTAATCATTTAACTAGTGGGAGTTCAGAGATGTTCAGGTTAATAATGTGTGCTGCCATATTAGTTAAACAATTCTGTACCAGATTTCGTTCTGGATGCAGTTGTGGACTATTTGGAGTAACTACAGCCAAATTGTATTGATGTGCAGCTTCTTCCTCAAAGTCACGGTAAATGACAAATGAATAATGCTGATGAATAATAGCCTCTTCCAGAGAGAACAGGTATACAGAGTCACAGTCTCCATTTTTTGAAGAGTATCTGAGTTTTTTGAAGGAACATTAATTCCAGATAGCAGTACATTGCTAACAGCAATGGAAAAATGAATCCCCTATCTCCACTGACATTAGCTGAGTCTTCTTAGTAAACACTAAATACACTAACAAAAAGTTTCATAAGATGTAAAGAAAGAGTTAAATATAAAGATAGCTGTAATGTCCCTGATTTCACCGTATTAGATTTTTTTTGCTTCATCTTGAGTATCTTGTTAAAGATAAAAAACTTAGTAGCGATTGTAGCAATAGAGTTTAAAGAGCTATAGCCCTAGCACCCCAAGATGAGATGAGAAGTTTAAACTGGGAGAAATACCTTGCAAGTGAAAGATGTCTCAGAACTCCCTCCTGCCCAAACAAGATGTTCTGTTTGGTCAAATGTCTGATTTAAAATATTAGCTTACAGCAAAAGTATTTTCGCCTCCCTTCACCTTGAGTCAGTTGGTCCACCATGAAAAGTTACGCAGAACTTAGACATACCTGATGGTACAAATTATATTCCTTAAAAATGCTCCTCCCTGCTATAAAGGGAGATGAAAAAAAAAATTACATCAGAATGAATGATGGGCATCACATTAACTGGCAACTTTGGCCTGTTACTATATATTATAGCTTCATATCTCAATAAAAGGAACACCACGTGGTTGGTTTGCTTTTAAAAATCTTTGTCTCAACTAAAATTACTATTAACCCCAACCAATTGGCTTATAGTGATATAGCCAAGTTAGTCTTTTAAAACAGAAATTATACTTGAAAAGTTAATTGTGGACATGTCATTAGTAACAATAAAAACTGCAGAATTTGCTCTTTACAGGAAACTCTAAATATGCATGTAGAAGAATTTAGATAAAGGTCAGACTTTTTATTATAGTAGTTATGCATTTGTACAAATCACAGATTCCCTTTGTTCTTAGAATTAACATAGAGCATGAGCTAAGCCAGTGGGTTTTGTGTTGTTCTGGACCTCTAATGTTATTAAGTTTCTGAAATTTAATCATAGAGTAAAATCTGATTGATTGACCCAGTTGGTGTGCAATGCATAGCAATGATCACCTCAAAGGCTAACTGTTTTGCCAGAGTACTCTCAGTGTCAACTCTGAGAGAATGAAACTTAAAGCTTTACTATCTTCTATCAGATGGGCAGAACTCAGAAAGAAGCAGCTCGCGGGCAGTCTGTGTCTTATACAGTACTCAACTACCTCTGGGAGCCAAGTGTTCCTAATGAATGTTACAGTATGCAGCAGAGAGACTATCCCCTGGTGATAATAAAAAGATTAAGTAGCTAAAAATCAGCCATCAGCAAAATAAAAAATGAATGGTATGCTTTTTAAAGTTGAAAAGGAAACAAAACACTGTGATGATGAACAAACAAGAAACAGCAGCAAGACTTCTAAAGACAGATATAAGAGATGGCATTCTGGCACCTATTAATGTAATAGCTTTGTAACAGCTTTTCTGATACACAGTAGTATTTTACCTGGATTTCCAAAAAGTCAAGTCTTTCCTTTCTGGGTGTCATATAAGCATGCACTTTCAACTGGCATATTGTTTGTAGGAGGCAATATTTCTTTTGTTTTGTCAGTTTAATTTCTTCCCTATTCTCTACTTCCATCACCCCACCCTCCTCAACACAACAACAAAAAGCAACATGAAAGGGAGTAAATAGGAAAGCAGTGGCACGTGGTACTTTCTTCTCAATACAAAGGAAGTTTCTTGAGTTTGAACCATAACGAGCCAGGAAGCAGAACAGAGGGTAGAATCCAAGAGATAACCGCTTTCCATGGCCACTTCTCTTGGAATGCTTTACAGTAGGACCAAGAGGAGACAAGTTCAAACATTCATGTATAGGTTTGAAAACGATATCCAACAACTAAACCCATATTTACTATTGTTCTTCCAGTTCCAATTCCCTCAGCTTTCTGTGCATGTGCATCCAACAGCAGTCCAGTACACAAATACAAAATACTTGCAGTTCACATCAAGTATTATCAGACTCTCTCTGATGTCTACACAAGTTTTTTCATTTGCAGATCTACACTAGTTATAGGCAAATCTTATTAAAATGCTCCATAAATGTCCACTGTACTTTAAAGACTAACTTTTACTGGCAAGATTTCCCCAGGACTTGTATGTTCAAATCAATATCCTCCAATGACTTTTATCATTTTTTTTTAACAAAATCTATTTACATTGAAAGGAAAGGAATGCTATAGAATTGGGCTTTTGTTTCTGTTTTCGTAGGTACCATATTCTGATGGGAGGTGTTTTTCTTTTTCTCTTTTAGTGAAGCTTGTGGTCTAACACTCATCCGTTCTGTTTTAGGTACAAAGACAAGTAACATCAACAAATGCCTGTGCATGCTGCAGAAGTACCTTCTGAATGCAAAGATGTGGTTATTATGGCTGATGGCAGCTGTGTTTTCACAGCACTTATGACAGCAGGACCATGTATGCTTAGATCAGATTGCCACATCATGGACTATAAGAACAACCTATGACACAAGGAACATCAACAACCAGAGATCACACCCTTGCAAAACTAAAATCTGTATTTTCAGTCCAGCCATTTTCTGGAAGAAAAGGAAGAAAAATCAAGGTATGAATGGATGAAGGTAAATCTTAACACAGCTTGGTGTCATGGGTGTGGTGAGAAAATTAACTTCATCCCAGCCAAACCCAGCACACTTCGTAAGTACTGAATAAACAAATGAAAGAAATTTCCCATATAGTTGAAAGAATTTCTCTGAAATTACTTTTGCTACAACAGTCACATGGGAAAGAAAGCTATTCAGAAGCAGAGGAGACATATTATGTTTCATATGTTCAAATGAGTGGGGCCTGAAGAAAAAACTTGCTAGGAAATAATGAAAATAGCAGTATGACAAAAGTGTGTATTTAGCAGAATGGGCAACAAAGCTCACAAAAACTTGTTACAGTCATAAGGAAACCTCCAACAGCCCAATGCTAGGTCAGCAGTGCTCTTCAAGCCAGATAAGGATGAACAAACAAGCTACTGAACTCTCCCTTAGCAGCTTGGCCCCTGTTTCTGCTGCTGCTACCCCTGCCCATGAACACATTTCTTGACTCATCTGCACATCAGTTTCCCTCACTGGTAAAACGTGAAAAAAAGTGCTAGCTTTTCTTGACAGAAATTTTGGGATTTACAAAGCACTCTACAATAATGCAAAATACCGTGAAGTAAGTTGTTATTATTATTAGGTTGCAGTTCACATCCAAGCATTTTAAAAACTGAACAGATCTCAGTGGGTAAAAAAAATAGTCTTTAGCATGTTTTGTTACAACAGCTTCTTTGTCATACACTGAGATAACTGGTTAGGTTTCACTTGCAAAACTTCAGAAATACATATTTTTGTCAAAGATAACAAGACTGAAATGATGAAAAAAAGGAAAGTGTCAAATATTGCTACTCAGTATATTGAAGATACATCATGGGTGAAACTGAAGCTGAGAATTTTGTAACTGTGTTTGTTGTCATTCTGAGGGTATCTTATATGAATATCAAACTATTTGGTAAGCAAAGCAGATAAAAATGCAATACAAATTCATTTTAAAACAAAATTTTTCAGTCATTGATTCTCTTCTATGAATACACGCATCCATACAGAACAAGCAGAACGTTTTAGCATGAGAAAATCTATTATGCTATCAACCATTATAGTTGGCAGGCTGGCAGTATTTGCAACTTAGCTTGCACATGCGTTGTACCTGCTATCAGCACTATGTAGAAAGGATTTTCTATTACCACTTTCAATCATTTATATAGATCATGGTAGTAGGATTAGACTGTAGTTTGATGTTTCAGGTTCAAATCCTTTCCTAAACCTTGTTGTTTCTGAAAGATAGCATTTGTCTGTCAACTGATCTGACTTATAGACCAATATGTTAACTTGGTAGAATAAAGTAATGAGAATGAGTAAGAAGCACTTTAAAACCTTGTTTCAACCCTCATAGTTACACCTCAATTTCTGATCAGTTTCCTGAGAAAACATCCTATAATAAATATGCTAGCATTTCTCTCTCAGACAAAAAATGGTGGGCGTGCCTCTCCAGGATGAGATTTGCAGCAGGGCTAAGAGCATGTCCTTGGCCAGATCAAGGAAAGGACACAAAACTGAGCTGCTGCAACCAATTGAAACTGTGACATTGACAGATTCATGATCACAAAATCTAAAATTCTTTTTCCCTTAAATAGGTCTTGAATTCTTAAATGGGAATAAACAGGGTAGGCAGCCATTGCTATCCAAGAAAAGACATTACATAGATCCAGTGAAGCATTAAGATGTCTAAATCCTATTTAGGCTCCTAAATAACCATTGACTTGAATGCGCCACTAGGATCCTCAATATTCCTTTGATTCATGCCTAAGCACTGTAAAATGCCTGTGAAAATTCTAGTCAGCAACAACAAATCTCTCTTCTACTGAGACAGCAAACAAATTTGAGAAAGCTGTAATCATATCTCTCATTTTTAACTTTACGGTATCAAAATGCAGTGAACTTTACTATATTATGCATAGGCACATTAAAGTACCTCCTTAATAGCTTCAATGTTGAGGATATCAATGTTGTTGTTATGGGTGCAATGAAGATGTTCAGAATACAAAAATTAGCTGCATATATGCACCAGTATTCTAGTTTAAAAACTGCCAGATATTTGTGTTTCAGGAGACCTAAATTATGCATGGGAAAAAAAATTGAGATTTTCATGTAACATTTGACATCAGTTTACTTTACTGTCACAGCTGTCAATTTATAAAATGTTGCTGTCTTTGTCTCTTAAATGATATGTGAGCTGGTAAAACGGAACCTAGGCCATTTTGCAGAAGACAGAGGAAGAGAAAAGCAAGGAATAATTCCTAGGCACAGTGTCAAGCCTATATACTTGACAAAGGAAATACAGGAGTTTTCAAGGAAAGGAGAGATGATGCCAGCTTCTCCAAGTGATTATGCTTTCCACCTTTTTCCCCCATGGTGTAACTCCTCCAGCCCTTATTTAAAACAGAACTTTTTGCTATTCTTAACACTGTGGTTTCACAATGAATTGTTCATGCCGTTTGGCTCTATGTTCACAGTACTGAGCTTCCTCATGGAAGGCAACCCAGGCTATTTATGTAAAGCTGCCCAAATTGAAACTCTTGGGTGTTAATTTTCTAACCAGTATCTCTGTCTCTTGATTCAGTTGAAACAGAAAAAAAATGATCACATGCATTTCTCTTGGAGTGATCTTCCTACAAAGATAATGTAATTGTTCAAACTTAGGTCACTTTCTGTGAAATGCTCTTTAAGGCCAAAAATCCTTTGAATTTTATTAGATTTCTCCATGATACACTTAATTAATTAGCCGGTTTATTAAGGCCAAGTAAAGAAGCTACTGGCCAAGTCACTGCTTGCAATCCATGATTTACCAATATGAATATAGCAATAATAACAAACAGAAAAGCCCTACATAATTACCTGTACATACATCTTTAAATAAACAAACCAATAAATCTGTAAAAATGAAGTAGAATTATAACAGACCTCATGACCTGCATGCTAATATGATACCTTCTTTGACAAAGCCTTTCTGGTTGAAGGGTTAAGTAATGAGACACAGTACTCTTCACCTCCATATAAATTGTCCGAATACACTCTTTGCTGGGAACAAATTAATCTCATTAAAATTTATAAGACATGGACCAACTCTCAGTCCAAATAAAATGAGACCATGCCCAGTCAAACCGCTACCCGCAAAGTGCCTCACATTTGATCTCCCTCTGTCAGTGTTGGAGAAGGCCGAGGATTTCAAGATAGTGAGAGACAGCCGGTCCCTTTTTCCAGATCAGAGCAGAGGTGTCCTGGCCAACATGGAAAATCTTACGATATCTTGTACATAATTTGCATGCATAACAATATCAACAGAGAACTCCAGTTTATAGTATTTTCAATGTGTCACATAGGACACTGTACCTAAGAGACAAAGTAACACCCTGAGTTTTACTGCCCATGTCGTCCGACTGAAAAGTGTTCTTTAAAATTCTGACTAAACTGAAATAGAAATGTAGGTGTCAGCATCACTCAGGCTTATTTCTTACAGAAAATGACCTGCCTCCTCCCACTTGTTTTACAGACTATAATGTTTGGTTACTCCAAACACATCTATACCACAGTGAAAGGGCCCATCAGGACCAGAAGTTTCATTTGTTCCTGTATATTACCTTCTATTAATGGCAAAACAGTTTTCTAGGAATAGATTTAGCCCCTCTAAAATATCCACAGTGCAGATAAGCTTTACATCTGTTGCTGGCCTGTCTTTACCTACATTCTTCCTTTCCAAGACAATAATTTAATTTCCAAGAAATATGTTATTCTAGAAGTTATAACACTGTGTGAGCTTCAAGGCATCTTTCCTCTTAGTCACAGAACTTCAAGATGACATAAAGGGGGCCTACAGGGAAGATGGAGAGGGGCTCTTTATCAGGGAGTGCAGTGATTGGACAAGGGATAAAGGTTCTAAAAAAGAGCATAGATTTAGATTAGATATTAGGAAGAAATACTTTACCATGAGGGTGGTAAGACTCTGGAACAGGTTGCCCAGAGAAGTTGTGGATGCCCCATCTCTGGCAGAGTTCAAGGGCAGGTTGGATGGGGCTTTGAGCAACCTGGTCTAGTGGAAAGTGCCCCTGCCCATGGCAGGGGAGTTGGAGCTGCATGATCTTTAAGGTCCCTTCCAACCCAAACCATTCTATGATTCCACAATTCTACAATAAAATGAACTGGGAGGGCCAGACTGTCTTCAGTAAAGGGGAACCCTAGATTCAGAGGCAAAGCCTATCATCTGGAAGGCGCTTCACATGCCCACTTGCTTCCCAATGGAAGCCACAGAACTCTCAGTTGCATTGCAGAGACTCCCTCAAATTATTCATTATAAAAGACCCAGTGACAGAACCCAATGTATAAGCATCAGAGGGTGCTAGGAGAGATTTCCAGAAAGAGAGGGCAAGCATTTGCAGCAGGACAGGAGCTGTTTCGATGCAGTAGGGCTCAGCATTCTCTCTCCTCTTTGAAGAGGTACAGAACAGGTGTTTAATGTTTTCTGAAGGAAGAAGTACAGAATATTTTGTTTTCATGGTATTTTCCTTCTTTTTGTTTATAAGCTGCAGCCTTACACACACTAAATTTAACTGCATTTACCATACACTGGCCAAGACACTTCACTCATCTAAATCCCTCTGGATCATTTTGTACTGTTCACGATTATTTGCTTTATCATCAGCTAACTTGCTATGTCCTCTGAAGCATTCACGTCTATTATCACTGCAGAAGTTCTACCACTGCTCCTGGAGCTACAAGCTCTCAGCTTCTTTCTGGAACCACAAACTTCTTTCTTATTGCTGAAGAAATTTTCACACTGCATCATTGTTTTTTAGCATTGGGATTAACTTTTGTTATGGAATGTTGCTAGTCACTAGGAACATGGAAAATAATTTCTAAGTTAAAATCACAAGGATGCAGTAAAATCACTTAATTTTCAAGTGACAGTGGGCATAATATTTTATCTGTCTCATAAGAGGCCACTCCCTTCTATTTAACTGTATCAAAGTTAACTGAATAAGATAGTGTGATAACAGAATCTTAATTTTATAATTGCACCAATATGTAAAACAATTCAGTGAAACGTTAAGGGAAAATTACATCCAAACATGCAATAACATTGACATGAATTATATTTATTGCATAATATTTTTGCAGAATATATCAGTAATAATTTAATAATCAATTAGTTGCAGCTATTCTAATATTCTTTCAGGGTGTTAATCTAACTAAGCTTAGCAAGGAAGGCTAAAAAATTCAACCTGTAATCATTCAATACACTGAAGACCACCTTAGAAAATGTGATCTAAAAGAATTTCGCACCTGTGCTATTGCATCTGCAGGCAGGATTGATATATTGTATTCTACTTTGATGTTTAATAGAAGGTCTCTTCAAATCATCGATATTTTAAAACAAGCCCTTTGTATCATAAGAGCAAAGTTGAATGTAAAGTGACCGCTTTATACTCAATGTTAAAATGAAAGGGGGAAAAAAAGACTCATTTGTAGAAATTACAAACACCTTAAGAGGTAGGTCACTAACATTCAAAGATTGTTTTTTCTAGTTTCTTCCACTGGGAATTTTGATATTCCATATGTTTTATCTAATGCTTTTGGCATCATAAAAAAATAAACCAGATATTATGCTCTCTAGAATAATATAAGGTAAACAGACTACATGAATAGTTCTGACTAATTTTACAGAAAAATACCTCATTGCATTTACAGAACAAGGCCACTGGCACACAAAGAGTGTAGTATAAATCTACTTGAGACTATATGCAAAAATCCACTGTTAACCCATGAGCCCCCAAGCCAATACTATGAAGGTCCAGTGACGCTGTCTGCTACAAACAGCAACACTGAGGCATGTTAGTAAGCAGCACACTTCATTTTAGCACAGAGGAATACAACCTTCACTGTGGTTGGATTAGAGGACTTTATTGCCCCTCAGACAGAAATTAGCTCCAAGACATATCTCAGGAGTAATATTAATTTTTCTTTTGAATACTTCTATAAATACCATTTGGAACTGCATCCTAGTTTACTATTTTGGAGATTATTTGTGTTTTCTAAATTCCCAGGTTCTCTGAATACTATTGATTCTCACCCTACTGGTTAGTTTCTTCTGCCTTTAGTCCCTCTGACACAAGTGATTTTAAGAATACACTAAATTTGTATCTTTTTCCACTACTGATAATCTGATTCCTTCTGCTGTAAGAATTACAGAGAGGCTTTTGCACATATTATATATTTTTCTATTTTCAACGTAGCTAACTCATCAGCCCAATATACTCAGTCATCTCTCCACTGTAAAACTTGTTCTTTCAGTTGTGAATAATATTTAAGTAGACTAAACTGGCATTTGTCATACCTCGATACTATTGCAAAGGAAAGATGTTAAATTACATTCTTGTCTGTGATTCCTAAAAGACTGCTGAGAATATGTCTATATTTAATATTTGAGCTAAAAAAACAGATGAATGATATTTTAAGGGACTGACAGAGGAAGAAACTAATAAAGACAGAAGAACCACCAATTAGCAAGCAACCTTACCTACATACTTTTTTTCTAACACAGCTATATCTAGGTTTAAAATATCTATACTTGCTGCACATTGAGAGCAATGTTAAACATAAACAAACTATTCAGAACCCTGCTGCATGTATTTTCAGCCTATTTCCAGTATGTGTAACCTTGCATTCGGCATGTTGAATTTCATCTGCCTTCATGCTGCCTAATCATCCACCTTTGTTAGCAGTCAGCAGAGTTCGTCATGATTTTCTCTGGCTTGAATTTCTTAACTTTATTTGAAAATTTAAATAAAATGAGCCAATATTCAGAGTATTTATGTATCCACAGTACTTCATGATTTTAGTCATGGAGTTGTAGATGTACTGTATTTGTGAAGACCAATTCTGCAGTATCTGATATCATGCTGCAGTCAGAAGAATTTAATATGGAGCAAGTTTACGTGAAGAGAAATGTCATGCACAGAGCATGCAAAGTAGTCCTTCCAGTCTACTTAGCCTGGATAAGATTGACTCAAATAGACTATTTTATGTTTTGTGTAATGCAGTCCAAGACAGCAGACTGGAGTAGTGTAGAAAGCAACATAAGGTTATTTGTTTATTTGGTATTTGTTTGGTTTTGGTTTTGACTAGAAAAGAGAATGCTGAAGAAAAGGGGGGTTGTGGAGTCTCCTTCTTTGGAGATATTCAAAACCTGCCTGGACGATGTCCTGTGCAACATGCTCTAGGTGAACATGCGTTAGCAGGAGGGTTGGACTAGATGATCTCTGGAGTTCCCTTCCAACCCTTGCCATTCTGTAATTCTGTGAAAAGGAGGGTAAGAGCTTTCCAATACGGATAAAGGAACTGCGAGGAGGCAAGAAGACAGTGCTCTCTGTGACCACAGCCAACAGAGGAACAATGCAAATGAATCACAGCAAAAGAGTTTTAGTTCATCTCTTCCAGGAACTTGTTGATATAAAGGACAGATGAACACTAGAGAAGAAGTGAAACCTATGTCCCTGGAATCTTTTGGAGAACAAATCTGATTACTACCTTTCAGGCAATGGCATGATATGACTGACTTGCCTTTGGGAAGGTGGGTGGGCAGGGACCTCCTAAAGTTCTTTCAGACTGTAGTCTCCAACTCTGCATGTAAAGCTGTGAATTCTTTAAAGGTTTTGTATTCATATGCATATTCATCAGTTTTTAAAGCTAAAAGGGGATTACTAAAATGGGAACGCAACAGAGTGTGTCTGAACAGGCAGTAGGAAGCAGTAGGCTTTCACAACCCCCCACCCTGTCTGTACCTTAATTAACAAGATCTGAACCAGGACATGTCACTTATTTCTTTTCAATCATCATACACTCCACGAAATAATACTACAGCATAAAAGATATATTCAAATATATCATTAACCTCTTTAGCCCAGAAGCATTCGCACTGTAGTAAAAGAAATTGCTACAAAGGTGGTGAAACATCAACTTTTGCTATCTTGCCAAAAGTTAAACTCACAACAAGGCAGAAGAACTGGTATAAAAGATTATCTGATATGGCTAGAAATTCCCTTAACCCTTCTCCTGTCCTTTATCTCTTACTTTTCCCATCCCTCTCAAATTTTCACACCTGACTTGAACTGTCTTGAGAATGTGGAATTAAATCCATGTGCTTGGGATTTTACAATTAAGTGGGAAGCCAATTAGTATCTAACTGCTGTGGGTTCTGATGAAGTATTGTCCTTGAGCTGGCTATGCTGCCACTTGAATTTGAAAGTTTCTTTAAGAAATATTTTTAATATACTTAACATGCTTGGCAGAGTTTAACTCTGTATCCTGATGTTTCCATTGCAGCTCAGGCCCACATGGAGATATTAGAGATTCATACTATTCACACTTACAAAGAAGCCAGAATTAAAAAAGTAGCGTCCATGGATTTTAAAAGGGACTAGCTAGTTTTCAAATAGGAAAACAGTCTTGTTCTTCCTAAGAAAAGAAAAACAATATCAGAATTTTAAATTGAATTCTTAAATAAAGTGTTTCTACCACTCATTTCCCATGCCACTACTTTGGAAAATAATATCTGCATTGCAAAGGCAAACGTGCAGTATTTTTGACATATTTTGTCTTCCCCTGGAACATCAGTTTTTCCTAAAGGTACTATAGCAAGCTATCAGAACAGACATGTTTTTCTGAATTTCATTTCTATAATCATGATCACATCTTTGTGTCCATTACATTATGCAAAGCTCTATGAAATGAGAGAGAGCACTTTTCTACTTTTGTTCTCTTACTTTGTTTTTACAATCAGTCTCTCTTTGATTATAAAGAAAGTTACAGTTTGGGCCTGTATGAGACCTCACTTTCAATAAACTTACACATATATTTCTAGCTCTATATGCAAAACACTTTTTTAAAAGGCCTTTGTATTAAAATTTAAAAGACTGTCAGAATGACAGTAGGCTATGTTTGTACCATTTTTCTATTCTCATTATAATTACCATCATAGGTATAGATTCAAACTGCAGCATTTTTCTCTCCTGTTGCAATCCATGGCACAAGAACGAGCTATCAGAATTTTAATGCTTCATATATTCTATAAGTACAGTTCTGTATGGCTTTGACCTTTTCAATATTCCATAATTTGACTGACTGGCTACTCTAATTTTTCCCCTGTTTACAGTCTCAGAAACCTGTGGGGAAGAAGCAAAATGCCCAGCCAATCAAAATACCGAACACTGAAAAGATCAAAGTAGTAAAACATACTACAGTCTTTCACAGAATATATTAGGCATTAAAATTTTCATATCACACTATAAAAAGATAACATTTTCCCCTGCAACTCTAGATACCATGAAAGTGGAGACTCTAGTGCAGCAAAGGTGATATCACTAAACCAAATAACATGATTTATACTACTTGTACATTCTTGGTTTAGACTGTTACACATTTCCTCAAATAACTAGCTCTTTCCTAGCATTGAAATTAAATCAAATTCAACTTTGGTTTGATAACTTTAATATAAACTCATGATTTTCCACTATGCATTCCAGTTTTGGAAACTGCAGGGATAGATGTTTCTGATCATGCGAATGTGTACCACAAAACTTTTGTCAACAACGATCAACTTTTCTGACTTGGCACTATGCGGAATTTTTCATTTTCTTTGTGGTTCATAGACACTAGGTGAGTCTAGTAACATAGAGGCAATTTTATGTGATTTTTGTTTACATGACTCATTTGCACTCCTCCATGAGTGAGTAAATAGTAGTAGGAGCAGGTGTCACAAAAAAATCCATCGCTTTGCCAATACAGCGTTCTACTAGGAAAAAACAAAACCAAGTCATCTTACTATGTCAAAGACATTAAGGTATACAACGAAGAAAAGAGATTAAAAATCAAATGTAAACAACATTGGGATGATATAATCTGACTACTTTATGAATTAATTTCTATCTAATCATTGCCGCTTAATTGGGTTATGGAACTAAAATGTATTACCCTGTTATTGCAATGCATGTTTCTTTATCTACTTGCTGATGGAAGAGACTTAAACAAGATGAAGAGCACTAATATGATTTGATTTGTAATTCTTTCCTTGAAAACACCCAAAGAACAGACAGTCTGATTATTGATAGTCTTATCAAATAGGGTGTCCTATTTGCTACCTTTTGAATGCAAATTGCTAATGTGTATCCTTAACAAGTTTCCAAACCAACACGCAGTTAATTAGAAAAGTTTGTCCCCGTGATGCAAATTTATTAGAATCTCTGCCTCCTCTTTAGCAGCAGAACACTTATAACAAAGAGGCTCAAATATCATGCACAAGTTGCTCATCCTGCTTGCAAGTCTGCATTTCATGGTATGATCAGACAGCAGGCGCAGTCACCAAGGAAACAAAGAAAGAAGCTACTCCAACATCAACTTTCACACTGGAATAACAAATATGTCCTATAAGACAATAAGAAGTTATAATATTTCTAAATAGGATAATAATTTATGTTATAAAATTTATAATTTAGTAACTCTAGCTGGCAAAAAACAAAGACAAGGGTGCCATCTAATTTGCTGCAGTGTGCTGGTTAGCAAGGTTTACAGGCAATGGCGCAGAGCAGCAAGCATGAATCTTCCCCACCTACTAGTCACTCGGCTATACAATCTCATGCTGCGTGCTATGCTGTTCTGTCTTTCTCCCTTCATATTGCATTACAGTTATCAGGTATCCCATCCAATTTACTTTTTCTTTTATTTATCTCACAACCTGCTTCTTGTAATGTCTCTCTGAAATGGCTCAACAGAACTGCAAAAGCATCTTCTGAAAGTAAAATGTCTTCCAATTCCTGAGAAAAATGCTATCCTAAAAGTTGTCCTACCTGTGAATTTAGAAAGAAATATCTATAACAAGAGGTACATTAGGACTCCACTGAGTAAGACTAGTAATTTGAGTAGGGTCAAGAGCAAGTGACCAAAGCACTTGTATATTGCTCTCTACAACTACCTGAAAGGAGGTTCTACCAGGGCGGGTGTCAGTCTCTTCTCCCAAGTAACAAGCGATAGGACAAGGGGAAATGGCCTCAAGTTGCACCAGGGGAGGTTTAGGTTGGATATTAGGAATAATTTCTTCACAAGTAGGGTTGTCAAGCATTGGAACAGGCTGCCCAGGGAAGTGGTTGAGTCCCCATCCCTGGAGGTATTTAACAGATGTGTAGATGTGGTGCTTACTGACGTGGTTTAGTAGTGGACTTGGCAGCGCTAGGTTAACGGTTGGACTTGATGATCTTAAAGGCCTTTTCCAACCTGAATGATTCTGTGATTCTATGAATATCAACACAGAGTCCAGGCAAGCAGATATAGAAAGACTGGCAATTTGCACAGGATATGTGATATCACATGATACAGGTAAATGCCAGGCAGAAAAAAGTCAACATTCATTTTCCCATAACAACAGTGGACATAAGCTGGCTATGGACATACTTAGATTGGAAATTGGATAATGTTTTTTAAAAAGCAGAGGAGTACATTTCTGTAAAAAGATCCAAACAGTAGCAGCCAAAGCAAAATATCCTTATCTTGAAATACAAAGGAAAAGTACATTGTCAAATGTTTTTATTGCAAATCATTTTTTCTGCATCACTTTTTATAGCCTTGGTGAATAGAGGATTTACTTTTGCTCCTGACTTATCACTAAAGAGGGATAACTACATTTATTTTGTGTGTGTTTGGTAAAGTGTACAGGCTGATCTAGAGCAATGTCTCACTGCCTTAAATGTCATAAAATTAGGCTTGTGATATTGTGTGAAACAATCCCTTTCCAAAGCAACTGCAGGCATCAAGAGGAATATGGACTAACAGAAAGATTATTTCCCATTTGAAAGCACCTGTAGTTGTTCAACAGACAACAAAGGGCATGCAATTTCTTCTGTTTCAGATGCTGATCAGAAGAAAGGCTACAGTGACCATTGCCAGTCTACTTGGCAATATATGTCTAAAAACCTTGGGAGTATCCTCCAAAACACCACCAGAACATTTTATGTTACTCTTTCTAAATATGCTAACAGGAAATTTAGAGTTACTAAATTATACGCACTGTTACTTCAGGGAACAGCTGAGGAACAAAGATGCCAAATCTCGAGTGCTACTATCCAGCAGATAGCCTACCAGAAATCAATCCAGTTCTAAAGGAAAATCCCCTCTAGACTAAGTGGAGATTTAAGGAGAGATGGCAAGTAGAAATGAAGTTCAGTTCCAAGTAGAGTTGTTACTGCAATCAAAAGATATTCCTGTTTGTCACTATGCCATAAAAATAGTTTGCTGACTCAGATGATAAGGCACCAATTTAGAAAGAGTTAGGACTCTGGTAAGGGGGACTCTTTAATCACTTCCATAACTGAAAGTAGCCCTTGCAGTTGGGTGGGTGGAAACATGGTGATTTCTCCAACTCATCTTTTCTATCAATCAAGACCTAGAGCTGTCCTCACAATCACAAGCTTACAATCTGCTCTTCTTAGTGTTTAATTGAATATGAAAGACAGTGTTAACAAGTATGTTTATAATTTAATATGTTCCTAACTTTACGTATGGAAGATTAGTCTTGTTAGTCTTTCTCTGTGGTTGACGGTGAGAGCTTAATTTTTCCAGAGGCCAGTTCAAAGCACAAGCCTAATTTTGGTGCTGTTTGTCATTTGCTGGAGAATTTGCTATTCTTGATGATATGGGAAGATAAAGGCACCTGGCTTCACAAAGCCAGGACTATGCTTTGTAGTATCTACTATATTGCTGTGGCAGAATATTTTCACAAATGAAGACCAGGAAAAAAACAATGTCAAAGGTGGCAGAAGAAAATTTTTTTTTTGTGTTAAGACAGAATGCACTGGAAAGCAAGACTATTATTTTTTGAAAATAGTCTGGTTTGTGAGAGCATATGCAAAAAGTCCAAAAAATAAGACAAAGACATTCTTTTTTTTCCCAGATTTACTCTTAGATCTTGTATGTATCAGCTTACTAAGGAAAAATATTTGGATGCAGAAAATACTATGACTTGGAAAAAGCCTATAAGAACCTTCACTTCTACCCTCTGCTTTTACTGAAGGCTTTTACAAAATTTTATGATCCAGCCCATTTCTGGTTTTGGAACTGAAGCCTTAGTGAGGTCTGAAAATGTTCTGAAACATTTTTCATGTGAGCAAATTATTTTCATGCTGCTTTGCTCCTACAAGTTGGAGAATTAAATGCTTTCTCTCAAAAGCCTCTTGTAGAGAGATTTCTAATGCCATTTAATAAATTCAAGAGACCCGAATAAACATCCAGATCTTTATTTGCAACCAACTAAACAGTTTTTGAAGTTTACTGAATGTATATTGATGCCACAGGCATCAGGTAGCATTAAATAACCTTAGTGGATTAGTTGGCCTGGGTCTTACTGTTAAATATGAATAAAAAAGTGTTTAAAAAGATAAGTTTAGGCACGGAAGGCAGTTTTCTGAGGCTCCTTCTCTGGTAAGTGAATGGAGACAGAGGGTCCTTCTAATCAGCAGCCCCACTCCTGTTTTCCAGATCTCCTTAAGATTTTAGGATGACAACTGCTCTGTTGTTGGCCATCTGCGGTTTTGCCATCTCTTCAGCAATATGTAGGTGGAAGACATATATAAGGTAAAAGTCAAGAAATAAACCAGCATCATATCAGAGTAAGAACATCAGAACAAATTATATGTGTATCACTAATAATAAACTCCAAATGTTTACCTACAGTGTGTTTTCCACATTATTCCAGTGAGGATTCAGTGATATCTATGAACTTTTCAGATGCTTCATAAAATGCCATATCAAAATGAAACTGTATTTGAAAACAAGAGCACAACTGAGCACAGAGGAGTGAAGAAGTCAAGGACACAATGAGTGGGTGGATACAGGCAAAGGAATAGTGTATGCCAGCACTACCAATTAACAAGTATCAGCCATGTATCTGGCAGTTGAATTACTCACTGAAATACTTCTCTTTTTGTGCTTTTTATTTTTTGTTCTCCTCTCTGATTTCCATTAATCTATCTTTCCTTTTCCTTTTCTCTGACACACTAATATTTCCCTCTAAACTTTTCCCCTGACCACCTATATCCCAGGATGATGTGTTCGTTCCCTCACGGCAAAAGGGAAGAGAGGAAGAAGTGGAACTTGGAGACCTGTGCATGAAAAAAATCCTGGAAATATAGAGTTGTAATTTTATAAAAATATGAGGGTTATTAAGTATTCTGTTATACTGAGACATGCAGTGGTGACCTGGAAGTGTTCTGGTATAGATTTGTCATAGGTCTTTTTGTATGGCAGAAGCCTATTAATGAGAAATCTCAGAGTTAAATTGCTTAACTGGCTTCCACATTCTGCCTGTTGAGATTTCATCTGCCATTTCTAGTGATTTCCCATGTATTTCCTATTCCATTTGTTTCACAGAAGACCGGGTTAATTTGTCTCCTGATAATGAGCATATAGTCATGTAATACCAAGGAGTTTAAAATCTCTCCTACA
>NW_009260857.1:182581-186691 GCF_000687185.1 Egretta garzetta | reverse complement strand
GCATATGCATAAAAAGAACATAGGTTCAAGAAAACAAATTAAATTCCAACTGCTGAGCATTATCATTGACAATATTATTTGTCAGAACCCTGGAATATAAACCATGTTTTCTTGATAATGATGGTATTACTAGTTGCTGAGAGACATCATAGAAGACATTCTTACACCGATGGGAGTGATTGTAATAAAGTCAGCAAAACAGGAGTAAGACATACAAACATTACCTAACTATTACTGAAAAGCTATATCATTCAGACCATATCTTCTAATTCATAGCTATTAGAATCATAGAATCATAGAATCACTTTGGTTGGAAAAGACCTTTGAGATCATCGAGTCCAACCTATTCCATATTAATAAAATATGTTGAGTAATCTATGAGTAAGTTTAAGGGAGTATTATTACAGGGATTTATTTTTGCCTCAATATGACAATCAACATTCATTATGCCCTCAAATTAAATCTGCATATACACAGTCCCATTTTTAAATAAGTTATTCCAAAACAAAATAAAAAAAAAAAAAATCAAGCTGCTTTTATACACGATGAATGCAAATCGAAAATCTATATAGTAGTTTTGGTTTGGTTTTTATGCTGTTAAAGACAGGCTTAAATTCAGAGTGGAGACAGAATGAAGTTCTGTGTAGGTGGTCCCGTGTAAGAAAATGTCACAGTCAGATTAACTGTATCACCAAAGAATAGTTACATGTACAAATAGGATGTCATTACTGAATTTCATGGTAAAACAGTTGGTAACTTCCAAGAGGAGCAGAATTAAGATGTAGGATGAATTGCTGTAATCGGTTTTACACTTTTCACCCATGCTGTCTATGCCTGTATGCATCACAGTCCTTCCTAAATTCCATCTGCCTCATTTTGTCCCCTCTTCATTCTCTTCCCTTTTGTCCTGCAAGACACAGGCTACCTCTTGGGGGTTAGAAGAGGAAGGAATGAGATCACAGGGATTTACAAATACTCTTATGTTCATGTGCCTGTGGAGATAACGCAAACCATTTGTCATCTGTTGACCCCATTTTGCTAAGCAAGGCTGGTACCTTGTACTGCTGTCCAAGGGAGGTGGAAGGAAGCCCTCTATTTCCTATTTAATTCTAATGACTAAAACATGTGATAGCTTAGAGTGGCCCAGGAAACAACATAGTACAGATCTCCTTTACTCAAGTTATAAAATGCCAACATGCTTTAATAAACAGGTGGATCTGTATGAACCTATCATGAAACTACTCCAGTTTCTCAAAGTGCTGGATAAATTGGATGGCTGTAGCAGTTAGTCAACAACTGGCTGTTCCAATACCTGCCAAAGGAATGGATGCCCCTCTCTGATCAGCGATAAGGTAATATTGTGATTAATACTGTGAACATGCTGCAGAATGCAACCGTGAGTATTACAATGGCAAACTTGAATTTAAAATCTCAGATGTCATCAGACTTGAATGCAAAGGTGAGTTGTGTTGTCCCTCTGAGACAACTCTGTCTTGGGGAAACAAAGAGAAGACATGGCTTTATATACATTTAGGTTTACAACAAATTGTTTTACTATGACTTGCAGAACTAGGAGGGACAAATATTAGAAGGCAAATTTAAAGGACAATATTTCATTTCCTGCTAGAAAAAAACCCCAACAAACTGCAAAAACTATTTTGTATCACCATGTATTATCCATAGGCAGAAAATCTTAGCAGCTTTGGAAAACAGAAACAGCAAAATCTGTGGGGGAAAAAAATCTTGATGCTCTTGCAAACTGAAGAATAAAACTTGAAAAATTGAATTAAATCAAGAAGACTAAATAGTAAAAATGTAACATTTTTCTTATAAGGATTCCCCCCCCCCCTTTTTTTTTTCCTTAAAAAGTGTAATAAATATTACAAACATCATCTAAATGCCATGGAAGTCAGTCAGAACATTTCTGCTGATTTTAGAGGAGTTCAGAACAGTTCACTTCCTGTGCCATGCAGGTTTATGTGCACAGAGTCTGGGTAAATATACTGCAAAATCAGTGCAGAATTTACAAAGCTAAAAAGCAATGACCTCTGTGCTCAGAATACAGTAGGAGTAAAAAGTCGTATCCAACTCATGTTATTTGCTGCAAAAACAGAAGGATTGGTACAGACAGCGAGGTGCTATGCTTGTGAACACTCACTGTACATAGAACACAGTAACATTTCCGTATAAAAACCTGTGCAACAAACCTGCAGGAACAAGCTCTCGTGTGCTAAGGAAAACACCAGGAAGCTGGTTTTGCTTGTCTTTCCTCTGTTGGTTAGGAAATGAGTAGTTATCTATATGTATCTACTGCTCTATTTGGGGAAATGATTAATGCCAAAATTAATTTGTGCTGGATTATTCATGAAAGAATTCCATAAATACTACTGAAAAGTAGGACCTACCAGAAATAATGAAAAGCCACTAGATAGAAGGAACTGACCACAAGTCATTAAGAGGTTTTGCATATTAAGAAAAACATTTCTCTCCTTTACAAGTCCAGAGAAACACCTGCTATGACTGTAACTCCTGTTTAAAAAAGCTGCATGGGAGGGAAATGGACACCAGGAGTCCTTAAACAACTCATAGTTCCCAGTAAACCTGGAGAGTCAATGCACACTTAAGAATTTAGTATACGGAAATCAATTTAAAAATGCATATTCACTAATTTAGATATCAAAGCAGAGAAACGCAAGTCCCTTGGTATGCTTTATTAGATGTCTTTAGCTTCATCAACTACAAATTAAATCAGTAGATAATCTGAAAACAGAAAAAATTAAAACTAACTTAAGTATCAGTTTCCTAATACTTAGGCTTTGCAATTTGCCAGACATGCAATCAATTTTCAGCTGTGCTAAATGATAGGAATGTTGGGTTTCAAATCTTAACCACACTCAGAGTTTAGTGATTCAGAATTAATGCTTTTCTTTTTAATTCAGTTTACTATATATATATATATAATTTATTTCTGGGATTTGTTGCATCTTCTTGTTGAAAAATACCACACTTGCTGATTAGGCTTACAAATAGGCACACTACCATTTTTAACAATATAATCTACCTACTGTCACAATGTTCTGATGCAGGTAAAATGTCACATTCTGGCCATGTATATTATAAAATTTATATTCCTACTCTGTCACATCGCTTACTGAAAACATCATAACAGCCTGTTAATGGTTTAACAAGTAAAATGATAAATATAGGTTTAGAATATGAACAGTTTGAGTCTGTCCCCTCTGACATGGCGTTATATGGCACGTATTTTTTTACTCCTTTGTGATTCAGCCTCCTTTTCATCCACAGATTTGGCATGTATTTGGACATTTTTTCTTTTTCCATTGTGCACTACTAAAAGAAATTCTTATATCTTATTTCATTCCTTTTTATCAATTGTCTATTACACATACACATTTGGGTGCTGACTAGCAATGAAACAAGTCAAGATACTACCTTCAGACTTAGTAACACAGTTAACATGCAGAAAACTAGGATGTGAATTTACATTGCAGCAGTAGATGGCATCAGCTATGGACATTCTTACGAGTGGTTTCGCTACTTGAAGCTTTTAACTGTTTAATTTAGGGCTTTGTGGGCTGCTTAGATGAATCTTAAAACTTTAGCAATGCCCTGCAAGCAGGATCAAGCCTAAAGCCAAAAGACCTGCAGCTCATTTTCCAGAATCAACTCAAGCAAAGATACATTTAAGCAAATATCAGCATTACAAGTCAACCACGGGTCAACCAGGTACTAGAAATACATCTACAGAACAACGGAAAACAAATCTCAGTTATTCATCTGACACATAAAGCACAACAATATGTTTTATGCTGCATCAACCACCATTATCCACTGAGAAAGGATAAAAAGTAGCAAATAGTTCTTTCTGGTTATAGAAAGTATTTTTTTTCACTAATTTTGCTCCAACTCCCTGCATAAGTTAATGGTAATACTTCTACTGATCAGAACAGAATGATCAAAACTTTGATACATTAAACTTTTCCAATTTTTCTTGAAAATTACAGAATCATAGAATCATAGAATGTTTTGGGCTGGAAGGGACCCCTAGAGGTCATCTAGTCCAACCCCCCTGCAGTGAGCAGGGACACC
>NW_009260857.1:170791-182054 GCF_000687185.1 Egretta garzetta | reverse complement strand
AGCTTTTCATCCACCAGTACCCCCAAGTCCCTCTTGGCAGGGCTGCTCTCGATCCTTTCTTCCCCCAGCCTGTACTGATACTGGGGGTTACCCCGACCCAGGAGCAGGACCTTGCACTTGGCCTTGTTGAACCTCATGAGGTTCACACAGGCTCAACTCTCCAGCCTGTCCAGGTCTCTCTGGATGACATCCCATCCTTACATCTCAATTAGTTCAACACAAGATCAACTAGAATATAGTAATTTTATGAACCTGTTTCATAAACATGAAAAACTTAAAGCAATTCTCTCAAGCCAATATGTGATTCTAACAGAGAAGGAGATAGCTGAACGAAGTGACTCATCCAAGATGCGATGACCCAGGAAGCATGTGATGGGGAAGAACAGAACAGGGAAAAAGCAGAAATCAACTGTCTTTGGACTTCCAAAATACTTGGAAGACTACTATGATATGAAATTAAAGCTTACAACTCAGTTGTATGCAAATAATTTGATTTCTTTTCTTTGCAGCATATTACCCCAGGGATTCCCTTTAACATTTTGTAGTATAGCAAAAATATTTCATACTTTGCAATAATTTACAACCACAGTGTTCCAGAAACCACCATCATTTGGAACCTCCAAGAAGATAAGACACTAAAATTCTGCTACCCTTTTTTCCCCTTTGGCATTTAATTTAACCAAGCTGCTGACTGAACTTACTGAAAACCTGACAAACATTTAATCATTATGTAAAGCTGTATTTTTGGTCACAGAACCACTCTTAGCAATCTAAGCTGCTACTGTACAGAATATAACAGACTTCATACCCCCAAAACACGTCAGTCTTTTACAACTAATAGTGAAAAACGTACTCTTTTTCTGAGCAGAGGGGCCATCCATCATGTATATAGTATCTGCATTCAGATGGTTAACAAGTGAGTTAGAAGCAATCATACAATATAAAGCTTCTCTAGAAATCAGAGCACTCTGGGAATGAGAATCATTCACTGTTCCCTAAACTTATAGTAATGCAGACTCTGAAACAACTGCTTGGCTGACTTGTTTTCAAAACCAATTAGAGAGATTCATTAAGGTAAACTTTTTCACAAAGGCAATTTTGGGGTTTTTATCTCATATTTGCTACCCTCCACTTGAAGGCTGATTTTTCTTAGCAATTGCTCCGAATGCAGTACCTAATGAAGATTCCCACTTTGGTCATAAGCAGACTCCAAGGCAAAATTGCCATTCTACTGCAGGGGAAAAAAATCTACTATAGTAGCCATTACCAAGGGTAGGCAGAAAAACTAGACTAATTGGAGGAGACTGTAAGAAATACTTACATGGTAATGCATGAAAGGACCTTGATATCCCCAAATACTGTCCATTTTACATGTCTCAAAACAGTGACAGGGGATGTGTGACAAAAAAAGCAATGCAACCAAGATGGTTCCACTGCCATTAGGAATGAGGAAACAAATGCCTAGGCATGTTTGCCAAAACCCCTAGTTTTGCAGGCATCCCAAGATGAATTCTTCTTTTCTCTACAAAGCAGAATTTACTGCTTAGTCTGCTTAGAAACAGTAGTTTACTCTGCTTCTGGTGCATACTTTTCAAGAATAGTGGTTGTCTTCTCTACTTCTCCCTCACCAGGGAAGGAGAGAAGAAAATCGGGGGATCAGGTGTAAAGGAAAACTGTATTTTCACTAAAACTGTGATGGATACAGAGTGTTCTTTCACAAAGCAGGGCATTTTCCCCAGTTATCCTACTTGTTGCAACTGTACAGTAATGTCAGATTACAAACAGGACAGCATGCTCTGTAGAGGGTGCATCGGAGACACCACAGCTTCAGTTAAGCCTGGAAGAAAAGCCAAAATGGTATGAGCGGACAGGCATTTTCACATAGATCAATGGACTAAGCCCTCTGTTTAGGTCTAGTTTTCACTGACTCACTGTCTGTAGAGTTACGACTAATGAATCCATAATACTGCAGGGAGGCGATTAAACTTTAGCATGACAAATGTTTATGTGTTTCTCTATTTTCTATAACTAACGGCTGCAAGCATTGGCTTCACTCATCAAAAAAAAACAGACCCCAATTTCTATAAAAAGAAAGTTGCAAAATCTAAACCATCATTTATAGCATGAATAAATTGAAAAAGATATTTGAAAATAAAGGTAATTACTGCAGGGATTTCTGAGTCACCCTCTGATGGCATCCATCTGCCTGGGAAGTAATATCATTTGTGACACCAACTACACAGCTGCAAGAGATGAGCTTCTTTAAGAAGCATCCATCCTGATTTAATACTGGTTGATGAACCACAGAAAAATAAAATATTCAACTCTTTAAATATTTATCATATTGTTTAAATATTAAAGATTAAACTTTTCTTCTTGATTGCTAAATCAGTATTATACAGGTTGGAAATTTGTTTACAGTCTCTTACAATAGGATCACTGCCTGTCAGCATCAGATGATATCATTTTCAAGCCTGTGGCTGGTGACAGGTTTCTTGCTGTGAGATGACAAGTGTAATTAAAACTTTGGTTTCAGATACATTTGCATTTTACTCCTGATGAGAAGTGTTTCTACTTTTTGAATCTTCAGACTGCAGGGTCAAGCAAAAATATTGACTTTGCGTATAACTCTGCCTTAGGATTTGCAGACTGAACTGAATAATCATTGTTGAAAGTCCCTCAGAATAATTATATTTCTATTTCTTCAGTGACCAATGCAAAAAAAGCAGTGAATTTATGCTGGCATAAAACAAGGACGAGAAAAAGTTTTTTCCCTCTGAGTGTGGTCAGTATATTTCACAAATATTGGGAAAACTCTGAAGAAAACCTTCAAAATAACATTTGGTAGACATGAAGATGTAGAAAAAAAAGTAAAACTAAGTAATTAAGCATGACCATTAGTCAAGACAATGAAAAAAGCAAACCCCATCTTACCAGCAGACTGCAATAAGTTATGTACTTCTAAAGATCCGACAGAGCATCAGAAATAATCTGAACCAGACCTCCAGTGCTAAATAAGCAAATGATCATGAAATTTCATATCTGCACCCAAGCTTTGTAGCTGGCTTTACTGCCAAAAGCTAATGATCTACACATTTATAAATGATGCAGGTATTCCACTGTATATCAGAAATACACAGCTCAGCTTATTGTAGTGCACAGTGTTTTAGAAAATTTGACACTTCGGAGGTGCTATTACCAGGCATCTAAGACTGAAGCTATGTTGCTGAGGAACGATGAGGTGTAGCAGAGAGGTACCTAAGTTATCATTTGAAAAAAAGTAGGTTTAAAGTTGTCATTACTACAGGCAGAAAAAGGAAGATATTTTCAGTTAACAGTTCAGTGGAAGTCCTACGCAAGAGAGCTGAAGAGAAGTGGTCCTTTATCTAAACTTCCCTAATAATTCTAAACAAAACCTATCACAGAGCTTTTATTAGCAAATGATTTGAGCTAAACACAAAAACATGGATTACATTTCTAGGAAAAATGACAGATCTTCCACTCTTCTCCCAATCACAAATATGCAGGAGCATATTTCCAGTATTTCTGCAAGAGAAACAGATAATACTACTGCTTGGTCAACATAGAAGATTGTACATATTTTCATATCATGCAAGGCATTACATTCTTGTGCTCAGGATTTTGCAGTATTACAGGATTTTATTTTATATTTATATTTAAAGACTGAACAGTTTTGATTAAAAATATGCATCTATATCATGAACATATACTTGATTCTCTGAAAAACACTCTTTTCTACATAAAATTGCTCATCTAATCATTCTGCCCACAGATTTCTTTTTGTTTATTTTTATTCATTTCTATTTTATTGACTTACAAAAGTTATTTAGGCAGTTTTGATTTAGGAGATGATTTAGGATATTGGTTTCTTTGTTTTGGAATTTCCTAATCTATCTGTAATTAAAATATCCTATAAGTTTGAGAAATCAGTCTTTAACTGCATATGAATCTCTGAGAATCAGTACTTAGGGCTGTTTCTATCCCTTTTTCTCACAACCCATGCAGCTGGGGATCCAGTGCCCCAGGATATTAGAGGAAGACTGGGACAAACTGGACCAAGACAGATTAGATGCCTTGTCCAAAGGATCTTGGAGCTCAGGAAGGCCCAACACTGTACCTTTTTGGAAGTGTGAATAGCTATACCATGACAGCCTGGGTTTTTTTCTTAATTCTTTCCTGAAGCACTGGTGAATGGTAGCTCTTGGAGAGCCTGGCGCTCCACAACAGGTGAACTTCATGTCCACACCACTATAACGGCCTTGTGTTCTGTGATGCAGTCGTAGAGTTTTCAGGCTTTATAAATTACTTCTAAGCCCACCATGAATTATTTCAGGGGAAAATAGTAAAGTATACTGCAAATATATCACAGGATATATACTTCCAGTTTCTCTTACATGCAGTCAAAATGTTCTGTTGCATTTTTTAATCCACAGGATAAAACAGACATCTCCACATTCATTGCCCTTGTCTTCCACAAATGTGTTTGTAGCAAATCAAGAAGAAGCTAGAGATGAGAAGTCCCATGTACTGAGCCAAGGTTATTTCTCATCCTCCTTGTCCAAGGAAATGTAGCTCTTGTGGCATTCCTTGTTTTACAACAGGGAAGTGAGAATGTGAAGGCATTCAAGAGAGAAGGTCAGACAAAATGGAGGGAAAGTTTGATATAATATTTTAAAATATCTTGATTCTTGGCTACTCTATGAGCTGGAATGCACAGATGAATAACTTTAGACAATACTTTGTAGCATAAATGAAAAATCCTGAGGTTAATTTATGTAAATAATCAATTTAGATTTACACTTTAAATTATGGGATTCCATAAATTACAGAGCTTCCCAGACTCTCCTCAGCATTTTCTTCCCTATGTTATCTCCCCAATTCCCATGCATCCTTATACCAGGGTTACAGAGGAGTACTCAATGAAACTTTATCCGTCTTCAACCACATGGTCACTACAGAATCCTCCCTCGGCAGACAGGGGAGCCCTTTCCAACACTGCAGCCCTTTAAGCTGGTCTAAGGGATCAGAGCAAAGGTGAGCCTCTAATATTTGTCTCACATGAGCTGTGCCGGTGATAGCACTTCATACCTCACATCAGTGGACTTAGCATCCCTGCCTCTAAGACAGTGACAGATGGTGGTAGAAGACGGTGCATTCTTTATGACCCTGAGGTGAGGACTGGGTGGCAGATAGCAGGCAAGAACTTGTGCTTCAACATAAAAGAGACTTTCAGTTACAAAAAGCCCAATAGCAAACAAACCCAAATTTTTAATGCATAAACTGGATTTTGGAGTTACTGGCAGAGAATAAGTACAGAATAACACTACAGCATTTTCAGAGTCACTTTGGAAAGCTGAGCTGTACTTTAAACAATAACATGAAGAGTGTCTAGACTGTAGAGAGTATTAAAATAAATTGTGGGAGTATAGATCACTCTATCATACACTATCCAAAGACTGTAATTGCAAGTTAGCATTCCATCTACATCTAAGGCTAACAAGACAAAATTGCAAGAAAATTAAGTTATTGTCTGACATCACCGTACATAATAAATAACGTATGTCCTCCATTCCATAAGGGAATTAAAAGGGCATACATTTATTGTACATATGCCAATTTTATCTCTGATGTAACTCTATGGAATTAGACAAGGGATCATTTGGCCAAATAGCACATACAAAGAAAACAGGTCAGGTTTTAAGGCCAATGTGCAAGCAGACCTCAAAAGTCAATGGGATTAATCTATGCCTTCATTGTCCCAACAGTGTTTATAGTTTTAATAGTGGCTGCAGTGAAATCACACTAACTCCATGCTAACTGAACAATATGTCAGTGAACAAGTACATGGCAGTAAGTAAAGATAAATTTGAAAATGAAAACGTTTTTTTAAATATATGACACCAAACTTGAATGCACTGCCTGTATCCCCAGTTGAGCCAAACTCTGAATATCAAGAACAAATTTTCATTCCAAAGAGAGCAACAGAATTTGATCCTTTGACCTTAAAAAAAGTTTCAAAGATAGAGTGTGTAATGAATGTATGCCCATTTGATAAAGACTATTCAGACATGTGCCACTTGCTTGGCTGATCATCCCTGAGAAGTCTTTATTTCTCCTTTCTTTCTTTTTTTTTTCCTTTTTTTTTTTTTTTCCCAACAGTGAAGACAAAAGGTAGTGGTACTGTTTTGAGTGAAGAGAGTGAGAAGGAGAGGACAGCGTGTGTGTGTGTGTGTTGAGAACTCAGAAGGTCACACTGGTTGAAGAACTCTTTCAAGCACAAACAAAAGGGATAAACTTTATTCCTCTGTAAGAACTTACGCCATACTGATACAGTTTTGAAACAATGTGAATATAATGCACAGAGAACAGCTTCTGCCACAAACAAATGCACCCAATTGCAGCAAGAAACCTGAAGGCCATGTTCCTGCAGCTCAAAATGTCATTAAATGCGTAAACGTTAGTACTCCTATTTATTTGTAATGCTCAGAAAGGCATGCACCTTCTAAAATTAATAAGCAGTGTTCTAAACTACTCCAGCTTCCCCAGATTTAATCACCATTAAACCATTTATGATGGTTCCTCCACAAGGGACTTAATATTCTTTGATATTCTTATGTATAATTACTTCTTATAATCGGTGCATAGCTGTTAAGTGATGTACTGCTAAACCTCCAGGTTTCAAATGGATAAATATTAGCCTAATGTGCTCAATCAATGCATAGAAATAGCTTTAAGCACTTTCCTTGCAAGGGAAAATATTTACCATATATCATAGTTAGATTAGCTTGAGGCACTAAGCAGCTGATAGAGGAGGATTGAAAGCCTGGAAATAACTTTAAAAGTCCTTGCATTTCTGTGAAGGACATCTTCAACAGAGAGGGAGAAAAGAAGGAGCGAACTCCGTTACCTTGAGCTTCCTATAGAACAGAGTACTTAGGATCAGAACCATGTAAGAATATTTGCTTCATGAGACACAAAATGCTCCTTTCTATAGAGAAAAATCACTAGAGGATACAAAGAGCTTCTCATCTCTTTAGTTTACTGAATTTTTCAATCTAAATGACAGTTAGGAGCTCTGGAGTCTGTTGTTAATAAATAAACCTCCTCCACTGAAGTTTACACTGTAGCTGGCGTCATGCCTGGCAAGATATACAATTAATACATTAGACCTAACTGCACAACTCTTAAACAACATAACTAATAATAATAATAATAATAATAATAAATAGTACCTTCAGCGGTTCTCAGTCTGAAGATGAGGGGCAGGTGGAATAATTTCTATGTAACTTAGAGAAAGTGCAATGCTGTATTCAAACTAAGCTGTTTCATTTTCTTCTTCATCCCCATTTAATAAAGGAAAAAAGAAAATGCAAATTTTGTTTTGCAGGTGTGAAGCCGATGTTTTAGGGATTCTTTCTGTCCACAGAAAAAAATTTACTTGCTTCAAAAGCAGTGCTATAATCAAGACAACGGTAAGTTTAGCTAGGACTGCAGGTACATTTAGATACAAAGTTAGAAAACTACACACCGCTTTCTTTTTCCACTGCAAAGAGGTGAGGTTTCCCTTAGCAAATATATCACATATAAACAATAATCTTAATTTTTTGTTATTTTTTTGGTTAATTGCCAAATTAATTCTTATTTCCTCAAATGTACTGAATGTGAACTGATTGCTTGGGTAAGTCAAGTGGGCTGAATATATAATTTTCCAAATTACAGGCTGTTTACTGTCTATTTGATTTGATTATTGTTCTTCCTTTTGTCATTTATTATCAAAGTTGAAGATTTTCTTACACAAGGGAACAAAAACATGGAGCTGATGAATCTTATAAAAATATTCTTAGTAGTACTGTTAAAATGCTTTTGCCATTGCTGATTTTACTCTAGTGCTCAAAACTTCTTCTGCCATACATGGTTTAGCATACTGAACACTTCATTTTGCTTCTGTTTGTTTTTTTCTGATTATATAGCACATAACTGACCATCGACAGGTAAAACACTAAAATATGAACTAATTTAAAATAAGATACCCATTGTTTGCCCTCCTTTTGAATTAGTTCATGACTAAACTGGAAGCAATTAAACTTTACAAATTACTCATCTTTCAGTTTCTTGAAAAGAAACTGTATTTTTGAACGGAGTATGTTGCAATCCTACATGAAAGAAAAGTGTACTTTCTTTGGAGCTCGATTTAATTCAAACAATACCATTCTTTCAATAGCAAATAGATTGTACTGAATAACATTAACAAAAACGAGCAATTACTTGAAAGCAGAGTGCAAGAGGGTGAAGTAAAATGATCTCAACCGTGGTTTTGAACAGAAAGCTTTTGCAACTTTTGAAAGGTAGTTACACAATGCGAGGACAGAATTATGTTCCTTACTCAAAGTCTTGTTTCATCAATTATTTCTTATTTCACATACAATGGAATTGCTGTCGCATCTAGTAAATCAGGATATTTCTCCCTTTTCTTTAGCACTTTTCCAGTGCTTTCTTAATGGCAGGCTAAAACCAGCAAGGACACAAACGACACGTTTCTGCCGTCTTAGCAAAGATGCAGGATGAACAGTAACTGCGAGAAAGGCTCCTCACATCACTATGTCTCAGGCTTAGAAAGCAGAGGAAGAAGCAGGACAAAATCAGAGGTTTGGTGCCTTAGCTGAAAACAAAATTAACAAATGCCAATTTTCCAGCTCAGTTTTTGCCAAATTCTAATGTGACTGAGAGTTCCCTTCATTTTTCAGAATAAAACGGAAGAGTCATTTTAAGCCAGAATTTCAAGCACAGATAACAAAATTTCACATTGCTGGATCATGAGAGCTGGATTCACTATGTTTCCTGAAGGCATTCTTCATCTTTCGTTAGCCAAAAAAATGCCTCCAACCCTGATGGCTGCCAACTCAGTGAAGAAGCCAGCCACTGCCTGTAAATAGACTAATTTCTTTTAGTGCAGAAGACAGGAAATTTCAGAGCTGAAACACATTGACTGACTGATGTAGGAAATTATTGGGATTCGATGGTCATTACTCTTTTTTTTTGTTAATGGATACAAGTCTTTATCCTCAAGATTCTCTGACCCTGTTTTCTAATGTAAAATATACATGATAAGTATTTCACTTCACTAACCTACAGCATTGTTGCAAGGTTTTCAAAAGCAGTTTATGTACATGCACTGAGCTAAATAACGTATATCCATAAAAAAAGCAATAAAAATTACTTAGAGTGAAGAACATTTGCACAATTAAAACTTCATTTAAGAACAGATCTGTCATACATCTGCAAAAGCAGAACAGGACAGAAAACAGCTTCTGGTGAAATAGTTTTCCTCCATTTTCTGCGCTAGGTTTACTATGTTTTTTCCCCCCCCCCCTGCCGCATCCGTTATGCTGGTTAGTTACTTCTCAAACAGAAAAGAATAAGGTTATTTTGCAGCCATAATACTTGGAATGCTGCATCTCTAGGAAGAAGAGGGTTTGCACAGACGACAGGGTAGCATTTTCTTGGCAAATACAGTTTAAATTCAATTGATATGAACAAGGGCCTAGAGTTTCAAAAATGCTCACCACTCATCAGCTCTCACTGTTCTCAGTGGGAACCGCTGGGTGCTGAGTGCTTTTGAAAAAATCTGTCGTTTTTGAAAAAATGCCTGACTTGGAGCTGTGGTGTTATGAAGCTATTTTTAAAACCTGGCCCAATATTATTTATTGTTGTATTGTAAGGCAGGGTAAGATACTTTGTCTAGGTCTATGTACTATACATTTTTACAGTACTATAAAGAATTATAGGAACATGTAGCGAAGATAAAATGTGCATTCATGAATGTGGTTAACGTAACCAATTAACATTATGCAAGTAAATGAGCTATTTGTTTGTTATTGCATTGTAAAAGAAATAATATTTGCGTGCTCAATTTACCTCATACAAAAGGATCTAATCTGTTGATTCCCAAATACATTGTGAAAAGAAACGTGCACGTGAAATCAATGGCTAATTGCACATGTAAACCCTATACTGTTTTAATCGTAATAGCTCCTTCTGCCCATAAAAGTGCACAAATGCAGTTTATGCATTCAAATAATCTGATTTTACCAGGTGTCTATTAAATTGAATTTGCCATTGTAAAATGCACTTAAGGACATTAAAAAAACTTGCAAAGTGTAATTCTGTGATCCAAAAGCGACTCCATATGAATTTTATGTTGCTCCACAACCAACATATTCGGATTCTACTATCTTTATTAGATTTAAGTTCTTAACTCATTATTGAAGCACAGTTCAAGGATGAATGAACTACCTTATGTTCATTATTTGTTCTCAGAATTATTTAATAAAACCTTGCTACAGGTCTACTGTTGCGTTAGTCACTGATCAAAACAAAGAGTTTTATAGATAATATCATCACAGAACAGTAGCTAAAACCTCCATTTTTGTCATAAGGCTATTTACTTATGTGTCCTTACAAAAAAAATCTCTGCAAAATCAGAGTAATGTAATGGGGAAGGGGGGAGTACTATTGAACATAAACATCTCTTTCCCAGTCTCATTATTTCAACAGTCTCACCACCTGTGCTTCCTGATTAGTCTTCAAATAACACTCGCAGAATAAAAAAGAATTCTGTAAGACTATGAATTTAATTTTTCTTGCAGTATGATATATAAACGTCATGACAAATAATCTTCAGAGGCAGAAATATGAGGATCAGAAAAGTCTGTAAGAGGAACATTATGGAAGGGGCAAGAAGAAAATGAGATGAGGAAGTTTATAACAGCAGAAAGAATAATCAGAGAGGCATCCAAACAAACTTTATTTTCATACTGTAGGCTAACTATTGAATTTTCAGTGTTAAGAGAAAATATTTTTTTTTTGTTTTTTAGTTGCAGACAAAGTATATTTAGTAATACTCAAAACCACAATAAACACTGCACTGCAGTGCCATTGTTTCATTCATTATTCAGAGTGCAATCATGGTATATAGGGTGCTGCACAAACTCTACATTTTTGATACCTTGTTCAGTATCACATGGGCTGCAAACTCCTTAGTGGCTCCATGTGAATGAATCATAACACAAACTTTAGAATGAGGCAACTATATCAGTAATTCTGCACCTGGCACCATACATGACCTGCATATTGAGGGAGCTGGCAGCTTTGTGATTCGTAAGCATTACCTCATTATGCAGTGATGAACTAATAGCTGTGTTAGCTGCCACCGCCAGCTCCTTGGACAGATGGAGAGCCAGCA
>NW_009260857.1:83273-170723 GCF_000687185.1 Egretta garzetta | reverse complement strand
ATGACTACGCCTAGGACATCACCTAGCATACAAAAAGGCCTTTGAAATACCCCATTACCTCTTCCTCTGCTAAGAAACCAAAAATTCACAAATATTAGCCCCATTATAGACCTTTCCCCTCCATCCCTGAAACCAATGTTCTTCTTTATCACTTGGCCAAAAGAAAAGTGTCACAAAGTACATTCATAATCAGAGAAATAATGCCTTTCTCATTTTCACTAGGCCTCTGGACAACAGCGAACCTCCAGGATTCAACTATTATCTTCTTTCCAACCTGCCTAATCAGGACTAAGCTTTTCTTCTTCTAGTCTGCTCCAGCAATTTCACTGCTGCTGCAATGAAAACCTGAGATTCTAGAGGAAGACTCAGAAATCCCTATTTGTCTGTAGAACTCAGCAAAATGTACTGAGGACATGTTTCCAAGGAAACCTCAATGAAAAGAGAACTTTACCTGATTTTCTTTTTTAAACCTGATATCAAGTTCAATGAGAGGTGTCCTAAGGCTTGCAAACCTTTTCAACTGAACTTTGGCCAATTCATGACTTCAAAGAAACTGCAGAAAATAAAAGGGTTTTTTTCAGCTCCAATTGAAAACTAAGTGTCAGACTCTTGTTTGACTGAATTGCATGTGCATTCTACTATTCTTTAGAGCAAAAGTAAATGTAACAAAAATATTTGGGAGTGAGGCATTTCTGAATGCATGTAAATTAATATTAGGCCCAAGTCTGCCCTTTTGTATGCATGCATTTGTGAACACATTGTTTAGTGAAGATCGTTTCAGTGGAGCTGCTTTTGGAAGGTATCACATATGGATCCAACCTGTAAATGAACCACTGAGAAACAGTTCTGCAAAGGCTTATTACAGAGGTTTTGTAATACATCAAATATAACTTTATTAACCAAATTCCATAATGCTCCCTCTTCATTGGCCTAGAGCCTTGATGAGCAACAGCATCTGGGACCCCAGCCACTGACTGAGTTTTCACTTGCTCTGATAATTTTAAGTAGCTAGCTGCAAGCTTCATTTTAATTTCTTTCCCATCTCTTTCTTTCCTCTCCATTACCAGCTAGATATTTCAGACTTAAGTATGCATTTGAATAAGGTCTAGAATCTGCAAGTCCATCCTCCTGATCAGACTTAAATTGCTTTTCTAGAGAAAAGGAGTTTCAGCTTCTCAGGAGAATGGGGGAAGCCTCTTCTGAATGAGTTTATGAGGGGTCTTAGAGTGCCAGGTACACAATTCCTATTAACAGTCAGTGGTGGCCACATCCCGTACCCATGTAGATAGCTTTGAAAATCCCACCGTGACAAGGAAAAAAGGAAGCAAGCTAGGATCTCCCAGAAACCAGAGAATTCAGAATTAATAGACTAGAGCATTTCATAATTAGTACCAATTCCACTGATAATGTTTCACATTGTATTTAGCATGATAAAGTGTGATCTGGGTTTCCTATGGGGAGTGGAAAAGACTAAGAATTAATAAGAGTAGGCAGGGAAAGCTGTTCTACACTGTACAAAACTCTCCCCATAGAGGCCAGGCCTGATTTTTTTTCATAAAGACCAACTGCAGTAGGATTCATGGTTTCAGTAAAATAATTGCTTTTGTGTACAGTATAGCCATAGAGATGCCAAGGACCTTACAGTAGGCTATCAGAAACACTGGAAAACAGGGGGTTTATGCTGGACACTCTAATGACATTTAACTCACTTTTACAATTTACTTGGCATTTACATAGAAATTGTAGACAGGAAGCTGCCTACATGCCAAGAATTTTATTACAGAATAAGGCCCTTTTGTGATACGTGGCGCTATTTGGTCTATACCTTTGGTACACTTGTTTCCTTCTGAAACCTAGAAAGAGTCCAAATATACACATATCTGAATGGTAGATTCAGCATGCATCATTCTTTTCTTCTCTAATCAGTCACACCAGCAACAATTACTTTAAAATATATTTCAGTAGCCCATTATCTATAAACTCCTCAATTTGACATGACCTTTAAATTGACTAGTCATTTTAATTCAAATTACATATACACTTTAATTAAATATCAGCTAGGGACAATAATTAAATGAATGTCTGTCATCCTCAAATGGAAATACAGTTCTCCATTGTTGGGTCTATATGCTTGCAGTTTGCTCCCCCCCACACACACTTTTTTTTACTGTTCAAACTGTAGTGTTATCTACAAGTATAAGGATAATTACATAAACTCCAACAAAATCCACTAAACCACCTTGGTTAGAAACACGTTTCCATTTCTAGCACTATGATTACAGTTTCATGTCTGAAATAATAGCAATCTAAACAGCTAAACGTACAAGAACCTGTCCAATATGAATGCATAGCTGGGTTTCTTTGAGTCTCACAGAGATGAATGTATAGGAATAAGAAGTATATTTTAAAATATATAATAAAATATTATTTTCTGTAAAGTGTAAGTTTAAGTTTATATAGGCTGGAAAAAGCTTTGTCTGCAATTTATCATGTCAATGCTTTTGTTCTCCTTAGCAGCTAAGCATCTTTCTAGGAATTCTTTGGTACAAAGCAGGATAGTATGCTTTTTCCAACTAGGACTACTAAGTATATTCCTTCTGAGAGAAAATGGAGAAAAGAATAGACTGGCTCAGAAGGGAACAAAACAACAGACTTTATTTGAAAGCTATTAAGTTGAGAAGAAATATTGCTATGTGCTAATAATAATGATAAAAAGGAGAAATGGTGAGGAAAAAATGAGTAAATGGGAACATCGGTGACAACTCAAGCACGGCCCAAGCTTTGAGATGGTAGTAGAAAGGGAGAGTTTCCATAAACAGAGTACTGCTGAAGAGGGAAGGTTTATTCTTCTTCTTAAATCAAGAAATGCCAAAGTCTGCCTGTAGAGTGAGGCTGTAGCCCAAGCCTCAGAATACTTAGGATTCTAAAGGTTACAGAATGCTTAGTTTTTACTTTTTCTCCTCAATCATTTATCCCACATTACTTTGTGTGTGTATGTATATATACATATAGTGAGAAATGAAAGGGTTTCATAACAGAAAATATGTTTTGTCATGGCAGATAACTCACTTGAGGTGTACAGCACAAAATAACATAAAATACTCTGCAATAAAACAATTTTGCTTGCTTTTCTTATCAATTAGTATAAATACATTTTTGCCTTGGGACATTTCTAAACATCTTCTAAAACATTACTAACCAAAGTTGGGTACATCTAAACTCCACTTTAAAATAAGTAACCAGCAAATTTAGAAATTAATGTCTGGATAGACTAAATTTCTATTTCTTTGAAACCAAGAAAGTCCAGAGAAACTTTGATAAACTTGTGCCTGTCAGGTGAGAAATGTAATAAGGAGCAAAATGATTAACAGGTGGTAGTTTTGCTTTTGTGTAAGTACTACTTTGGGGGTTATAAAGAGTGAGGAAGCGCTTCAGGAGTGCTATTTTAGCCTGCATGATTACCACTTGTGCCAAAGGTAGCAAGCACTGAGTGGGATCAATAAAGAGTCCTTGGCAGGTAAATACAGTTTCCACAAATTGTGCAGTTTGCTTTACGAAAGGATAAAAGCACAGTGAAAGACTGCCAGCATCTTCCAACAGTTCTCCATGGAAAGTTGGAGGATTATATGAGCAGTACGGCATAAAGCTAGTATTTTGGCAATGACATGAAGAAATTAAAAGGGCTAATAAAAGGATAGGTGCAGAACTCATCAAACAAGAAATAAGTGTGACTGTGTCTAACAGTGCTGCTAAAATAAGGTAGAGTGATCATGCAATTTTCCTTGTACACAGGAGATTTATTCCCATGAGCTAAACTACTACAGGCTTCAATAGCATATAGGTAGAAATGCTTGACCATTTTAGAAACTTTTCTTCCTTTAGTTTCCATCAATTACACTCATTTCTTGAAGTAGCCCATATATTTTACCTCTTTATGTTTCTTTTTTTATTTTTTATTTCAATGGGGAAGAAAAGGAAAGGAAAACAAAGCAGCATTTCACTTGTTCATCTTGTCCATGATTTTCTGCCACATATTGCATAAAATAGCATGTCTTTATTCAACTTGACTCCCAAATGTGTATACAACTTCCATATGAATAATTCCTCTTAAATGAAATACGCCAGGTGAAAATACATAAATGCCTGACTTTCTACAAAAATAGCATGAACTGTGATCCTTTGGAATCAGGGTGCTGGGACACCGCTGTGGGTAGGAAACTGGCTTGGCTATAAGGGGAGCTGTGCTTTCTGGGGCAAGTCGTTTGATCTCTCCATGCTTAACTGGAAAGTGAGAATAGAAACACTATTTCTTTCAAGAAGAAAAAAATAGACAAAGCATTTTAGAACACTGTGCATAATCTTTCAAAATTATGGGGTTATAAATATGCTCCTTGTAGAAAGCCTACGAAGTGGATCATGATGCTAGTAAAGTGCAATGCTTAAATTGGGGATTATTATGTTTAACTGGTGGATGTATTTGAAAATGAGAAGGAACCTCTGTGTATAAGTGGCTTGTTATACCATCCAAAAAACTTTCATCAACTAACTCTTTTTCAAGTCAAACACAATAAACACAATTTTATCTTTTAAGAAAAAAATTAGCTTTTTTTCTAAAGATGTTTGTGATGAAGAACCTATCACAATCCTTGATAACTTGGTCCAATGCTTAACTGCCTTCACTGCCAAAACTATTGTCTTTCCTTGTCTTCAACACCACTGCCCAACAGAGTAAAAACCTGCTACTATGAAAAATCTGTCTCCCAGAGATGTAACAGTTCTCGTTAAGCCATGATTTAAGATTTTCACTATTAAACGCAGAAGACCTGGCCACTTATTTCTTTGTACTCCAGGAAACTCTTTTCCTGTAACATCTATTTTCCCTCCTGTTGTGATTTATGGGACTCTTTATTGAACCCTCCACATTATTCAACTTCTTCAAGCACGGAATTCAGAACTGCAGAAGCTCTTTGCAGAAGTACTGCAGAAGCTCTCACCACACTACCAAAATTGAGAGCAATGGTATTTTTTTTCCTTTATCTGATATTTACCTGACTATACATGATCACTTTAGCTCTATGTGCTGTGGCACTGCACTGAGATCAGTGTCAGATTTATTATTTAATGTGACCTGCTGAATCTTTTTCAGACTAAATGTTTTTGAGGAATGGATTCTTTTTTTCTGTAAATATGATTCATGTTCCTTTTTCCAGATGTACTTCCCTAATGAAATGCCCACTTTTTCTTTTCCCAATTTGTCAACTTAGCCAGATAGTTCTGTATCACTGATGTTTTCTCTCCATTATTTACGGTTACTCAATCTTTATTTCTTCTAAAGCTGTTTGTTTCATAAAAGTTAAACACAACCAAGAATATATTTCTCTTATACCTCCTGTTTCTATTATAATCTAGGTGCTTAACTATGATTCCTCATTTCACATTTGAGATCTTTCACATGACAAAAAGCATGCCAGGTACTTTGTTCTTCTAGCACATTAAGATCTGTTGCCTTACTAAACTGTGATAAAAGGCTTTCAGAAGCCTGTTATTTCAACATTATTCATCTTCTAACAAAGCCTGTAATCTCGTGACAATTATAAAGATTAGTTTTAAAACACGTCTTTTCCACAATTCATTTTTAGTTGTTTTTAACACTATCCTTCTCTACCTCTTCATTACTTGAGTCTGAGAGCAAAATGACAGGCCTTCAGTTACTTGAGTTTTCTGGTTTTTCCTTTCTGAAACATTTTAGCACATTAGCTTCTGCCTTCAAAACTGTTCTCTAAAACCTAGTGTGCATCAACAGTAAAAGTCTGCAAAGCTTCTCAGCTAGTCCCTTTCAAGCAAACCTGTGCAGCGAGGGGCTCCGGCTGTAACACCTGACATCATTCCAACAGAATCATGCCAAACAAGAAGAAAAATATTTTTGTTGCTTTGATAAGTGGAGGATATCAGAAAACTTGCAAACAAACTTTGCGTTAGAAAATGAACCAGAACAAGAGCAGAAACATATTATAACACTTGTCTCGCAGAATCTGGTTAATCTTGGGAATCTCTTTCTTTGAAAAACAGATTCAAAATGCTTGGATGGGGAGTCTTGGCAGGAGACCCAGGTGCACCAGGAAGTCTTTGTTTATTTACAGGCTTGTCAAGCCACTTCTGCCAGCAGTGTCAGCCTCCAGACACAGCCTGTGGTTCAGAGAAATACTGCCTCCTTTCCCTAAAGTCTTCCTACGTGCAGAAATTGTAGTGGCTTAAGGGAGAGAAGACGAAAAGCCAGTATTTTTGAAGAAAAGCCAGTAGCTGCCCTCTCAATGCATACTGCTTGCTCAAAATGAAGCTCTCCCCCGGAGCGGGAGGCCCTGGGGGAAGCCCTGGTGCTGGCCAGGGGGTGGCTGCTCTCCCCCAGGCCCCACTGCTGGGGACCACTTGCCTCTTCTGCAGTATTTTGGGGTGTAGGCCAGCAGCAGGCTCTGATACCAGGGCTCACCTATTTGATAAACCACTGCTAAACTGTTTCACAGTACCACTGAAGTTATGGTGCATGCTAGATTTTAAGCGTGACCAAAGAGCATTCATATAATTTTTAAGGTAGTATATGCTAGGGCTGAGTCAGATTTAGCGTTGCTAAAGCTCATTTAGGATAAACTGTAACACCATACTCAACCTGTCCGAACAAAACTTAGGCTTCTGTTTCTCTTTTAAAAATCACACACTGCCCATTTCTCAAAACGTGATTAACTTGGAAATTAAAAAGAAATACTTTGCAAAAATATTAACAATCACGGGTTTGTTATTAATATAGCTTAAGACAAATAAACAAATTAGAGATGGCATTTTTGGAAGATTTTTTCTCTACATTTTCAAAAGTAATTAAGCAAGAAAAAAAGTTCAGAGAAAAGAAGCATAACAGTTATGTTAAATCAACAGAAAATATAAGCTTAGGTAGATAAAAACTAACCACCACTTGAAATAACAGGTAGAGGGTATTCCTAAATCAGTCAAATACGTATTGGCATCAATTGTTTTTTAGATGAAAAGCCTGAGACTGGTTTCTTAAAGCATTAATATTTAATAACTTTGCATTTGCACTGTGTTAGACCACTACTTAAAAATGAAATTGGCTTCTAAGTTTGTATAAGAATTGCGGGTCTGCCAGACACTTAAGGGTACATTTTCAGCACTGTGCCTAGGAATTAACTTTAATGGGATTGAGGCAATGAAGTCCCTGAGCACCACTCTAAATATTACTCTGCTTAGTTACTAATTCAGTGTGGTTATATGAGTGTAAATGAAAGGAGAATTTTGATCTACTAGTTTTACAGTAGGAACTCAATATATGTAATAGTTTGATTCTCCCCATATAAAATAGCATAGTTGCATTAAAGCAGTGACTTGAGAAAATTTTATTTTCATTTGAAGATTTATGTTAGAAAACAAATTTCTTTGCATAGCAATTGAAAATGATTACAATCACTAGAATCATATGATATTTATCAGTACAAAAAATTAGAGTTCTGGAGCATAGCACCTCTTAAGAACTGCTATCTAAAAATGAACTGGAGGCACAAAGTTCAGATCTTGGACCAAATTTTTCCTATATTCTGAATAGTCAGATCCAAATATTTTGGCTTTGTCCCATCTTCACTACTATTTTTAACAGAGAAAATATAATTAGTTTCATCAAATATGGGATTTAAAAATGGTTGAATATTGTATTCATTTGGTACCAGCCTATTAATACTTTTATGATATTGCATATTTTGTTTATTTATCTTTTAATACTGTATTGATTTTATTTCACTTAAAGGAGGACCCGTATTTGTCAGCAAAGAAAAAAAAGCTTTAAAAATAACCTCCAGTAAACCCCAAACATACAGGAGGACCTACTGCTGTGCCTCTTCTAAAACAGAATTCACAAATCTCAGGATTTGCTTCCATACATTCTTATATCTTTTCCCTGTATGTTTTGACTTCAAGGAAAAAACAGAAAATAGAAGAAATAAATATAAATAAAAACAAAAGTAAAACCATATCACAGAAATACACTTCCTAAGTCACCAAGCATGGATATTTACTACTATAGGCAGCTACTTCTTACAATCCCTATCTGAAATTTATCATGCTCTATCATAAAAGTGTTAAGGCTGTTAACACCCAAAAAACTTGTTCTAGAACAGCAGCTTTCATTGGTTAGAAAAGTTATATTTTCCATCCTAAACTGCTCTTTGGACAGTTTATACCCATTTAGTTTTATGCGAACATAGCTCTTTAGCTCTTCTCATGCTCTAATATTTATCATCTCCGCAATAGTCCTAGGCAGCAGTTACATCCCCTCTCAGATCTTCATTTTTCTAGGTTAAAGGGACCAAATTATTTTGGCTTCTCTCCCATTCTCCTCTCACTCTCACAATATGTTACACCTCTTTTGGTTTACATCAGTTTTCCTGAACCGGCAACCAGGACAATGTGTGTTATGATGTGGACACCTGCATAAGCTGCTACGGAATGAAAGATTACCCAAAAACTCTCACAACCCCTTATATTTCCATATTTACTGACTATTTGGCACTGTAAATCTCATTTACTGTATAAGGCTTCGTATATACGACGAAGTTAGTACATGAATACACTCTACCATCAGCTGTGAGAGCCGAGCTAGGATAACTGCCTGCCCATCCAGTCTCGGCAGAGGGGTGCTGCACACACTCAAAAAGATTAAGCAAAGTATCTTCACTGTTCTGGGCTATGAGCACATGCAGGGAGGGCACTGATCATAGCTCAATCCACAGAACAAAAAGTAAACCTGAAACTCTTCAGATTTTACCATGTTTTATCCCTACTGCTAAATTCCACTGAATTATTAAGCCACACAGACAATGAAATCTGATGAAATGGCTAGCAAGCATCAGCAAGCCTTAGTATCAACTGCTCAGCTAAAGGCTCTAAGAGTTCAGTAAGTCAGCACAGTCATCAGGCACAATGACGATTGGTTTTGAATAGCTTGCTGCTGTTACAATTACTGGCAGATAATAGCACACTGAGACAAAGCCAGCACCTCTATCCCAGTTCCACAATGGTAAATGAGAGTAAGTGATTTTCTAGGAGTTCATGAAACTTTTTTTCCATAAGTCAGAAGAGAGGTATACACTTTCCTAGATTTATAATCTCATTCAGGCATATGGATATATGGGTGGCTAACCAATGCTCTACAAAAGAACTGTTATTTTCACATATTCCTGGTAACAAGTACATTAAAATGGTGTTTCCAATATACCATGCTTTGAACAATAACAATTTCATTAACATAACAAATTCACTGCTCACAATAACATTCCTGAAGCATTGACAGTAAAGGCAAGAAAGACCTCTGACATGCTTGGCCATACCTTTCTGAAGAGTGTTTTTGTTGTCTAGTCTTTTAAATATCCATTGAATTTCATATATGCAAGCCCATGGCACAATCTTGCTGTGGCCACAATCTTAGCTATGGCAGTAATTTTCAATCCTGAAATTTTTATATTTTGTTGTATAGTCATGAATTCACTCTCTTTTTGTTCTTACCATGCTCTGTGTTGTGCTGATGTACACCACCTCTTTGTCTGGAACACAGAGTATCTTTACAGCACACCACAAGCACATAAATAATTATCCATGTAGCAGTTTCTCACTTGTATTTGTATTAGGAGACCAAGAAACAGAGAACACTGAATGTGTTATACATTTCAAATAATTTTGCTATCCCTTAAACACTTCCTAAAATCAAATCTAAGGTACTGTAAATTAGAAAATATGAGACATGATTAGTTGTATAATTCAACTTAAATCTTTACTTGTGTAAGAAAAAATCAGTAGGTCAAAAAAACTTTGAACGTGTTTATTTTCACACTCTGCTACCTGATATATCAGAGAAATATTCAGTAGTAATTTGTGTGGTAAAATTGTTGTTCACTCAGTAATAGAACTACATTTTCATCTATCACTACCAAGACACTTCAGCAAAGAGTTTGCAATGCTAGTGTTAGAGATGAAGGACACATTTCCCTTTGAATCGTGCTCGTTTGGGCTGCTGCTGTTGAAACATTGTAATTTCCCACTCAGACATTTTTTTTTTTGAGTCTAACTATGCTTTATCTCTTTTTGATGAGATATACGTATTCATTATTTATTTTTTGTGTGTATACTTCACATGCCATACATGGAAATAATAAAGGCCAGTGCATAATACATACCTAAATTTAATACATAAAATAGGGTTAGCTGGTTTTAAAGAAAGACTTACATAAGCCTCATAACAGCAGTACTGGGACATGCTTGTATTCTACCTGGCAGCATTCTTGGAAATGCTTAAGTTCTCTGTGGTAATTATTTCCAACGGGAAATGAATAATTCAGGGGCCATAAAATGGTGATTTCAGATTTGGGAATTACAAAAATACTCCTTGGGACATCTACCCAGCCGTCAGCTTCCCATGTGACCTTGGATAAGCCGAAGACTCGAAGCTTCAGTTCCCCATGAGTAAAGTAGGAATATTAATAGTTCCTGTCTTTATAAGTGTATTTTGAGAGCAGTAATGGAAGCTATACAAGCACACAAAATAGGTAGAAAATGCACCTGGAAAAAGATACTATTTCCTATTACCTATCAATAGGTAGAAATAAACCTACACCTGTGGCTTACTTACCTCTCACCATCGTATCATGACTACTAAGTAGGTACTTGGAGCTTCCTCATACTTGTTATTCAAGCGTTTTTCTGGGATAAAGGACCACAGATCTCTATTTCTGTGAAGTGCGAGGCAAAAAATAGGTATTTCCCCTACTGCTACTTCAAAATGCAGGACCTGTGGCTGTGAAAGAAAGCAGTAATTTGTGTTCAGCCACAAGACAGACATGAATTGCACCAAACCTGACATTTTTGGCAGAATTCTTTCTGATGGCTGTGGGAGACATAATTAGGAAAAAATACTTTAACATTATATGCTGTAAAATCATTATGGCAATGCAACTGGAGTCTGTTTCGTGACTTAACTTGTCTGAACAACTGAACTTATGTAGCATAATAAAACAATAACAATTTCATTTGTGATGTATCCTAGATATGGACAAAGTCATGAGCATGTAAATAAAGTGAAGAACCTAAGAAGGGTAATGGGCTTCTAGCTGTTTTGTTAAAAAAATTTGTTTGCGAACAGAGTGATCCAACAAATCAAAAATATAGAATTGCGGAATTGCTGTACTGATCCACCAGTTCACCTAATGCTTCCCTTTTGACAAAAGACAGATATTTCCAGTCTCTAATTTTAATCCTAGTCTTATTCTACTTTAGTAAATACAATGGTATCCAATGATTGATTATAGATAAAGCTACATCAACATATTTATAGCAAACATGTAGTATATTTTTACTCATGTCATACCCTATAGATGGGACTGCTTTCATAAAGGAAGATGAAGGTACCTTTGCATTAATTAACGCATAATGAATCACTTGAATTTTCCTCCACATAAAGGAATCTCCTTTCATAGTCAAACATTTTCATTCCACTAAAATTTTCCTTCTTTTTGCTCTCCTCCAACAAATGGAGTCAGAAGAAACATGTTCAAATACGCAATCCAGCATACATTGTGGTAGAGAGATAATGGAATATGTTAAGAATCCCTGGAGGAAAATTACAAGGATCCAAATGTTATAGGACAAAAAAGTAACCCTGTATCCTTAATGCAGGCATGACTCCACCTCGCCGAATGTCTACAGATCACTGTGAAGAACATGCAAGCATTCACGTTTATCGCAGGAAATCCCTACCTTACTCACCCTGTCTCAGGAATAATGAATATAAGCCAAGACATGTTAAGACCGACAGCAGCATATTGTCTTGCAGAACAGTAGCATCACAGAGCCAAGTCTCTATTTGTATTCCCCACACGATCACTACAGAAGTGCACAGAATATACATACATAATGTACATACAACCTGCACCTAATACCTCGTAAAGTGAAGCAGAAGAACTATGAGCACAAAAGAATTGTGAAGAGAAACAAATAAACCTCTTTTGCACTGAAAAACCAAGAAAGAATAGCAGAAACAATATCGTAGCCAGGTGTATAACAACAGAGAGCTGCAGAGGATCTTGAATCCTCCTGTTCAAGAAAATAAAGGACAGTTTTCACCTTTGTCTAAAATTACTTATATTACTCAGCCAAGTATTTCTTACTGAAACTAAGTAGCATCAACTAGACAGCTCAGGAGCAACCTCTCTTTAAACACACCTTATAACAGCATAAATTTATGCCAATTAATATTTTAACTATTTATTCTAGAGTAACTTGGACAGAACAATAATAGATACAAAACCGGAACGACAGCTGTCTAGTGCTGGCTGAGAATTTCAGCAAGAACGTAGGCATCACTTACAATAGCTTTTCATCTCTGGATACAATACAACAGAACATGTGCTCATGTGATAGCGAACTCGCCCAAGGACTTCAGAGCCATGCCAGCTGAACACACCTGGCAACGCTTCTTGAGCTTTTCTCTTATTCCAGATATTAAATTTACAGAATTTGGCTTCCCACAGAGCTGAGTCTCCGAATGCCAAGGCTGAAATGTTTCTTTCTTAAAAATAGCAACCTCTGTCTCCCAGAGCAATTCCTATTTTTTCGTGAAGCCACCTAATAACTGAATGTAGGCAGAAACTAGTACTGCTCCCATGAGCAGTTCTACATCTGCTCACTTCAATGTCATAGAGTATCAGTCACAAACACAAACAAAAATTAGACATTTTATGGGCTTTAATTTAAGCTTATATGATTTCTCATGAATGATGTGAGGCTTTATGCTATACATAGATCCTATACCTGATTTCAGCAGCAGGAACCACAGCTGTTTTAACAGTATTTGTAATTGGATGATTTCATGAAATGCTACTCTTCCTCTTCTCAGAGTAACTTCCACAAAGCATTAATTTGTTGCTTTGATGCCACCGGTCCAGATATTTGATAGATATTAAAAGTGCAGCCAAGGTATCAAGTACTTAGCAGTATAGACATCAGGTGCCAGGACAATAGAGTGCCAAAGATACTGGCAAGCTCAGGTTTGAAATACTGGCCTTATTTGGGGAAAGCAATAGCAGCAATCCAAAATGCATTGGTAATACATTCTTTCAAACAAATACTTCATCCAATACTGGAATCACAAGCATTAAGCATTGGGTGTTAGTCAGTTCTGCAAATGAAGGAATTCTGTTAATTTTGTGAACTTTCTAAAAAATAACTGAAAGATCCTGGACACAGCAAGCAAATCACAAGGAAACAAATTGCTTAACAGCAGGTTTAACTAAACTCAGAGCTACATGTGATGGCATTTTGCTGTGCTTGGCAATAAGCGGAGCCTCAGTTCCATAAAGCAAATGAACAGAAAAATTACTGAAGGCATTTAAAGTTATGCCACTGTGAAGCCAAACTAAACAGTGTATCAGTAACTGAAATGACAGATACACCTGAAGACAGAATACTGTAGATCTCCTTTTAAAAAAATAATTCAGACGCAAATGCAGGTTAATGCTCAAGGTAAGTTGGCTTCCTTTCTCCTGAATTTAAAGCTTCGGGGGCCACTCTTGAAAGTAAATATATGGCGTATTTTCCTTGAGCATTATCTTTCTTGGCATCCCTGGTGAAGGGGACAATGCATGCCAAGTAAGATGGTCAATTAACCACCAGCAGTGTTGCTCAGAATATATGTATATCAGAATATTTATATAGAGAGCTATAAAAAAAAAAAAAGAGTACCAAGTACAAATTGCTGACATTCATGCTAGCAAGCAATTTCATGTTAGTAACATGGTACTTCATTACACTGTGGAGAACTTCTGCAACAAATCTGGAATGGGAAAACCATTATGGGCAAGAAGACAGTAAGTATACTGCATTCCTTGACAGACTCTAGCACACCAGATTACTAAAAGTTATTTCTAAAGTAGCACAGCTCTTCACACCATTTTCATAGTTTTTAAAAAGTCTTCTTGTCCCACAGAGTTCACATTCTTATCACAATAAGTCAGCATGAAAAGAAAGAAAAGAAATGTGAAGGTAAAGCAGACATCATGCAAAAGTCAAAGAAATGAAGTGGCTTACATCACAATAAAGATTTAAATCTTCATAAGCAAGGAATTTATTACAGCGTCAGAAAAGGAATGAGCATCATAGGAGAGAAGACCAGAAGGAAGAGTGAGTCAATAGGCACTAGATTTGGTGCTGTACTTGACAGTAAGAAGTGGAAATATAAAAAGAAAGGCAGTGAATATACAGCAACAAGAGAGGAGGAAAGAAAAAAATACTAAGGTCTGTGTGGGAGGGCACAGAAGTTCACAGGAAGCAGAGTTCAATGATGCAGCTGTAGGAAGCTGGGACTCATGAAGTCTAACACAGGTCAGATAGCAAGATCTAATATCTCGGGACAATAGTTTGCTGACACCGGACTGCTATTGCTTGACTGCACCTGTATACATGTGGTAAAATCTAAATGGCACTACCCTGCGCTATGTGGACTTAAAAAAATTTACATCACTGTCAGTTAGCATATCTTGATTGCATTCTAGTGTATTGGCTGGCTCAGATATCCTGCCCTGCCAACTCAGGAGCACTGTATGCTAGAAGAGATGTCAAAAAGTTTGGTTTTACAGAAGAGGATATCTTGCCTTTTTTAATGATGTTCAACTTTGTTTAAGGAAAGGCTTGTTTCCTTCACCGCTGCATTTTTCATTATTACATAGTGTCTAGGCCAGGCGTGCTCCTGAGGATAAATAAATCAGTGAATAAATGCGCTGTGCCACAACTGCAGGTTTTGTCACTGCACCTAGGTTCACAGAAGCCACAGATTACAGAACAGGGCCTGCATGTTACAGCCGATTCAGCCCCCCTGGATGCAAATGCAGGGTGCTGTGGCCAGGATTCTTCCATGACCCAGTTTCTTTCAGGAAAACAGATAATTTCCACAGAAGGTAGGATTCAGAGAAATGCCAGCAAGCTTTCAGTAGAGAAGACAGATGTTGCTCAGATTAAAAGGCTCATACAGAAAAGGCAGACACAGAAAGGCAGTCTTCGTGAAGAAACAACTTTCAGAACCCTGAGTACATGCTAAAAGATGAGAGGTGCTCTTTTTTTACCCACTCTTTGAGGGAAGTAATTTTTATTACAGCCTCTCCGATAAAGTGAACCTCCTACCTCCAGGAAAATTGAAATCTGCAAGACCGTATCCAGGTCAAGCCCCACTATGCTCACTTTGGTTTACTTTACCTAGTACTTTTAAAATTAAATGTTTATTTTTAGAAGATCATAAATTTTCTGTAAATTAAATTAATTGGAAGTTTGTGCAATGGACACCTCCTTTCTGCAATTTTAGAAATAGGATATTCCTTCCCTTTTGACAGTAAATTAATACATATTTGAATATTACAAGAACTCAAACTTTCTTTTCATTCCCCCCATTCTATCTAAAAAATCCCAATTTTTGCAGTATCTCATGCACAATGTTTATGGATCCCAAACTCTTTCACAGGTGTTGAAAATTCATAGGCAAAAAGCTTGTGCTCCTTCCCCTAGATAAGCAGGTGTTATCTGGCAGCTGAGAGAAATAACCTAATCTTTTGTCATCAGAGAATCCTTCAGAAAAGATTCATGTTGTAATAGCAGGACATTCTCTCTTCCGTTTCTGTCTGATACTAAATTTGCAGCTAGATGAAGGAGCTCCAGGCACATAAGGACACGTGGACAGGGAGAAATGTCCATCTGCTATTGACACAGCCAATTAACAAACCGAACACACTTTGAGAACCTTTGTTTATGTTCCCTTGATGTACTTGTGCTCCTACCACAAATCCATCAGCATATTCACAAAAGAAAGTTAATGAAGACAGCAACAATTTTACTTAAAATGGAAAAATACCAAAAAGTCAGAATGAACAGCCCTTAAGAAAAGCAAAAAAATCTTAACATGGTTACAATAAATAATCATGTCCAGCCCTCTACCAAGTTTCAAATGCTTATTTTGGATGTATATGCCACCTGTGCAATTTCTCTCTGATATCTCAGAAATAACAATACTGTTAGAATTGCTATTGTGGCTACAGTTTAAATCCATTCCAACCCAAAAGCTGATACTGAATTTTGAGGCCCACATTTTAAGCAGAGCAAACAAAAAAAGTAGTGTTACTTAATCAGTAAATGATGCTTGAGGGTCTCTGGAGACCATTTCTGAGCAGAGCAAACAAAAAAAGTAGTGTTACTTAATGATGCTTGAGGGTCTCTGGAGACCATTTCTAGTGCCTTGTGTACCTGGGAGATTGCCTCCTTGCACCTGCCAGAGCTGGTATTTATGATGGTGTTTCCAGTCAGTAGAGATTAATGACATAAAAATTTTGGCAGCAAACAGAAATAAAATTCTGTTCTAAATCAATTTGCAACAGTGGTAAAAATCATATCGAACCTGATTCAAGAAGGGCTGGCAATGTCTATTCCAAAGAGGTTCATTCTGTTTTGCAGAAAGAATAAACAAAATGCTATAGGAGCTGGTGGAGGCAGAAAGCTCTATACCAGACCGGCTGGCAACAACTGGCTTAGGATCCAACAGAATTTTTCTCTATCTCAAAATAGGATCATAGAATCATAGAATCATTTAGGTTGGAAAAGACCTTTAAGATCATCAAGTCCAACCATTAAATGCTCTTAGTAATATTTGATTCACCTGCAAAACCAAGCCATGCCTTGATGAAAAAGGGAAAACCAGACTGGACAAGCAGCTAATGCAGATTACTACATTCTTCAAAGCAGACCACTGGAAGTTTTCATTTCAATGTAAAGCTATATTATCGTATTTAGTTTGATTCCAGAAAGCATGCCTTTGGAAAACAGCTACAATCTCTTGCAGTATTTCTCATTCCTAGAGAAAGTTACTGAGGAAGTAGTGACCACGACAGAAATAACCACAATGTGTGACATCTGCCAATAACCCGGATACCTTGCCTCTGAGGACATGGTACGGGAATCTCCTGTGACAGTAATGTTCATCTTCTATAAGGGACAAAAAGTGAGAACAGGCATGATAAAAAAATAGCAAAGCAAGCAGGAGAACCTGGCACATATATTTGAAAGAAAATTATTTTCAGTTCACGCCTGGGATTTATACATGCAGAGCATTAGTTGGCACTCTGGATTGAATTTATGCTAGGAGGCACTTAGTGTTCCAAGTCAGTGAAGGATGCTTAGCACCAGAGCACTTCATGTATCCAGGGACCTGGCTTTTTATGAATTTCCAAATTTTGCTGTTAAGCAAAGAAGGTTACCCCTTGCTCTCCAGGGAAAGGTCTACAGAATGGAGATGGAGTGGGAGATTAAACGTGTATGCTTTCATCATAAATCTATGACAGCTTTAATAACTAGCCACTGAAGATCACACAGCATCACCCACCGCAAAACTAGGGATGGGCCTTCATTTGATTCACACCAGCTTCAGAGTTTGCTCAAATCTCAACTGGAGATTAGGGTCATCAGCTTTAAACTAGGACATGCCAAATTTCCAGGTTCCCTCTCTCTTTGCCCTTCAGTCTTAAACACACACAGATACACACTTCCTGAGCAGCCTTATTCCAAAAACTATTAATGATACATCAGCACTGATATTGTGTAGTGTATATGAACAAAGATAGACAAAACTACAGGCCAAGAAAAGCTCACATTTTGATGCTCAATTCACTGACGTCCATATCAATATGTTAGCAACACTATGTTATTAAAATATAAAGTGAGGGACCATGAAAGTAAAATACTGTAGTTGTGTGATAGCCTGTAGCATTTCATGCACAATTTGCAATATTCTTTTACTTAATATGAATTTATACTTAGTAGCAATAAAGAAAGAGAGTAAAGGAGGGCATGCTAGCACATGCACTTGTAATAGAGGGGCTGTAGCAAACAATAAAGTGATGCAAACCTAGAGAGAAATAATCCCATATATTCCATGGTATAGTGTTACTAAATGGGACTCTCAAACACAGTCATAAATAATCCCCATTTCTTTCCAGCCTGAAAAAATAGGCTGGTATTCTGTTCTAAATGGAGCATTACAATGCCTGTTCTTTGTTCAGCCCTCCATGGAACAGTGTGGTGCGTAAAATCTGTCTAAAAAGGCAGCGTCTCTCTCGCTCTCTCTTTTTGTCTTACTGCTACCATGGATATGACATCATTTTTGCCAACCGTTGCTAAGTCATGAACAGAGGGAACATTTCCTTTTCTCACATACCGGGCAGGGTACGAGCCAGAGCTTCCAAGAGACACAATGTTCTCTTTATGCAGCCAGGGAAAACAGTAAGAGAGGGCTGCCGATGGTCTGGGAAATGGCGGGCAGCCATAGAGTACACAAAGCTGACAGAGCTGCCCGTCCAGTCTCAGTTCCCACTAAATTGGTGGCCTATTTTCTCATCTCAAAGAAAGGAAAGGGAGGGAGAGAGTGGAGCAAAGAAAAAAGCCCTACATCTTCACCGCCTAACCCTTGCTGAGGCAACACGCTTGTCCCTTGCCCTTCCCAGCCAGGGCTGCATCCTCGTCTGGAGAAAAGGAGAGGGAGCACTTCTGATGGATCTGGGAGCTGCTGCTCCTAACTCTGCTGCATGCTGTGCCCATCAACCATGAGTATTATGGCTGGGGGAAAAGAGAAGCTGCCAGAATGGAAAGATGTTAGGTCAAAAAGGACCCAGAACTCAATTATGGTCAAATTCAGAACCACTCTAAGACATATGTTTTCCAGATGCCTGTAGACTTAAATGCAGGTCCTGAAGTCTAACTCAATATTTCCTAGCAGGCAAAACTACTGTTGAGATCACTGTAAATATCATATGAGAAAGCATTTGCGATACACAAGCTTTGAGTATTTCCCACACTTGCACAGCTACAGTGACGTAGATTACAGGGTTACATTTTACAATGTTCAACACATTAAACCTTGTGGTAATTGAAAAAAGTTCTACTTATTTACTTCTCAGAAAAGACATCAACAAAGCATGTTTTCTGCAACACTTATACAAATCTTACAACTGAAGCAATGGTTAACTTTCCCCCAAGTTTGAAAACTTTCATAGCTCATATTGTGTGACTTGGAGTGAGGAAAGTCAAATGTTCACATTTTCTTTAACTGAAGAGATGATTTTTTTTTCCTTATTGCAGCTATTCATCACTTAGTAATTTAACTTACCAAAGACAGACTACAGTTACTTTTGCTTACCTCCGTCCTAAAAGAAAAATAGAATTTCCTGCATCTCAGATAATGGCACCAACCAGAAAAATCGATTGCCTTCTGTTTTTTGAAGAATCTGAATGCAAGGTAAGTGGGATGACATTTCTCAAAAGAGGTAGGGGGGAAAGGAAAGAAAAAAGGAAGGAAGTTGCTTCCATAAGACAGAGGACATACTTAGATTCGATCTAAAGTATTACTTTTCCATTCCACCCCAGACAAGGTTTCCACAAGCTGCCATCTTCCATCAGGATAAAAATTAACTCAAGCTGAGTTACCTTGGGAATAGGTAAAGATTTGAAATATATGCTCCTATTTTCTCAGAATTCTTAATTTGTGCTAGCAAAAAAGAAGAGAACAGGAATACATGTTGAGTCAAACCCTGCTTCAACTGGCTGTTCCTATAAAAACCAGTAGGGGACACTAAATGAGTGAAAGATTTTCACACTTCTTTACAGACATGTAAAGTTGCTCTTAACATGGCTTAACGGTAGAAAGCATTAAGAATCAATGCCTCTCCAAGCGAAGCCTCCCTTCAATAGATATCTCTGGCCTTCCTATGGAAATAATTTTACATAAAAAAATTTCATCAACACAGGCAACTATGTGACAAAGGCAGGTGTTTCACTGACCCATGGAAGAGTTGACATGCGGTGCAATACTGTATTAGTTAAAAAATACTGTGTGTATTTGCATTTCCGAATACAGATGCATGTGCAACTTGTGAAGAGAAGTTTGAAGTCTGAACTTTCCAAAACAACAGTTAACAGTTTATTAAAAAATGGACTCAAGTAGTTTGACAGGATGGGATTAACATACAGTACATAGCCTGTGGCATAAAAGGGACTAAACTTCTAGCTCCTGTTCACAGTTAGATACAGCATCATGAATAAGCAGTGAGCTTCTGTCCTCCATCATCAAGGGAGGGCTTGATCCTGTCCTCAGATATGAAGGCAGGTGTCTTGTAAAATCAGCTATTCTACTAGTGCTGCATCTGATATTACAAGACACCAAGAGATGTGTGCTGGCTTACTGAAAAGAAAACTCAAAGCACGTAAAATAACTCTCCTCCGACAATCCTTGCCTGCAAGCAAAAAAAAAAAGAGATGAGGACTGAAAAAAGGGCTAATGGAAAATAACCCTGTGCCCCCATCTTCAGTGTAAGAGGGGAAAAAAATGGCAGTAGATATATATATATAAATTCCCAGAGTTCAATTGAATCACAGCATCAGAAGCAAGGAATTTATATTAAGCCTTTTAGAACACTTTGGACTCTACTGATGGCATTTGTTTTGAGTTCACTCGCGCCTGAATGCCCAGGAAGGAAGCGAAGTGAATGTGCAATGTTGAGCTCGCAGGATATGTTGCTTGATAGGGTGCTGGCATCAGTAGGGTTCATTTTCTTCTCAGACCCCTGAGCTGCACAAGTGTATTACTGTGAGCTTTTGTGCAACACCAGGGAAGCTGGAACAATTCCACAAACTATATGGATGAAAAGATGGATGGAATGCATCATTCCACAAAAATGCACTCCTTTTTCCCTCCTCCCCTCCCAAGAGATTGCTTAAAAGAGGGAAAACGTGATCTCTTTTGTAAATCTCTCACAGTCCTTTATTTTTTGTTTGCACTGAGTTTCCTTTAATCAAACATAAAGTTGGAACTCAAATATTACAGTAACGTAAGGAAACTGCTCTTGCTGTGAGATTTTCCAGCACTGCAAATCATGTTCTATTACACATGCAAACTCCATCAAAAATGTCTTACAGCTTTTCCGGGGAGTTTTAACTTAATCTAGCGTTCCGTTGTTTTGATAGCACTTGCTCATTTCTTATTTGTTCAAAAACTTAAATTTTGTGCTCCCCTCCTCCCCACCAGACTAAGGCAAAACCAGATTTACATGAATCAACACAAAAACCTTTGGATTAGCAGGGAAAATATCCTAAAACAAATAATTCATCTTTGAGAGTATCTTCTCATCAAAATTCACAACCCTGGAAGTCTATTTGCATTAATTATTTAGGGCAGTTTACTAAGGAGAATATGAATAGCATGTCTGTTTCTTTTTTTACTAGACGAACAACTTTTTGTTAATTAGATACAGAATAACTAGCATCATCGGGAGAGAAACATGCCACTAGGGAAAGGAAAGCTACTAATATAATGAAACATTAAAAGAGATAATGAACCTAGTCAATAGATAATTATGTTTTTTTGTCAAAGGAAAGTATGATTTTTCATATTTGATGAGGCTGAAGCTTATAGACTCTTTGAGAAATTCCCATATAAAGCACCAAACAAAAGTTCCGTAATGGGCACGGAACAAACTGGGTTATAAATGTATTTAAAAGAATGTAATCAGGAACTGAGCTGCTTCCTCTCTGTTTCAACTAACATATATGGTGGCAGGGTGAAAAATGAACAGAAAGAGTTTGATGCATTTGCAGCATGATTATACCGTATCAATGGAATGGAAAATGTTAAAGCTACTGAATCTTTCTGAGTGAATTAAATGGGCACCATTAAATAGTCGATCATTTTCTAAAATGAGTACATTGCAATAGCTGGAGCACTTCAGAGCGTTAGTGACTTTAAAATGGAAAGGGAAAAACTGCCCAGCTCTGTGCTGAAGCAATCTCTACTCCCTGCAAGAACTAGTAACTTCACTAGTACTGCTAAGAAGTAAAAGAATATTATTGTGAATAAACATAGTAAATTTGACCTTTAGACTCCACAGTGTGGTAAATGATGTTAGGCAAATATGTAATCATGCCTACCAATATACCCATGTTGGACACTTCCAGGCTGTCATTCTAAAAAACCACTAACCCTTAGTGTTAGGTGTGGGATAATTCAAAGATGAAAAATCATAACAAATAAATTAAACTTGAAGGAGTCTTTGAAGCTGTTCCTTTTGAATGAAGCAGTAATTTCAAGGAGCTTAGTATTTAGAAAGTGTTTCAGTATTTATCTAGGGATTTAAAAACCAATTTGAATATAAAAGCAGTGAATTGGACCTGCCTTACCAGACTTTTCCAGGACAGTGCCCAATCCCCCAAAATTAAATATAAAAACCCCACAGTATAATCTAACTCAATGCATTAAGATTTGTTCTACAGATGTCCTAGGACTATTTTGTTCACTGAAAACGCATCCTGCTGCAGTGCATTTTTTAAAATGTGAACATAATGCATGCACTGAACATTTCATTGACTTTTTGGAAAGATATTAGGATACTTAAAGGACTTAGCAAGATGAGTCTTTTTACAAATATTAGAAAGAAAACTGCTCTTGTGAAAGTTTAAAACCCTTTCTCATATTTTAATAGTGAAAATCTTATATTTAAAAAGTCCTATTCTGTTAAAGTTGTGAAGCCTTGAAATGTTTTAAACATTATATATAACAGTTAAAAATATACTTACAGCTGCAGTATATTCAACATAACATACAAACATATAGATTCAAATTCTTTTCCAATTAGAAGCTGGGGTGCTAATGATTGAAAAAAATTGCAAAATCATATTCTGATAAAAGAGTACTATTCAAATCCCAGTGAAATGAATCCTGTTGAACCATAGGAATACTTTATTATCATTTACTTCTCTTTTATGAAGCCACACTGGAGCTGCACTTAGTGACTGAATTTCTTATGCCAAATAAACTAAGTTTCAGACATCCATTCATGTCCCTTCCAAACAGCAGGGGCTGCTGTGTAGTAGGCTACCTTGCCTGAAGGCTAAATGAAAGGAAATGGAAATCACCTACAGAATAAATAAATTAAATCTTGTAGTATGTCCCATGTATTAGAAAAGACTGAGCATAATGAGACATCTCATCAGTGTAAGAGTAAAAGGAGAAGTCATATTAATCTCAAATCTTCTTGGAAATGATCCATTATAGCCTGCTGCAGAATTTTGGGAAGAAGCTCCTCCACTATAACTTCTTGGACATTTTTCATTACAGTGTGATACCAGGAAGCCCTGAATGACAGCATTTATGAGTTATGATGGCCAGATTTAGAACCATGGATGCTACTACACATTTTCATCTTACCCTCTGGTAAAGTCAGGCTTGTCGTAAGATGACCAAAACCTCACTGGTCCATATTCTCTGAATCCTGAAACTGCATTTCCATTCAAAGAGTGAAGTTTCTGTTTTGAAAGAAGCACTCAAACATATATTAATAGGAATTCACCCCATAAAACCGGTAGAATTTTAGGTCTAGAGAACCAGGGGTATTTTCCAGTAACAAACTGTGCAGTAATTAAAGTTAAAAAATGACTTAGATTCTTATCCAGTACAAACAGAACACTGACCTACAAATGTACATTAGTTACTCATTTTTCCTTTCAAACATCTTTCTATTTCCCAGCCTTAAGCAGAGGTGGAGAAGCAAGCAGTTAGTAAGTAATATACCTCACCCAAGACAACAAAAAAAGAAGAGTTTTGAAATCTGATTTCCAGGACAGTCCAATATCATTATCTGTTTTTCCTGAACAGCTATCCAAATTGAACTTTTAATTTTCTGAGCATTGTTGCTTTCATTTTCTAAATTCTTTAATGCTGATGAAGTTTTCCATTTTCTTTCCTCCTTATTCATAGTTCTGCTAATCCTTTGATTAAATGTTTACATTTATATAAAAACCTGCACTGTTTCCATTTGGCTGTGAATGCAAAAAAAAAAATTACCTTAAATTCAGCTAAGTAGGAAACTACTGATACCGCATATGTTTTTTAGCTGCTGCTGCTGCTGATGCTAAGAAGTCATGTGGTACCTTAAATTCTTTAATGCTGATGAAGTTTTCCATTTTCTTTCCTCCTTATTCATAGTTCTGCTAATCCTTTGATTAAATGTTTACATTTATATAAAAACCTGCACTGTTTCCATTTGGCTGTGAATGCAAAAAAAAAAATTACCTTAAATTCAGCTAAGTAGGAAACTACTGATACCGCATATGTTTTTTAGCTGCTGCTGCTGATGCTAAGAAGTCATGTGGTACCTGGAATACCTTTAGCTATATTTATATGAAGTTGGATTCCAAAATCAGAGGTTCCCAATACTTTTAAAACAGAAATTTCTGATAAAACAATTCAGGTTTGGTTGCACTATGCAAAATCTTTGTTGACAAGCCTGTATAATCTGACATTTAAAAAAACAAAGAGAAGTAGGAGACACAAGCTGTATGAATCTGGAAATATCCATCCATTTTTCTCGAAGTTAAATATCCACCATTCACCTACAAGCTGACCCCTGGTCACAGCTTGAGACCTCCAGGCTGTCAGAAGATCTTACATCTTCAAGGACTGACCTCAGTCATCTGATTGCAATGGACCTAATGGGTGACCTACACAGCTGCAACAGATTCAAGTGCTCAACCGGAAAACTGCTCAGCAGTGAAAAAAAAAAACCCAAAACACCAAACCCCACAACTAAAACCCTATTTGTAACTACATTAAGAAAGCTTTTTATTCAGTATCTCATTTTCACTTGGGATCTCAGACAACTGTTCTATTTGCTAATTTTACTGAAAACATGGTCTGGTTTGTTTTCAAAGACAAAGATCTGATTTGTAGCCAGTTAAGTGGTATTTTTAGCACACCACAGTGCACATGGTTCAATATTTAAAGATGACAGAGTTTAGAGCGAAGTTCCATGCCTGGCTTCTTAAAGATTTACTTGTGATCAGTCATTACTGCAACCTGAATCCTCCTCTTGATTTAATATATTATATAATATATGAACCCACAGGCTCAGTACTTTGTCCCTGTGCCCTTGAGGATTGTGTCTCAGAAAGCATGAGAAATCTTATCAGAAGGCCTAACAGGGAATCTAATCCTGCAGATAAGAATAATGTGGAGGAGGTAAGAGGTGGTGCAGGATCCATTTAATCACTTGAATGATGCTGTAAGCTCTTCAGTTTATTGTATTTATCTACCTTCCGTGGCTGGTTTACATGACTAGGTAAACGTCTTGTTTTGGCATTTTCATGGGATCATAAAAGGGGAGGAACTTTGAAAAAATAAAAATCCAAAAGATCTCAGTAGTGTTGTACTGAGATTTCCGGTGTCCTTCCCCTTTAACTAAAACCCATAAATAACCATACTGTGCCATGGATTTATATGCAGCACTCCCAATTGATTTCAGTGGGGTTTGCTTTGAAAAATCAATGGTGTGACACACCACAAAGACAGAGATTAAATTTTTCCTACTGTAAAACAACAAAATACATTAACTATGACAAATTACCAATTGGTTTTTAGCATTCCTTTTGGAGGATTATGGCATGTACTATTTAGAAGTCAAATAAAAATCAAACCAGAGAAAACACATCCCATTTCTTACCTCCCAAAAGCAAAATGGTATATAGAAGATAAGTAGTAGTACAAGATGAAAACAAAGGTAGTGAAGACGTCAGAACATTTAGAAGCTCAAAGTAGGTAAAAGCATCACCAATGCATTATGCAAGAAAAATAGGAGTTTATATAGAACTATATAAAACTCCCCAAACTCTGAGTGAACTCTGCAAAGTTATCTATATGTTTACTGTTAGCTATGACAAAAACTCAAGTAATATAATAATTTTCATGAAAAAACATTGAAGGGGATATTTGAGATGCTATATTTACCTCCTGACAACCAACTACCAAAGTCTCCACTTGGGCAGTTATCAGAGGACCAAAGATAAGCCTCTGGGGTATTTCCTGTTACAGTGTAGAGGCACAATTATTATGAACTCGGAAACAAATCCTGAACCATAAATATTCAAAGCTGTGACAACTGAATTTGTGCAATGGAGACTGATATAGTGTACCAGAATGTTTAGCTTCATAACCAAACTAAAATTAAAATTATAACCAAGTTAATAATGATACAAAACTAAAACACCCACTTCACCCTTTCCTTTTTTTGGTGTAATTTTAAGGATGTAAGAAAGTGCTAAATTATCTTAGTACATAGAAACATAGGACACACAGCAGATAATCTTGCTTCCCAAGGGCACTTCATGATTTTTTTCAAACCTAAACTAAAAATTTTACACCAAATTCACCTACAACCCATGTTTCAACACTTTAATACTCTGAGCTCCTTGAATACTTTAAGGGATTCTCAGTACCTGTTACACTTACAGACTGTCTGCTGAAGCACACAAAAAAAGGTGGCTACTTAGTGCTAGGTGGATGTGTTAAGTGATAGTGTAACCTACTCCCTTGGAAATAATTGAAAGCAACAACCTAACTTCACTATTAACTATTTTTGATTTACCATAACAAAACATAATGCTCAGACCTTTCAAAGACTATGGAGATGATTCTTTATCTTGAAAATATGATTGCTTATTTCAACTGTGGTTTTGGGAATAATTTTTTGAATTTTTTTTAAACACTTTCATTTCATTGGCTTATTGAAGGAAACAAAACACTGGATTCTCTTTTCAAGAAAAGCAAAAGAACTGGAGACAAAACACTGCAGTCTACATAGAAATATTGTTCAGCTTGTAAGCAACCAAAGTTCTATAAATAATGTTCTATATAAGCCACATGAAATTTACATTAAATTGTTATGGCAACTCTACTTTTTAGCAAAAGGAAATAACACAAGTTTGTACTTGGACAGAACTGATGGAATGCCAGCCCTTTGAGAATCTTAATAAAACATAGAAACATTTATGCAAATTTATTCTTATAATTATTTTGTATTAGTGTTACCTGACTATTCTTTTGGGAAAAGATACAATGTCCCCAGGGAGTACACTGACATGATCACTTCTTACTGTCAGATCTTTTAGTTTCTTAGCTTTTATTAGCCATAAAGTGAGCTTGCCATAAGTACTGTGTATGGACAGTTGTCATATTTTAATTTCACAATGTCAGGAGCAAAAACAGATTGAGGAGGCACTCAGAAGTCATCTCTGATGGTTATTGCTTTGCTGAGAAAAGGACCACTGGTGTCATTTATAATGGTGTCCTGGAATGCCTCCTCATTAGCATCAATCAGGTTTTAACATGACAGATTGCTTTACAATATCAATGGTGCAATACAAATGATAATGTGATAACTTTCTTATTTCTGTATAAAAACATTTCCATAACTTTTGAAAATCATAGTCACTGGACCTCGTGTTCCTTATACATTCTAGAAAAAAAAATGCGTCCATTTATATTTCACAGGCTAAGGTGTGTGTTTGGGTGGGGGCGCTAAATAAAAAGGAAAGGCCTGGGTGCACATTGATGATCTCCATTTTAGCGCACATACAAAATTGGCAAAATCCTACCTACATTTTTTTTCCTTTCCTTTCTCTTTCATCCTCATGAGGGTCTTCACAATGTCCATTTAATCTTCAGGAGAACAAATGTCACATGTGAGTCACTTTGCTTCGCTCCATTAATTATGCTTTGTATAGCTTTGTACAGCTTTCTGCATACTACAGCCAAGGAGCAGGTTTGTTCTGGTGGCCACGTAAAATTGTGACAGAAATGGCATGCTACAAGCAGTACTGATGTACAGCAATAATAGACAAAAGAAAAAAAGAGGTAAATGTGACATTTTCCTCCTGAGGCTTAAATGAATAAGCCCTGAAGAAAAGTAACGATGGAGTAAAGAAATACTGTGAGCCAACTCTGTTTTGATGTAGACAAACAAAAAGGAGGAAGAATAAATCAGTCAGAGCCTCCATTCCATTGATATTTCTAAGCTGTACTGAGGACTACTTTGGACAGGATTGTGCCCAACAGACAAAGACCCAAGTTAAGGGCAGTGCAAAGACAAACTGGCCAAAGGGAACTCCAGGAGGTACTGTGCCTCACTGCTTCTGTTTTACAGACTCAGGGACAACCTTTTATTCAAGCTATTCAAAAAGCATTAACTCAGAGTCTCACCATCTCATTTGAAAACTATGACATCTTCTTGGAAGTGCAAATTCACAAAAAAACCCTTCCTTTTGGTGTAAGCTTAACAGTGATTTCATTGAGTAACTGCCAATTTTTCTACTACACATTGTTAAAAGTAACAAAGAAGTATGAGGAAGAAAGGAGAAAAGAAAAGACTTCATTGAGCTCAGCAAATTGTACAAAGCTGGGTCTAGAGAGTAGTTCATTTAGCCCTTGCAAAAACATTGGATTCCCTCCAAAACGGAGACTCTACAGACTTTCTTCATAGCAGAGTGTCAATACATCCAGGGAGGTTTGCCTTTCCTGGGAAGAAACAGGCATTTGTCTACTCATTTTCTGGTCCTATGAAGACTACTGTTCAGGCTTGTGACCGAGCTGGCATGGGTTATATGTATGGGCTGCCCAGGTCCATCATAATTAGTATGGATTCATTAGAGTGATCAATAGTGTGTGTCTATTCACCAGCACCCCCTCACTCACCCCCAATTTTAAGAAATTACATGTCCATAGCCTCTGTTTACTGTTAAAAGAGCTCTGAGGAAATGAGGAAATGGCAACCCAATTTAAAAGTTAAATGCTGGAGAAGTGAGAACCCACACGGACAGGCAAAAGCATATTGCATACACTCATTTTTGCTATGCCAAGGAACTCTGCTTTCTTATTTGTTGTGGAGACTTTAATTCCATGTCACAGGAGAATAAGCCCACATGTGGAGAAGAATAGTACATATTTTCTGCTAAGGTCTGCTGAAGGTTTAGAGAATTCTTAGAAACTTTGCATGCCTAGAATCAGATGTTTTGTCTTTTGAAAATATGTTTAAAAAAAAAGTCTTCTGGGAACAGTTTATCTCCAAAGGTTATAAATAACAAATTTAAAAACAATAGAAGAAAAAAAGAAAAAAAAAAAAACACAACACTGATGAAGAAGAACTTACTCAGCAATACAGCAACAGTGACTGTGTGCTTGCTTTAGGCTGTAAAAATCTACAACAGCTGTGTCAAAACCCTACCCTGTGGAAACATGTAAATTTTGCTGGCTTTGCTGCTGGCATCACTAAATTTGAATTTTACCCACACTGTGTGGCAGCCAGTAAATTTTCTTTTGTTTAGTAAGAAACAGAAGCCACAGCCCATTCACTAAGGATAGTGATTTGTATGGACGTTATTCAAACGTTTGTCCACATAGAGGGATTATTTCGGTGATATATTTTCTCTCTGAGAATATTTTATACTATCTTTCTGAGCCTGCACTGAGAATTTTACATGGTGACTGTCTATTCTCATTGCAAAACTACATGTGGTTCTCCTTGTGCACACACCTACTCACCTATGTACTTGCTGTTTTACCCTCTTAGATACATCAGAGAGAAAATATACGACCTCAAAGCTGTAGAAAGAACGAGAAATTGCATAAACCTAAATCTATTATACTTACAGTTTTAAGACTGTTATAATGTATTCTCTTTGGAAGCTTTGCAATATAAATTAAATGAAATTCATAACTTGATAACAGATAGAAGGCCATTAAGGAAAGACTGTATTGACTAGGACACTAAGAAACAACTCGTTCTATTTTAATCAAGTCTAACTTATAATCTTGGCTGCAAAACAGCAGAACTAACTGGCAGATTAGGGGCAATTTATGATATTTTAGGGAAGTATCATGCTCTGATTTGCAAATGCATAGAGGTTCAGTGGACTCGATTTTACATTTAATTAAGGTGACTTCCAGATTGGACTTTTTAATTTAATAATCATCTAAACAAATGACTCTTTATTTTGTGCTAAAGTTCTTAATTTCAGTAATCTGCTCTGAAGCCAAAAGCCACTCACACTGATATAGTAAAAAATTGTTTAATCAAAGGTTGCATATGATGATAAATTGGTATGGCATTTGTTCTTCTGCCCTTTTAATGCAAGAAAAAGAAGTGGCCTTCTAATCAACCTGTCCAATGACTCCTTCCAGACCTCTCCTTATTTTACAGGATATTATAGTTAACTAATAATTACAATTACGCAATACAGAAAGCAGAAAATAACAATGAACAAAAATCTGAGACATTTTAAGACTAAAAGGGTATGGCTAGATAACCATAAAATGTAGTCATTATCTTACTGATAGCAAAGTCATAAAGTGTAGTCATTACCCTACTGATAGCTAAGTAATGAAATAGATTGGTGCCTATGATGAGACATGCAGATTTGAAAAGCATTAGGACTTTCAGTTCAAGATAGAGTGTATACTTGACAATGTAAAAAGGGCAGTGTGAAATGGAAACCAGTGCTGGGCACAAGGCTGAATGGGGAGAAACGTGCCTATGCCCACCATGTTCCTGACACACCCACTCTCTCTGTTGGTCCTCCCAGGGCTGCTGCTTCTATCCCTGCATCAGACTCAGTTGGTGTCCGCGGCCACTCCAAAGTGGTGGACGATCCAATAGCAAGCACCAAAGTGAGGGTAGAGGAGGGTTGCCCAAAGACTGAGGGGAGCAAGAGGCAGGGAGGAGGGACACATGCTCTTGGGATCAAAGCTGCTCTCTACATCCCTGTGTGCTTCATAAATGATGGAGTAATTCTCTTTCTTGCATAAATTTTATGCTGTTATAACTCCACAGAAATACCATTGGCCTGACACTGACTGTAAGGGGGTGAAAAATCAGGGTCATTACTAAAAATGTTAAGTAGTATATAAATCCAAGGTTTGAAGGATGTCTATAATTTCCAGTGTGTGCAGTGTGTACAGTATATGCAGGGTCTGTATAGCTCCATAGTATGTGGAATCCTTAACTCTCAAAGGACAAAAAAAGAGGGAAGGTGAGGTTAAAGTGAAATAAAGCCACCCAGAATCAAGGAAACATCTCAGTAGCTCTTCTTACTATTTTCTGTCATCAAAGACTTGTCTGTAGAACAGTATCAGAGCACACTCACTATGCTTTTTACTCATACAATATTCTTTATCTACAACTACTTGCTAAAACTTTCAAGGAAAGAAAAGAAAATTTACCCAAATACTATATTCTTAAAGGGGCAAAGGGGCAAGTTAAGGCATCTCTCTTAGAAGTGATATAAAAATCTGCTGTTGCAATAGGTTAATGTACTAGGACTTTCATTTTTTCTGAAGTGTCCTGTATCTTTAAGTGACCACAACTACAACTCATTTGCCTCAAAATTTTCCTGAGAACTGTCTCAGTTTATGAACCTTTATGAATTTCTTCATTGCTGCCAAATATTAATTGAAACAATTAACTGAAGAACACGTGGGTGCAAAAATATTAGTACCACATAATCCTTTCTAGTTAAGAGGTCCTTACCAGATTATTGCAGAAACGCTCTGGAGTTCTAATTACCTATGGAAGTCCCACAAGGTTACTGCAGAACACGGTAATTAGACGGTTGTAATATAAGGTGTTAGCAGGGGATTGAGGATTTGTGCTAAGAAGCATGGTGTTTTCATGGCTATTTACTGTGCAGAGTACCAGAATTTAATGGAATTTGGTGGAAATCTCCGACGATAGATGTAGTTAAAAGGTGGGGGAAATACAGAACCCTAGAATCATAGAATTGCTTAGGTTGGAAAAGACCTTTAAGATCATCAGGTCCAACCATTAACCTAGCACTGCCAAGTCTGCCACTAAACCACATCCCTGAGCACCACAACTATGTGTTTTTTCAATACGTCCAGGGATGGGGACTTACCCACTTCCCTGGGCAGCCCGTTCCAATGCTTGACAACCCTTTTGGTGAAGAAATTTTTCCTCACAGCCAATCTAAATCCAAGCCATGAGCAGCCAGTTTCTCAAGCAGAAAGCTGTGGCAAATGATGCCAAAGGCTTTCCTAAAGTCCAGCTGGCAACATCCACAGCCTTTCCCTCATCCACTAAGTGGGTCACTTGGTCATAGAAGGAGATCAGGTTAGTCAAGAAGGACTTGCCTTTCATAAACCCATGCTGCCTGGGCCTGATCCCCTGGTTATCCTGTACATGCTGCATGATGGCACTCAAGATGATCTGCTCCATGACCTTCCCTGGTACTGAGGTCAGACTGACAGGCCTGTAGCTCCCTGGATCCTCCCTCCGGCTCTTCTTGTAAATGGGCATCACATTTGCTTACTTCCAGTCAACTGGAACCTCCCTGATTAGTCAGGATTGCTGATAAAGGATTGAAAGTGGCTTGGTGAGCACTTCCACCAGCTCCCTCAGTACCCTTGGGTGGAGCCATCTGGCCTCATAGAATTGTGTGAGTCTAAGTGGTGTAGCAGGTTGCTAACCATTTCCCCTTGGATAACAGGGGCTTCATTCTGCTCCCTGTCCCTGTCTTCCAGCTCAGGGGGCTGGGTACCAGGAGAACAGCTGACCTTACTACTGAAGACTGAGGCAAAGGCAGCATTAAGTACCTCAGCCTTATCCTCATGCTTTTTCACTGTGGTTCCCTCTGCATCCAGTAAAGGATGGAGATTCTCCTTAGCTCTCCTTCTGTTGGTAATAAATTTATAGAAACACTTTTTATTAGCTTTCACACAATTGGCCAATTTAAGTTCTAGTTGGGCTTTAGCCCTTCTAATTTTCTCTCTGCATGACCTCGCAACATCCCTGTAGTTCTCCTGAGTTGCCTGCCCCTTCTTCCAAAGGTCATAAACTCTCTTTTTTTTCCTGAATTCCAGCCAAAGCTCTCCATTTAGCCAGGCCACCAGTTCTCTTCTTCCCTGCCAGCTTGCCTTTTGGCACATTGGGATGGCCTGCTCCTGCACATTTAAGATTTCCTTCTTGAAGAATGTCCAGCCTTCCTGGACTCCTTTGCCCTTCAGGACTGCCTCCCAAGGAACTCTGTCATCCAGGCTCCTCAACAGGCCAATGTCCGCCCTTCAGAAGCCCAAGGGAGTAGTTCTGCTGACACCCCTCCTTACCTCTCCAAGAGTTGAAACCTCTCTCAATTTCGTGATCACTATGCCCAAAACAGCCTCCAACCATCACATCACCCACAAGTCCTTCTCTGTTCACAAACAACAGGTCCAGCAGGGCACCTTCCCTAGCTGGCTCACTCACCCGCTGTGTCAGGAAGTTATCTTACACACACGCCAGGAACCTCTTACACTGTTTCCTCTCTGCTGTACCGTACTTCCAGCAGACATCTGGTAAGTTGAAGTCCCCCTTGAGAACAAGGGCTAGCAATTGTGAGACTTCTCCCAGCTGCTTACAGAATATTTCATCTGTCTCTTCATCCTGGTTGGGTGGTCTTTTATAGACTTCCACCATGATATCTATCTGCCTTGTTGGCCTTCCCCCTGATTCTTGCCCATAAACACTCAAGTCTATTGTCACCATCATTAAGCTCCAGACAATCAAAACACTCCCTATCATACAAAGCTACCCCACTGCCTCTCCTTCGTTGCCTATCCCTTCTGAAGAGTTTATAGCCATCCATTGCAGTGCTCCAGTTGTGCAAGTCATCCAACCACGTTTCCATGATGGCAACTATATAATAGTTTTCCTGCTGCACAATGTCTTCCAAGTCTTCCTCCTCCTGTTTGTTGCCCATGCTGCGTGCATTGGTGTAGATGCACTTCAGTTGGGCTATTGATCTTGCCACCTTTTTGGGGGGAGAAGCCCTAATCCCTATGTAAATATTCTTTCTTAATAGTAATTCAGCAGCTGGTGAAGGGAGACTAGATATACACCACCATGATCTTTATGTGAATAAAAATGACTCACGTGTTACGTTTTTAATGGAATTTTTAAAAATCTTGATCAAGTATTTAATGCAAAATGCTTTTCAATTTCATGCACAAAGTGTTTCATATAAAAAAAAATCCATTTGACCATTGGTCTATCACTGGTAAAAAAAGTTAGGTCCCTTTCTGTGGTTGATAGCACACAGTAAAGTCATGTGGCTGATGTTGTGTCCAGAAGCCTTTGCTTTCCTAGCTCAAATGACAAGTTCCCCAGTTACAGGGTGGTGTTAAAGCAAAAGCTCAGGACAAGGCTCAAGCATGTACCCCTGGCTCTGCAGTCAGACCCTTGAACTATTCTGTTGTGACATTCCATGCAATAGAAGCAATTCTGTATTATGGATTTTTAACTTCATCTAAATGTATGTACAAAATACAGAGGCAGAATGTTATACCAAGATAAAGGGTAAATTTGGAGTACCTAAAATTGAATTAAGTAGCACTACTGCAAATTGACACTGATAAACAGGAAAGAAAAATATGGTCCCTAGTGCTTCTCTTCTATGTGGCTGGGGCATTCTGAACACGATTTTGCAATTCTCAAGCCATTCACATACACCACTTGACACGAGGGTCCAGCCTTTTTCCATCTTCAGCCCTCTACAACCCTGTGAAGTGGATATACAACACTAGAGATGTAAATTAATAGACAAAGTGGACGGTAGTGGAGAACCCATCTCTAAACATCTTCTTAGCATTTTACCAGATGGTTATTATAACTCACTTGTTCACAATGGCTAACATTCAATCCAACAAACCAGTCTTCCACAATGCTATAGGAACAGTCTTCCACAGGACTCTCTGCATAAAGGCAAAACTCACCTTTCATAGCTAAGCATGTAGCAAGGTTATATCTCCTTCATTATTAGAATGATAATATTGCCATTTAATCTTCCTTATCCTCTTCTGTCAGTAAAATACACCTCTCAGCTTTGTATGTCAGGCTGAATAATAGAAAGCCTATATAATTCTGAAGAACACCTAATACTTAATTTTATAATTTAAAAAAGCACATTCCTAACTGTCTAGGTATATGTATTTAAAAACATGTATTCTGTAGCTATTATTATACTTATGCAAATGACCACAGACATGCACAAAAATCATAAGCTTCTTTTAACACACTCATACAAATCCATTTGAAAGAAAAAACTAAAAGAATGCTCTACATAAAAATTTCACTAATATTTTTCAGCTCCTTTTAATCACAGCAAATATTTTTTGTTATTCTGATTCTGAATACATGACCTTTTAACATATCGTTTTGCCTGCCTCTGTATGTCTTTTGATTTGTGACAAGAAGATAACAGTCACTACTTGCATTACTTCATGATGGTGATTCATCTCTGTGGAAGTTGAATCCTGGCTCTTATGATCCTGGCCCAATTAAAGCAAGTTTATTTTGCCATTTTTAACTCAACATTAATTAAGAGCTTGTTACCTTCTGCAGGTCTTTCTAATGAAGCCAGAATGAATAGGGATTGCGGTTGAAGTAAAAGCTGCCAAGATAGGAAAATCCATGTGTGTCTGTTTTTCAATGGATGGAGGAGAGAATTCTCTCCCAGACAAAAAAAAAAAAAAAAAAAAAAAAAAGAAAAAAAAATTAAAAACAGATAGAAATTCGCCCTGAATGACTGTTCTCTTTCAGAAGAGCAAACATCTTTCCAAACATTAAAGCAAGGAGTTAAAAGCAAAGAGAGAAAGCTGCTGGGTTGCTGTCCCTTGCCAAAGAATCTACCCTGAAAAGCTGTTCTCTTCTCATTTGATATAAAAATAACGCCAAAGGACCAAAGGAGGGAATGGGGATGAGAGGAGAAAGAAGCCAGAAGGAATGATGAAACTGCAGGAAAGCAGGAACTGGTCTGGAAGCACGTGCATCTCCTCCAACACATGAAGCCGCAACAAAAGGATGAGTTGGTTGAAAGGTTAATTGCTAACAACCAACCCTCCCTGGCCTGGTTAGGAATCTCAGTAAAATAGACTTTTTTGTTCTCTCAGGGAGCAAATCTCTCACTTTAAGGAGTTTAGAAAATACTAATATGTTCACTGAAATTCACTCCTTTCCTTCCACTCAATATGCACATGTAAAAGTTTCACAGTGATGTAAGTTATCCATCTGTTAATGGGAATGACAGCCCAGCGTACTTCACAGCTTTCCAAAGGACACTGGGAAGTTTTGTTTATTGACATTGCAGTATGTGAAGTGTAAACTGATTTTCTCATTATTATTTAGATGTATCCAAAGCCTTCACATCCTGGGTACTGACAGGACATAACTGGCTAGCAATTTTACCAAGTAACACATTTACACCTTGGGGAAATATCTTTTCATGCTGTATACTGAAAGTGCTAATTGACTTTTATTTCCTAATAACTGTTGAAACTAACAAGTCTGGAAAAGCTGGTGATTTCAAAGAACTGTAAATTAGACATTAAGACATTTTTGAGCCTGTCAAGCCTATATGTGAAAATCGTAAAAAGTCAATATTTAAACTTCTGTCCTCTGGACTGAATTAATGAATTCATCAATAAGTCAATCATAACTGTCATAATGCAGGATGCTGAGAATCTAATAACATCATATATGTAATTACTACTACTGTAAGTCATCGGGAAGGTAATGCAATTGCCTTTCCCTGCATCAGCAGAATGGCAGAATGGAAAAAGCCTGAGCTGCAGCTAAGACATTTAGGACACATTTGACATTATGCCTCAGGAGCTGGACTTTTTTAAAGTGATCTTACTGTGTATATCTGCCAGTCTCTTCCCTCACTTTCCTGTACCACTCATCCACCCATTTTTTTAACACATCAGCTGATTTTGCAGAGAAGTACAAATTAAAATTATCACAAGTCCTGCAAAAATAAGGACATGGACAGAGGAAAGGGACCTTGTAAGTGTCTATGGGAAAGGTGGATATAAGAGCTCATAATGTATTACATGGCAGAGAATCCTCAAAGATAGACCTTAAAATGTCTCAGTTGTGAGAAACTTTTCAGTCAGTGACTGTATGTTCTTAGATACCACAGTCAACTGACCAGGAATCACAAATCCAAGGGAAACCACTCTCCAAGGTTTTTCATAGTTGACAGAAATCACAGCAATGCCAAGCCTGAATACTTTCTCCTGCAGCTTCAATAACAGAACCCATCTTCAAAAGTTTTTGCCTTAAAGGTGGGCAAAGTTAAAAAAGGGGCATTAGAAAGAGAATGATGAAATTTGGGATGGGGGAAAAAAGAAAAAGAGAGAAAACAAAGAGAAGATATGACCCTCTTCCTGCAACCTCCCTCCCCTTCCAAAAAAAAACCCCAGCCCAAACCCTGAAATGCACAGATGGCAGTATCTGTGCCAAGGACCAGCGTAAGGGGCTTCACTCTGCCACTAGGCCACTGGAAATGGTGACACCAGGAATATACTATTGGGACCCATGCTCTTATAAAAAGAGACAGCTTGACCAAATTAAACTGGGCTGTTTTTCATTCACTCCATAGGTTCTGACTCATTCAAAGGACATTAGCAGTTGCAAAGCTGACTGCCAACTGCTTCCCTATTCAGTGTTTATAATTGGAGCGGAGGTGGGAGGTGATAAAAGCAGGGAAGAGGCATAACAAGGCCAAAGAACAGAGTGAAAGGTAAAGCTGGCCAATGGAGTTAAAAAGAGGGGATGGAAAGCAAATTAGATACCTCATGCTGCCAAAGCAATAAAACAGTGAGAGTCTGGAAAAGAAGAGAGGAAAGAGAATTGGTGAAGTTCAGTCAGGAACAGAGGGGAAATGGCCCAGTAAGAATAAAATGAGTGGCAGATGGAAGAAAGGAGGATGGGGTGGGGGGGCAATCAAAGACACAGAGTGCAGATAAAGACAGTCACATGGGAGGGAATTAAAGAGTGGAAAGACAGTGCCACTGCACTGTGGACATCAGGAGATGTCAGCTGACTAAAGGTGAGAAGTGAAAACAGGAAGGAGTGGGAAAGAGATAATGAGGGGAGCAACGAGATGTTAAAACCAAATAACTGAAACAATATCTGCCACTAAGTATTCCAATAAACCTGAGAGGAAATACTGCAACAGGGCAAGCTGAAGTGGCAAGATGCGAAGACACACAGAAAGGAAGGAAGTAGCGAGACCAAGGGACTTTGGGATGTGTGTACACTGGCATGACTTGTAAGATGACCTAGTCACTGCTAGATATACCAGTGTAGACTCCTTTGAGACTGAATAACTTTATTCATCTTTATTTTTTGTCCCACAAGCAGATTCTCTCTTATGAGCCATAGTTGCTTTTCATCAAGGATGCTTCTGGTACAGCAACCAGCAACCACTGCTGCTTCTGGAGCTGGCTTGCAGTTCGATTTGCAGTTTGCCAGCACCTGGTGAATTCCAGACCTGAATCTACAAATCCATACTGTTTGCTTAGTCAGGAAACTTGAGTTTTATTACCAAATTTCCACTAAGAAACTATGAATATAAAATCATATTAAAAAAGCCAAGTAAGTCACAATTCATACAAACGTAACATAAATTCTGTAGGGAGACCAGAGACAATAAAATTTCTGTGGAAAAAATAAGTGGTAAAGTAATAGAAGTAATTCTATTTTCAGTTTATGCTCTGAAGTCCATAGGTCTGATCCCACATCTAACATGTAAATGCAAGTTTTAAAGTGATTTCAGAAGAAACCTGAAACACATTTGACTAATAATTCTTTAATAATCTACATTGTTGGCCTGAAACACATGGGCACACAAAACCAAAATATTCAAGCATCACTTTTAAACGCATTTTTTGAAATCAACACATCTTTCCCAATGAGAACTCTTTCAGGACTACATATCTCATTGATGCTTCCATCCATCACTAATGTTCTTTCTCCTAGCAAGATCACTATTCAGAAGTGTCCTATTTCATAAATAAGCCAGACATCTGCATTTCTAACAGTGTTTTTTGCCTATAAAACCAAGTTTTAGAGCCGTGGTATTAACAGTTTTGTAAACCTTAGTTCCGTTCTGGTTTATCAGGGACTAGTGCCATATACAACAGGATCTGCTGCATCTGTACATTATTGTCTCCTAGAACTGACATCTGAGGTAACAAAAGGCCTTTCCCAATCACCAAGGATTTTTTAAGCATTATCAGTAATGTAGTAGATTGCATTATTTGCAGAGAACACGCAGCCATTTACAGTGAAGAAACAGACAGATGCCGTGACGACCGCTTCAGAGAGCAGCAAAGGACTATTAGAAACAGGGGTTCTAATAGAGCTATTGTGTTCCATTTCACTTCTAATAACTGTGATCTCTTTGTGTCCTTCAGCAGGGTTTCCAAGATGCTAACCACTCAGAGCTTAATAGCCATATAGATTCTCACTAGCCAGCAAAATTAGATGACAGAATAATTTTCTACCAAGTTTTTCTTGTGCTTATATTTATCTCAAATGTAATTCCCACAGTATCTAATGGTATTGAAGTTCTGCTTCTGTTTTTCACCTATGTTCAGTGATTCATCCAGAACATATTTAAGCCTTGCAACGTTATGCATTGTTTGATTCATCTCCTTATGCGTATTTTAGTAACCTTCTCACTGAATCTCCTGCTTTTAAAATGTTTCCTAGAGTCTTCTATAATGCATCTTTTTTTCCCCCTTAAAACTTGCCTTTAACTGCCTTTTTCATTTCTTGTGGAGATTCAAGCTTACAATAGTAAGGACCAATAAAACTCCCCTGGAGCTAGACTGGCAAACAAACCTTTGTTTTAGGTAAACTACATAGGCCTTAGGTAAACTAGACACACATGTGAAGAAATGATGAGACATAAATATTACATGGAGTTAAAATATCCCTAGTGTCAAATAACATGTATTCCTTAAATGCTGTTTTAGGACATGGGAAAAGTGTCATTAAGAAGAGATATGATAAAAAGAAGGAAGAAAAGTGAATGGCCAGGTAGTCCAGAAAAAAAGGTGAATGAACAGAGTATGCAAAATAAGTAAATGGGCAGCTATGGAGTAAAACAAAGGAGGAGGCTTGGGAAAACAGCCATTCAGCACGAGGAATAGACAGTCGCAGCAGAACAACAGCTTTCTGAAAGCCCCCTTCAGTTCCTCAGAGTAGGCTTATTGGCTTGAAAATCTTTGTAGTTTTAACCCTGAAGGCCAAAAGGTGGAGAGAGTTATCACCTACATTGCAGCTTTCCCCAGCGTGGGGAAATCATCTCCCCTGCACTGTTGTGACCCTCTGAAGAGTATGGAAGAAGGAGATACTGCCAATTCAATGCCTTCACCATACCTTCTGCAGCCAGTGGTCTCTCTTTTATTGCCGTAGCTGTTTCTACCAGCTGGAGTCCCCTTCCATCCTTCCTTTATGTTTGCTTGTTTCTCTTAATATCTACTACCACCTTCATTCGCATTCCTATACCTACATGAGCATTACATTGCATTCTATCACATTGTAGTAAAAAATCTGGATTTTTTTTTAATGAAATGATGAATGAACGAACAAAACAACAAACAGAAAAAAGTACAGAATATTCCACAGCAAAGGCAAGAATGTAAGAATACAGCTTAAAGAAATAGTGAAAAATAGAGGCAGAAATTCCCCCATAACTGACTCACTTGCCGAGTATGCATGCTTCACATTATGATGTTAAATGTTTATAGTTTCTTAATAGTCAGTGGTTTGATTCTTCTAACATAACATAAAGAATCATATCCAAATGACTTCATTTGGAGCTGCGGAGAAATAGCTAAAAGGAAAATCTGACTTCAATAAATGAAGTAGCCAAAGAAGTATGGCAATTTCTAACATTTCTTAACTTCTAACCTGACAGCTATGCCTTTCTATATAGCTATGTGCATGTGTGAGTGTATACGTATATGTATTGTGTTTGAATATATATATATATACTAGTAACTCGCACATGCAAATATTTATGTTTATATAAAATGCATAACATGAGTTTGTAATGGGTAAAATAAACAGTGGCTAAACCATGAGGGAGCTATACAAGTCATCCTAACTGAGCAATATTAAGCCATAAAATCCCATCATTCATCCCGTATTTTATATATATTTTACAAATATATTCTTATAAAAATGTTAAAAAGAGTTTTACAAATTTTATTAGGATTATTTTTCATATCCATCTGCTTGTAAAAGCAAGCTCCCTTAGTACTAAGATTCCAACTGTAGAGGGCCCTGAGGGAGAGGAATAGTATAATTTTTTTTTAAAACCTCTCAACTTATGCAAAGCAGATTTCCAACATATAAAAAGTGTCATAATCTTAAAGTCTGCTGTGAGCTAAAAGCATGTGCCAATGGAAATCAAGGATTCTTCCCTGTCTAAGAGCATAAAGTTTCCATTTTTATTCCTTAGATTTGCAAGATATCTCTAATCGGCACAGCTCTAGCACTGAACTGTGCCCAGACCAGCTCTTCAACAAATCTAACTTTTAGCTGTGTTTATGCACATTCTGAGAAGACAAAAACATGAAAACCAAAAAATGTCTCTCTTGCAGGCTGTACTAAAAGCTGTGCAATTTGATATTCCTCAGAGGTCTGGAATTGTAAAAGCTCTCCAGTTAAATTCTGGTGGGACAAGGGCAGGAGAGTTGATTAAAGTGGCTATAACTGCACATAACCACACAGCTTATAAACGATCACATGAATACCTAATGCATGTGGCATTATACAATGTGACACACGAATAAAAGAAGTGACCTTTTCAGAAGTCAGATTGGCTGAGCAGGCACACAAGGGAAACTGCAAAGAGTGGTATTTGGGAGAAGCCACGCAGAAAGCTTACTACACAATCTGAGTTTACATTTGTCATTTTACATATAGGCTATCGACATGTATTACAGAGAACATAAAAGTTAGAGGTTTAGTTTACACACAGGGAATGGAAACAAGTGTTCTGGCAGTAAATTTTTCAACTCAGGCTTCAACAAAATAGTTAAGACTGTTAGAGAAGGCCAGTTTCTGAGTGGTGATTGTCTCAAGAAGCCTGGAAGATCTCGTTTCTCCAAAGACAAGAGAAAAACTCTAGTCTTTTGCCTAGTAGGCAAAGTAATATAGTTACATTGCAAAGTTACATTTCGCTAGCCACTTAGAAGGAATAGAGAAGGATTTTTAAAGTAAGGGGAAAGTCTCATGTGACAGAATTTAAGAACCTACAAAATGTGCTTAAGAGAATCGTCTTTCAAGAATACATGTTTCAACATGGATAACCGAAATAATTCATTCTTAAAAGCAATCACTTTGATTGCAATCATATTTTGCTTTCAGCTGTGATAACTTTTTTATTGTATATAGATATTCAATATACAGTAGGGTGACTGGATTAGAAGGCTGTAAAGCTATTCACTAGTGGATTGAAAAATTCAGGAAAGTTGATTGATTTATACTGATTTATATTGAAAAATGGTCAGCACAAGATTTAGCTGATATAGTTAAATTGAGCTGATAAAGCTCAATTATGTATGTATGTCCTTTAATGTAAAAATGTGAAAATGTAATGTAAAGCTAAATAAAGATGTATGTGTGCATTTGAATTGCATTATCTTCCTGAACTAAAATTTTTATCATGTTGAAGTTAGAGGACATAAAGTAGAAGCAAAATACAGATATGTATACATATCTGTACACACATGACACTTGACAGGGATCAGAAACATCCATCTAGAGTAACCTTAGTCCTTTCAGTTAATTTTATAAATACTCAAAGCAGCAGACCAGCAAGTTGAATCAGGACCACTCTTTGCAGGAGCAAATCATTACATTCTGCTTGGATTTGCCCAAATTGCTGGGTGTAAGTCTACGTCTACATGCTGCCAGATCAGCAGTTTGTAAGTGGGTGGCTGAAGCAAGCCAAGATTTCAGTGTTATCTCTTCCAGATTTTTCCAGTGCATTAGTATACACTTTCTGGCTGCAAACAATAACATACTGTATGTGTCATATTGTTAGTACTATGCCTCAATTTCAGATGGAAAAGTGCCTCTCAAAATAGAGCAAAGAGTGAATTAAAAAAGAATGTCTTCATACCAGAACTGTGAATAACTAGAAAAGACAGAGGACCATATTTTCAGGTTCCTTAGATATATCACAACATATGGTGTAGAGAACATTTTATATTTACAACCTCCCCAAAATACAAAATTGCCATTCATAAGAACTCTTCTGCACTTTTGAATTCTGAGGATCAGAATTTAATCTCATTTTGTCTTTATTAGTGGCATAAATCCACATTTTCCAATACTACCTAATCTAAGACATTTAATTTATCTAAGAAATAGTCTTTGGTTTTTGGTCTCTATTTAAATGGCCAAGAAGTTCCCTACTTACACATGGGCCCACCAAACCCAAAGTTTTGAAATTTGGGAGTGCTGTGTTACTGGGCTGAATTCATTATAAAGAATTTCAGTGTTAGGATTAAAACCAAACACTTTTCCCCATCCTAGGTACTTTTCAATGTCAAGATTCAAATGGCTGCCCTTTTAAACTTTGGGGGAGAAGGATTTTAAACCATGAATAATTTTAGTTTAAATTCTAAAATACCAAGATCCATGCAGAACTCCCATTAGTTTCACTGGGAGTTGTGCAGCAAAATAATTTTTAAAAATAAGTAACTCCAATAATTGCGGGATAATAAGTATCACTTTAGAACACTGTTCTAAAAAGACTATAAAGATTTCCAGTGAAGAGAAGCTGTGTCTCTCAGCTGCAACGTAATGTTGCTTTCAAATATTTAACCTATGAGATAACATGAATTACATGGTACTTTTAATTACCATAATTAAAGCAGTAATCATCTTTGAGAAAACATCTTGGTCACACACCCGTCCTGATTTCTGGGGTACCAAAAGTATGAATATAAATTTCCTTATCTTGCATATAACATCACTTCAATTATCCTACTTTCCTGTCAATCTGCACTAACTGATTATCAACAGCTTTTGGCTGCTTTGCAAGAGATGGAGAAAGTGGCCTTAACAGACACACACATAGCAGCCAGAGGAGGATCACACAAGAGTTAGGAAACTCTCCCAGTGCAAGATGAGCAGGGGCTGTCAGGAATTTCGTGGTCATATCTGTTGAACAACATCCCTCAGACAACTTGTAAGGCATCTGGAGAACAAATCCAGCATAGAGCTGTCCCATACTGGAGAAATACTGTTCCCTTCCCAAATTTTAGTTAATGTCCAGGCTCCAGTATGGCTAAAATGAAAGCACAGGTTAAATCACCTTAGGTGTGCTCTAAGTTTGAACCTTTCTATTTGCACTAGATCACAGCGTTGGACTGCTTCAATATGTAGTTATAGAGTGTGAGATCTGTCCACTGTGTCATATATTCTTTCAGTTCTACAAATGCTGTGAAAGCCTACTATTTTGTAAACAAAATCAGAATAATATGGATGAATTGGAGGTTGTTTTGTTGGGTGTTTTTACCATTAGCAACCTGGACTTTATACATCCAACATTTAAATGTTAAATCTATTACAAAATGCTGCTTAACTGGGACTTAGAATTAAAAGCAGTGGAACAAAGGAGGGAAAATGCTTTCATGAGCTTCACCCAGTATAAGAAATACAATATTATGCTTTCTGTGCATCTGGATAGTCATACAATGTATGACAGGTTGAAATTACTTCTGAATACAATGTGTTTTGAAACAATGTGGTTTTCAGGTTAGGATGTATTTCCAAATATGCTGCAAAAATGCAGGGAAAATGGGTTTATTTAGAAGTAATAAAGCAGTTCAGTGAATCAGTCCATCTTGATGACATTGATGCTACCTAGCAATGAGTTTGATGCATGAAAATTCCTTTGTCTAGGAAATTGCATGAGTCCATGCATAAACATTAGCATTTGAGTACCAACCAACTGGGTTAAGTGTGTGCTGCTAATTATGCATGTCCCTGTGCACTGCAGACGAGCAATATTCCTTCCATTGGTGAAGGACTGAATCTAAGCAGCAGCATACCCAGAATTTTCTGAAAAGAGGGAAACAAAGCAGTGAGCTACACGTTACTGGCAATAAGGGCCATGAGTAAAAGGTGGAGGAGTCCTAGGTTACCCTAGGATGAAACAGAAATGAAGACAGAATGACATAAGAAATATTTGTTAGAATTTCTTCCTCTTATTTACTGTGGATGTCGTCCAGCTGAGCACAAGAGATTAGGCCCTTTAGGGGCAACATTTATTACAGGCATAACATGACTGTCTCGTCCTCAGCTTTTGGATGTTGCTTCTCAGATGGGAAAAGAATTTTATGTAATGTGCTCATAAATCCAGATGAATCAGGAGGAGATAAGGGGACTACGACTAGTTTTCCTAATCAACCTGTTAAGATTTTTTTCTTGGACAATATTCTACATTTGAGTCACAAATGAAAATATTCTAAATGCTGACAGTATTTTGCATTTTTAGAAGTAAACCTTAATTTACTTTGTAAGAAAACACAATGTCAAGAAATTGATTCTTCACATAATTCCTCTCGGCTAGATTTATTATTATGAAAATTCTACTTTTAATCAGATAGGGTAAATATACCATTTTTAAATACTTCTGCCTTGAAGTATTTTCTGACGAAAATTATTTCTAGCTTTTTGCAAAAATGAAACCCTAATTTCTCAAGCGGACTGCTCTAGCACTTAAAAACACACAGCAAATACAGTCACATCAAGTAAATTCAGAATAGCTTTCATCATAGTCTATGGAAACCAGTCTATAAATTCTTCAATAAAGGAATAAGCCCAGAGTGAAAAAAAAGCACAAATTAAGAGAGGGAAGAACGTATACTAGTAGAATAAATAACTCCCTATGGACTGACAGATACACTGTAAAAATAAAATCACTTATTTTAATTTTGACAGATACATATCAGACATTCAGTTCTCTTGCTAGTAACTAATTATGGTCAAAGTATGCAATTCATTATTCATACCATTGTAAGAGAAAACTGTCACATCTGGTGCAAAGATGCTATGCAGTTTCTGATTTCAACTGTGCTCTAGCTTTTAATAACTGCTGACTATAGTTTGGCTGATACATTAATGGCCTCAAAACTCCCTATTCAGTCGGTGTGCCATCTACAAATATGGCTCCTTGCACTTCACTGCTCATCTTCCCATTGAGAATAGAAGACAGCTATGTTAAAGCAGAATAAAGTTTGAAGCCTTTATAGAAATACTAGAGCACTGGATAGAAAAGTAGACAAACCACTGCGTTTGCTACTAACATATTTTTGTGTTCTCTTGGTTTGGTATTTTCAGGTGGCGGGGTGTTTTTTTTTAAATACTGGCATTCTCAGGCAGAACAGATCCGTACCAAAAGTCATAAAATTCACACTACTTACCCCAGAGGCTAGAATGACTTCCTTCACAAATAAATAATTAGGCAGATTTACAAAATGCACATTATTTTCCCAAGTGACTGGAACGGCTCCAAGCGATTAAATACATAATTAGGTAGTTTTTCTAAAATGCTTATTATTTACCTGAGAGTCTCATCGCAGACTCTCTGGTAAATACTGTCTCCCTGCTAGCAGTTATTACCACAAACGCCTCCATAATTTCCAGCCTTCCTCCAGCAGTGATATAAACAGAGGATATTACTTGGGGCAATGGATCATGAAAAACAAAATCTGACTGTGCCAGGCAGCCTATTTAACCGACAAGCTGAGCTTCCTTTGTACCTGGCATTGCACTCTTTCATATTACAAACACAGTAGAAAGCAAACAAAGGGACTTTTTAACTTTTTAGTACTTTAGCTTGTGTTTTAGCAGGCCAGAAATCCTGCTGAAGGCTGTGCCTATGCGTGTTTATGTGCATGCATGGCTACAGGAGAAAAGAGGGGAAAAATCCCCAAACTCTTATTAACTGTTTTCCTACCTGGTAAGGATATTGAAGGACACGTCATGTGTTAGTGACAAAACAAAAAAGCAGGCCCCCAAGCCCCACACTCCATTTGACACAGCGATTTTCTTTCCCAAGCAGCTGTCTTGAACCACTGGCTGGTGTCTAAGCTGAGCATAGAGAGACAGGAAAGAAAAAGGTCAGGCACGAAGACCTAGCTGGCTCACCTATGCAGCCAAGGGACAATACCAAACGCCCTTTTCCTAGAGATCACTGACAATAAAACTGACCCTCAGAAGTGACCTCTTTACATTACTCCACCTCCAGAGTCAATTTTCCTTACACTTTTATCTGCCCAGAGGCCTCACAGCTTTGTGGTCCTTACAGAAGAGATCAAGAGTGACTGGAATCTCAATTAGAAAAAAGAGGGCAGGAGGAGACAGCAAGGCATGACAAGGTGAGGGAGAGTAAAAAAAGATGAAAGGAGAAATGAAGAGGAAGAGAAAAAGACATGGAAAAGAATCAGAGGGTGAGCCAGTAATATTTAGGGATCAGCAAATAAGGCAACAAAGATGGGCAGACAACAAAGGGAAAGGCAGTGAAGGGCAGAATAGGAAACATTTTGCTTCTCAGAAAGAAACAAAAACCATAAAAATACATTGTGAAAAGAAATAATGTAGAATCAGGATAGGCTTACTCTTGTGGAAAAAAAAAGGAACAAAGAGAAAGATACCAGAACAACTAAGCAGGAGACACTTACTGTGCATACCTTTCTTACTGTATTTTCCATTAAGACGTTTAATTTGTTTGGTTTTTAACGCCTTCAGCGAAGCTATTTATGCTTTACACATATATAAAATGAATCCACAGTCATAACCAAATATATTAAATGGGGCTGAGAATTTCTTTGGAATTCTAATTTGATGTTAATACAATAAAATTCTGCCCTGGATATTTTGGCCATTTCAGTAAAAGTCTAACAGTAAAAGCATTCTTGAAGCACCGGTGAGCGTCTGTGCAGCTTGAGCCACAGAGCTGAAGGTGGAATAGCTGAGGTGTGCACCAAATGGCAACAACTGCACACTTTGCCAGATCATTGCTTTTATAGCACGTGCCTCATTTTTTATGAGGTTTAAAAAGAGACATCTATGGCAGAGGGGAACAGAGGAAAGAAGAAAACAGGTACTGACAAGCAGATAATGGGTGACTCTGCAAGCACACCAGGATGCTACTAGACGCTCTCAGTTTCAAATATAATTGTTCCCATAAAATTCTGACCTCTGTTACAAACAGATTATAGGATGCATCTTGATGCTTCAGTCTAGGCCTGTTCAAGGTGTGTAACACATAACATTCCATATATGTATTCTTATGAGTGTTGCTGTATTACAACTTATTATTTACTACTGAAATTTATCCATGAGCATTTGCAGTAACCAGATTATGCAAGCATGTTGAGAGGGAATGTGTGAATACTGTTGAAACTTAAATTGTTAGTGAAGGACACAACTAGCAAGGGTCTGGCAAGTTTCACTTCCATGAGCATTTCAGTCATGGGAAAGTCTTATAAGAGAACCTCCTCCACCTTCATTTTCAAGCCATTTAAACAATGTACAAGCAAAACATAAGTCCCACTGTCATTCTCAACTAACTGTCTCTCTTCTGCCTTTTTTCCCCTACCTCAGCTATGAATCAGACAGAATTGTGTACCAGGAAAGTTCCTTTTTAGAAGGTGTCCCTGATTCTGTCAGCCATGGTATTAACCTAAACTCTGCAAATTGCAATGTTAGTGTCCTTACAGATATTTAAAGCTCAAAATATAAATACTGCAGTAAATATTGGGATATTAAATTTTTTCTGGCAGATCCTATTGTCCTGTTACTTTCACTGAAAAAATGAGGCTACCTTGTTTTTAAAATTGGAAAATGAAACATAAACATTTCTAAACTAGCCAAATTTATCAGGTGTAAAAGTAAAAAAGGCTAACTGTAAGCCTCTGAATAATTCCATTACAAGACCTTATTAAAACTCACCATCTGCTTAAACAATCTTAAAGAATCTAGACTTATTTCCAAATAAGACTACTCTTTTATCATATGATGGAAAATCTGTATAAGCAATATCTCGACAGTTTAATGTGCTCTTGTTTTAATAGGCTGTGACCCTGCAATCCAAACTTACTTGGACCAGTACCTCTTTCCACGGTCTCCTCCCAAATGCCTGTGTTCAGTGCCATCGCTCCACCTACCCTCTCTGTGCAACGGCAATTCCAAACCATCCAGCAAAAAACCTAACAAATCTCAAGCAGATAAGATTACATTTGCAGTATCCAAGGACCAATTCTTGAGATTGGCCTATGGCATCAAATTCTAAGGAAAAATACTGAAGTGTGGTACTGCAGTCAATGCCAAGACTGACATGGCGCAACGTGCAGATGTTCAGATTTCGTAAACCTTTTATTTTTTAGTTACTATGAAAGGATCTTGATAAAAGCACTGCAGTTTGCATCTCAGTGGCATTTCATCAGTGCAAATGACACTATGTTGTTCCACCCTCACTTCTGATTTCCACAAAGTGCTTCAGCTACAAAGAGGCAGTTTGATTTCATACTTACAAGACCCTTTCCTGCATTCTTGGGGAAGGAAACAAGGCTACCAACTGGCAGTAGGTGACAAGATGGCTTTTGTAATGTGAACATGGATTCCCTGTAGACCACAAGGAGAAGACTAAGTTATTGCAAACAGACCTTCCATCTATCACCAATTTCAGCCACTACTATATTGGACTGTATTTGACCCAAGTACAGAATGAAAATCTCTTTTCTAAATCATACACCTTATCTCCTTTCCCCCCATTTTTTTCTTGTCTTGAAATACATTCCTAGGGACATATAATTTATTGAGATGCAGTTTGAACCATGTTACTTTTTATAACCCTCACTTGCACCTACATTGTGCAATCATTTGACACATCTGCTATATCAAGAACAAATCTGATTTAAGAGTTTTAATAAGAACTTGCATCAATAAATTATAACAGATTGGTGATTAGTAGTATTATTTATATGCAATATTTTTGTACCCCTTATAATGCTGATGTCTGCTTCACAGGGATTAATTATTTTCATAATTTTGTCTAAGTAGTAATATAGAAAATGTCAAAAAGAAAATTAGATTTTCACTTTCCAGACACAGAAATTTAATTAAAGCCAACTCCTTGTTGAAGGGGAATGTCCTTAGCTGGTTCTGTGATGCAGCAGCAGCTCTACACGCTGCCATGTGGGAGACCAAGGCTCAGAAAGTGACTCGGGGAATATTAATCACCAGGCTTCAGAGACTAAACACATGCTGAATGTGCCACAGTTGGTCCCAGCAGGTTATTTATGGAGTATGTAAGGTGGCAGACAGCAATGATTTCTTATACAGACTGCTGCTTGCACAGCCCACCTCAGAGGTGGCACTATACTGAAAGAGACCCTCTGCTCAGGTAAAAACTGATCCACTAGGAAACCTCTAATTATCCAGGCATGAAAGGTCAGCTTCCCCTCATGCTGCTCTAAAAGTCTAAGATAAACACTTCAAGCACATTCCAGCTGTAAAAATTAGCATCTTGTACAGTCCATTGGACATTTTTAGGACAAACGGGTGTCTCCAGTCTGTGGAAGAACATTCCACATACAGACCCCTGAACTACTGTCATTAAAAACTAAATTCCCAGCCTCACCAACACATGAGGGAATTTGGAGGCTTTATTTTCTCTTTTTACCCACCCTCCCTCTTTATATCTTTTTTCTTTCATTCCTTGAACAGTCACCAACACTTCTCCTTAATGCACTGACTCTTTTGCCTCTCAGTTCCCTCCCTTCATGAATCCTCTCCCCCTCTATTCCCTGTATATTATTCCTTCCTTCTATTTATCTCCATTATCCCCATCTTTCACCCAGAGTCTTTCTCATTAACATTAACTGCCCATGGACTAGAATGGGAGCACCAAAACAAGGCCATTCAGGACTTTTAAGCACCATCCAGGGACAAATGAATTTGAAGTGACATTGCAGCCATGAATTAACATAAAAGTTTCTCATTCAGAAGCTGATCCTTCTTTTTTAAAAAATATGTTTTTCTGGAGAAGATAGACTTCAAGGAGATACAGTCAAAATCCTTGTATTTGCTATAACAGCAATTACTTAAGATGAATTAGAAGATAGCTTGAATTAAAAACCTATTCAAGCAGCTGAGTGTAAAGTTGATGACTAACAAGACTCTATTACTTGACTTTATTGTTCATGTAGGTGATGATCTTTCTCAATCAGATGGCAGCTTAAAAGTGACTTGCCAACCATATACCCACATCAAGTGATTATTAGAAGACAAACCAATATGGGCAGAAGCACTTTCAGTCAGAATGAATACCTTTCATTTCCAAAGACAAAGCCACAGCTCTCACTGACTCCAGCTGAGACAAAAATTCACCTCCACTTCAGCGGGACATAGAAATGATGAAAGACAGATAGACGCTCACACACACACTTCTGCCACTGCTTCAATATGTCTATTTTACTTTGACACCTGACATCTTATTTTGTAGGACAAGAAGTCTGCTTTGAAAGTTCATTCCTAGTTGCTCTTAAAGCCAATTAGCTTCTAAGCAAGACTACTTCATTATCTCGTCCTTCACTATTACTGACCAGAGCCTATGTGCACTGTCACCTCCATGCAATGTACAAATGAAATATATTGCAACAGAAGAACGATTAAGAGATAAGGGAGAAAAACACCTATGGTAAGACATCTCATGCTGAATTTAAATATGGCAACTCAGATTTTTGTGAGGATCACATGGTATGATTGCACTGTAGTTGGTCCCAGATAAGAATGCAATGCCTGCCTCAAATATACATGGGATCAAACCATGTTTATTGTAAAGATTTTGAGACTGTTTAGATACGGGGTTAGCAATCTGCTGCTACGGAAACAGAGCAAAGACTTGAGGGAACAAACCTCAGACGTCACTGCTTGAACTTCAGTCAACATTGAAAATGGAAATGAAGAATCCATTGTGACTTCAAACCACATCCTTTGAGCTAGCCTCATGCACTTGTGCTAGTAAAGGAACACAAAAACCCACTTGATACACTTTTGGTTCATGTTTATTTATGATCACAGTGAGAGGAGAATGCAGAAGACCACAAAAAGTTCTTCAGTAAACTGCTGCAAATTCAATGAACTCTCAAGAGTAAAAATCCATTTTATCTATATGCTTTTGGTTCCCTTCTCTGTCCAAGTCTGGTTGGAATAAACTTGTAATTACTTGTACGAGGTCAGGGTAGCTTTACCCGCTAGATCAGGGTAGAAACTAGCCTAGCTGTATTCTCTGATAAGCTTCCAAGAATTTAAAAAAAAAATAGGGGAAGTGGTCGATCTTTTGTCAACAAGGCTCTCTCCTACAGGGTGCTGCACAGAGCTATGCCACTTGTTCAGTGCACATACAGTCTTATAAAAAAAAAAAAATCATTATTCATCTGACCATATTGACCAAGAGTTTGTAGAAAGTTAAAAGAAGGGAAATTAGAGGAATCTACTTTTAAAACACCTTAGGGGTGAAAAAGAAGCAATATCCTCATGGGAAAAGCACTGTAATGAGACTGACTGCACCTGGGTTCCAACACAAACTCAGTCAGTGACCTCTTGTGTAACCTCTACGTGATTTCTTGCCTCTGCTTCTCATCCCACATTTTACCTACTCAAACGATAAGCCTAAAGGGGCAGAGACACTGCCTCTTACTAAGAAATATATACAACTAAGTTAATGGAGCATGTCCAAACTACCATAATGTAAATAATAAAATAGCTGTAACAGTATGAATATGAAGAAGGGAAATAATCCCTAATAAATACTTATTCTGCCCATAATACACAGGAAAGACACGGTCAGAATTAACGAGTAGGCTGAACATCTGAATTATTCTTATATAGGGAAATTATCTAAGATGCACTGTTCATCAAACCAATGCATGTGTACAGTAGTTTGTATAATCTGCTTTTTATGAAGAACTTTTTGGGAATGACAGGAATAAAAAGGTTTCCTCCTCTATATCGCCCTTCACCACTGCAGTCCTTGCATTCCCTCTGCAGAAGGAGTAACCAGCTTCCCCTTGGGGACAATGAAAAGAAGCAGTTTAGTGGGCATGCAAACCTTCCTTAGACTAGATAGCAGGGTTCAGCCATGGGAAATTTATGACAGAAAGAGTCTAGGAAAGAGGAAAAAAAAGGTCAGTTGTTGCCAAATGCCCTTCCAAAAGATGCTCAGATATACCTTTAAGGACATGAACAGACAACGTGGTCACATATCTGCATTTTTCCTGTCATGGCCAATGCTGGAAAAAGAAAAATACAACTAGAACTGTCACCACAAATGCTCTGAAAACTGTAATTGCTTGTTTATTAATTCCTCAGAGTGGAAAAAAAAAAACTCTTCAAAGATGTACAATATATAAAAAAATAAAAAGCATTTATCCAGCCTCCTACACCTACTTCTGTACGCTCAGATATTTCATACCAACAAGAAATTACAAAAAGTTTATAGCTGTCAAGAATTTAACACCCCCTAAATACTAAAGGAGCACTTTGAAGAACTTTCAAAAGCTGCAAATGTGTCTGCTTTCAATCCATTTTATTTTATATCTCTAATGATAAACTGCCATTTCCTGCATTTTCAGATTTCCTAAGTTACTTAAAATATTTTTAAGCAGGATTATTGGAAAACACAGATTTCAGAAACGGTTGATGTATTGAGGCTTCACACCAGGTAAATCTTATTTCTTGTACCAACTGGTGCACTCTTCCACTTTAAGCCCCACTAAACTCTGCCTGCTTCCTCATTACGTTCTTCAGAGGGTTCTGTTCATAGATCACCCGCCTTCACCTTAAAACCCCTTGCGCACACACACCTTCCTAAATTTAATAGAGGGTTGTCTATAACAGAAAAGATTCAAACACTCTATTTGGAGTGATCAAATGAAGTGCAGTTTTCCTCCTTCCTTTTACTTGCAAACTTCGCTTAGGCTACCTATTTGTTCTCCCCTTTTCTTTTTGGGTACTATGATTTTGAAAGATGATTCAGAGATTCATCACTGCATTGACATCCTCTACAGGAATAAAAGCATACTGTTATTATACAAATAGCATCTAATGGGGATAAAAGATTTTATCTTAATACATATGCCTCCTTAATCATTCCCAGAAGCTTTCTTTCAATGGAACATGGCTCTTAAGGCAATTTATTATACTTTAAAGCTTTAGTCCTTTTTATTAGCAGTTCCATACACAAACTGGTGGTACTTTCACTTATTTATTTATATACGTGTGGTAAAATCAGATTATTTTCAGATACAACATTGTTTTACAGTCATCAGGAGAACTGCATCTTTTATCCGGATTCCTTTAAAATACATCATGCATATGATTAGTCGCAAGAAATAAAGTGATGCAAAGACATTTTTGCAAAGTGCCTACAGCAGTGTAAAACCTTGCCTGTCCTTGGCCTCACCAACTTTTCTTCTACCCAAGATCCATGGAAGTTTATTTTACCCCGGGGACCAAGGCCCATAATGCTGTAATGCTATTTTAAAAATGAAACGGTGATCATAAGAACAGTATGTGTTTAAGTGGGGTAATACATTGTATACTTGTACACAATTCCTGCTTTGAGGTAATACTATGAGATTCTTTGCCCTGCACAGTAACTAAATAACCATAAATGATCTTTCATGCATATGCAAATCTGTCCCTCTAAGCACCTTATTAATTATTTCAAAGATACTTGGAGGTCACCACTCATGGAAATTTCTATGCATGAAGCCTCATTAATACAAGACACCATACAGAGAGATGGGATAGATTTTTGTTGCCATTTAACAAGGGCAGAGAGAGAATAATCTGTAACGTTTACTTTTTTTATTTAAATGACCAATGAAATCTAGCCAGCTCCTATCTGTAAGTCCTTGCTCTGAGCTGATACCGCGGGTTTGAATCGTGGGGCTGCTGCCACACTACTCTGAACAGCTAATCCTATCAACCAGTTACCGTGCTCAGAGCTCTGGTCCTCAACACTGGCTGTTCTCAGCTGGAGTAGCGCTGCCTGGCACTAGATTAGCAGCTAAGCACTAAGGAATTAATGTTGTTCTTCCAAAAATCACAGCAATGACAACATTTTGTGGGGGAACAAAGTGAAGCTAGTGCATTATCAAGGTGATATATCAGAGCTCATCAACTGAGATGATAGCTGTCTTCTGAACACATATTATTCCCTGCTTAATTAGGCCACATAATGGAAATCAAAGAAAAGCAAGGATATATCCACACAAAATACCTGAACACAATGACAAAATGAATCTTCTGGTACATCTGTGCCAGGAAGCAAGAAATTAAACCTACTTGAGAAGCACTGTTTATCTGAAATCCCTAGATCCTTTCCAGCTCAAGTGATCATACACATGCGATAACACTGATCTCGTCTGTCACAGTGACCCTTCGCTGTAGCAGCTGCTGTTTATTTTTACTCTGTTGTGTGTGCAGTGCTTTCACCTCTAGATTGATCCAATAAAAGATATAAAAAACTTGCTATATTGGTACATTCCCTTGATAAAAATCGGGAACAGAGAGTCAAATGTTAATGGAAACTGCAGGCTATGTTCATTATGTTACCTCTATTTTTGAAAAACACTAGAATGAACAGAACTAATTGGAAGTGCAAACAATTTAAATAGGCTTAATTACAAAACCAAACCCTCCTGTACAGTTCTAGGGCAATGTGTGCACATATGCCTTGAAGAAATGGGCTAGTTTTTAAGTAAATCCATTCTTACATGAAAATGGAGAAGTAAATTAATTTTTACTAAGTCCAAACTCAGAACATTAGCAATTTCTATTCAAGACACATAAATACTACTTCAGCATTAGGCTGTGATGTTTAAAACCAGGTGTATTAATACAGTCAGTTTTGGTCTGTCTGTGCAACCTGGTCACCTACCGTAACATAAATCTCATGACAGTAAATACGACTTTGCTTTGTGTTCCTTCTAGAAGCAGACTCAAATCAGCATACAACCTTTCAATAAAGCTCAGATCTAATATTTGAGTCATGCTTTGTTAGTGATAACATATATTAAAGCAGCATTGGCACAGTAAGGAAGGTCTTTTCTTGCCACGTCCCATGGTATTCATTCCTGTTAAGGGAATTCATTTTAGGTTTAGGTAATTAGAGAAAGTTGTGTCAAACAGTGCTTTATCGTCCTCACATGTAAATACAAACTGAAAATTGTAGTTGCAAAAATGAAGATCGTGAACCATAGGTTGCAAAAAAGCAATCTTATACCAGTCAGTAGGAGTACCATGACAAGTGGGAAAAAAAACCACATGATACTGTTCTGAATGTTTCTTAATTGAAACATTGCTGATGAAAGCTACTGGATCCATAGCTATGGAGGAAGCTAAAATCCTTTGTAGCTAAACAGTAGGAGAGAAGGGGTTGGCAACTCAGGCATTCTTCTTCTTCACAGGTGTGATGCAACTCAGCCTCATGACTTTGTCAAAAGTCAAGAAATACCTAACCCAAATATAACCTAATTCTAGAAACAACCATCTTGCATACCAGACAGCCAGGTTCAAGTAGCTGCAGAAATGAACCAGTGAAATTACAACAGCACAGATTAGATTCTTCATTCTGCAGCACCGTCTGAAAGATAATGCTTACAAATGCTTTTATTGATACAGAACTGCTAACACAACAAAGAGAATTGTCAGACGTAGTAATCAATTTTAGGTTTAGATGGAATATTACTTAAAACCGCTGAATACTCAGAGATTGTGACTGAGAACCTCTCCAACACAAAGCATGCCAGCACAGTATAATGTCACTACTTCTTAGACATAATCAGGCTGGCTCTGAGCAAGCAGGTATGCCTAGATGGCACCACATACCACCGTGCAGAAATACTAGCACAGGTCCTGAAGTAGCATTTGCCTGGTCAGTCTTCATCAGCCTACCAGAAGTGTCAAAGAGTCCGTCCTATGCGCTATGCTGGCACAACTGTATTCCCTTCCCTTCAGCATCACGATTCAGCTCTAGCTCAAGAATCTCTGTACTGCACAGCACTGCACTGCAGCACACCTAAACCATGCACTCCACTGGCACAGGGCAGCACCTCCACAGAAATTTTTCCAAGAAATATTCTTACCAATTGGAGAACAGAGAGAAAATATATCACTTTTTTTTTATTATTACTACTACTACTATTAGTACTACTTTATATGTGTAGTATTTTGAAAATTGATTTGTGGATTTCTGAAACTTTAAGATTAGCAGTATCTTAGCATTTCCATATTTATCTACTTTAACACTTAGAGTATAACACAGCTGAGGCTAGATTGGCAGCAATAGCTGCTTTTCCATTCCCACAGCTGAACCCTATCTCACTTGAACACTAGAGGTACAGTCACCCTTTGTGTACCCTTTACAGTATCCCTTTCTTAGGCTGAGACTATGCCTTCCTCACCTCTCAAAGACTGAAATTGCATCCATGAGCATTTCAGCTCTGTCTTCTCATGTTTTCTCCTCATCCCTACTCTGCTTCTACCACTCAGTTCCCATAGTGTTCCGCTTTAACACATAGAAGAGAGAAAAAGACTAGCTTGCTACTGCCAGCTTTCTGCCAACTTCCGCAACCTTCTTAGTCTCCTCTCCAAGAAAAAAATGACTGATAAAACTTCTGGAATGAACAACTATGCAAGACACATGGAAAAATCTTAATACACGTTTTGTGCAGTGTGACTAGCAAGGGGTTTACAGACAGAAGGAGTAGAAGGGCCATTAGTTTAACATAACAGCCTGAGCTGGAGGAAGCTCTGTGACAGTAGCCATGGCTGCAAGGAGGTCCACAAGAGGGGAGAAAGATGAGTTGCCTGCTGCACTGCTGGGATAACTGACTAACCTAAGGACCTAACAGGAGAACAGGGAAAAGAATGGATAAACAAGGGGAAAAAAGGATGGATTCACCTCAAGTAGCTGATTAATTTGTGTGGGAGCAGAAAATGGATTAACTTCAGGAAAAGCAAAATTTCCTTGTCAAGGTCAAGGAAAGGGCACTGGGCATGATGTTCCTGTTAGATTCCTCATGACAAGTTTTCTTACACAACATTAAAAAGTGTTTTGTGGAGTATGACATCAGTGTGTAAAGGCAGTAGCAGAGCAAACTGTTGAGGGGGAAGTAAAATGAGACCTGGCGAGACAGCACATAAATAGCAATTCCAGTGAAATGTGAACTGATGACCATCGCCAGATTGCTCATGAAGCAATTAAAAATAAATAATTTTAAATGGTTCTTACTACTGTACTTTCAATATCCTCAAGGCATGTCCTCACATTAAGTAAACGCCACTCTCCTAAGAAATATTGTCAATTTTTCTCCCATCTAGTGATTTGAAACTTATTTGTTAGCCATTCAGGTAACCAGGCAAACCCATCTTCTATGCCACTTCTAATACGCAGGAAAATGATCCTCATACCACTATACAACACTTGTGACAAACATATATGCACATATGCAAAATTGGCAACAGGAAAAATAAATTCTAATATATTTCTTCACAGCAAAAGTTTTGAGAATTTTGCAGTCCATGTGTCAGTATAATTGAATCGATTCTCAAAACACATCCTCCAGATTGACTGTAACCCTTTGTTTATTTAAATCAAACTTTGTTTCCTACTCAGGTAAAACAGATAATCTACCATCTTCTCAGGGTGATCTACCTTTCATTCAATTAGATGACAATTAGTAGCAATAACTGCATCAACAGAAAGGCTATTTGAAATTCCTACTGCAGTCCCCTTTTTTATTATTACTTGAAGAGAGGCCAAGAAAGTTAACAATTTACTTAATTTGAAAGTGGAAATGTGGAGGCTGAGGTGGTTTTATTTTAACCAGAGTGTAATACTATGATCTGCTAGCAATTCATGATTATAAAATACTAATGTGAAGAAAGTATGCATTTGCTTTTAAAAGAAATGCCCTTTGGAATCCAGTTAATTCTCCAGTTCAAATGCTCAGCAAGAACCGCTTCAATATTCAAATATTTTCTCCATGAAATGAAACAACTCCTATGAAAACAGAATAATTCCACAGATATACTAAACACTAATAGGTGATAAAAAAATCTTGCCCTGAAATAAAAATCATATAAAATTTTAAAAGAAAAATCAGCTAAAACATACCTACGCAAGGGAGGGAATAGCCAAGCTCCGGGTCATGGATGAACTGACGGTCGTTCAGCATAGTCACACAGTACAAATGGAAACAGTCTAGACAAATGACATGGCGATGCACGCACTGGAACACAAGCACAGGACTCCTGTGAAAAACAAAACAGTAAAAATGATGAACAAGGACTGAACTGAACTCTACAAAAAGCTTTGTTTCAAACTTCTAATATTATTATAATTTTTCATTAGTAGTACACAAGATTATTACATACATAAAACCACAATTAAGCCTGGCATATTGCAGCACTTTTAAAAAGAGGCGGTTTTTAACATGAATCAGATATGAGGGAAAGGAAGTAAGTTTTTACTGGAAGTTGAAACTACCGAAAACTGGAACCTGAAAGCAAGAAAAATGTGTTAGTAAAAGAAATCCTTTGCATGAGGTGAGGTAAGATCATATATGGTAAAACATCAAATAGTGGCAGGTAGGATTAAATAGAAATGTAACCAGCTACGAAAGCTAAATAGACTTGCGAAGACCACTCTGTGCCTTCAGCCTCTCAAGGCAGCCACTGGAACTCTTCATAGAGGGCATTCCCTTAGAAATAATGAGGAAAATAGTTCGACTTCTGCTCAGAGGTGTGGGATTAAATTTGGGAATGAGACACCTAAACTTCAGTGCTATATATAAATACCTACCTGCATGCTAAGTGAGAAATTTCCACTATAGTCAAAAGAGTCAGTGGAGGCTGGAGCTGATCAGCCTCCAGGTATCTACATTAGGCTGAGCCAAATCAACTGCTTGGCTCCATTGTCTGTATGGACTAAATCTCCACAGACTATTACGGGAGCTCAGAGACCTGCCACACATGCAGACACCTACATGGACACAACTAAATATGAGTATCCCAAGCTTGACAGGATACTGCTTGTGAAGGTGCAGAGAGGAAACACTTGGAATACGTGAGGATAAACAGCTTTACTCCTGAGCTGGCTTGCACTCAGAAGCCCTCCAGCAGTGGCCACAGCAAGGAGGGGCAGGGGCTCCCAAAATCCTGCTCAGGACCAGTATGCTGGACGTGAAAGAAAAAATGAGCAATATAGGAAATATTACAGACACATGAAAAGTGTCTTCCCTGCAGGAACACAGCGATAAACCTGATGGGTTTGCTCTAACGTAAGTTAACTTCCTCTAACTCCTGATGGACATACCTTCGCTCTCAATTCCAAAATAATGACTGTGACTCCTTTGATAAAGTAATGTGCTCTGTGTTATACAATACTGCTTGCTTATCTCTTCTTGAGGAGCATTACCAACCTCAAGTATCAAAATTGGAAAATAGAAAGATGCGTAAAGCTGAAAAGAACAGCGAGATTCCCATTCAAATGCTGAACTACTTTACTCCTTTTATTTCTCTGTGGGCACACACAGGTAGAAATGGGCTAAATGTTAATTTTTTTTAGCAACTAGGAAGGAAGAGAATTATTTTTAAAAATAAAAGGAGGAATTTCACATATTCACTGTACTCCAGGAGACAGGTACTAAAATACAACATCAAATATAGCAGGACTTGTGATAAAATCATTAGAGTTAGCAGTACTGCAATAGCTTCCATAAATCCTGCTACATGATGCTTTGAAAACTCGCTGAAACAGTAAATCATCAAGACCTCAATGTGGGAATACAACTGCAAAATGTAATCAATAACAATTTCAGATACTGTATATAAGCATTTAATCTTCCATGAAAATATGCTTTAGAGTTGCACATACTATAGAATTCATGGCAGTGTGTTGGTATCTCCAAAAATATAATCTCTGTGTTTTAAGGATTTTGTTGAATAAAGCAGCTTAAAGACTGAATTAAATAAAACCTCCCCTTTACTAATCCTTATTAGTTGCCCACTTGCTGTTCCAAATGTAACACATAATAATTTTAAAAAGACAGCTGTAAGGCAAAATGAGAAGCTGATCTGTATCATTTTAGCTCTGGATGGTCCCAAAATCATTACAGAGAGCTGGAGGAGAAGTTATCTTGTCCCTACAGTGCAGAAGTCCCCGTGGCTCACCAGTCAAAGGTAACCTTAAGGAAAACACCCCAAAGATTTCTTCCTGAAATGCAGATATAGTCTATATTTGTCTATAGCTTTAATGGATATCTCTCTTGTAGGGTTAATTGCTCATTTTTATTGCTTCAGTATCTATCTGTTTAGTTTCATGGTAAGTTTTAAATTCACACTTCTTTGACCTTCATTTCAAAGACAAAATACATCTTATGTGTGAGGAGAGATCCACAAGAGAAAGCCATCAAAAGCCGAGTATCTTAAAAAACCCAGGCCAGCAATGAAAATGTGTTATCAACGCTTCCACCTAAACTTGCATGAAACCAAGACTTGATTATGCAAATGAACTACTACAATCAGTTACTAATGTAAATTACTTTGTGATAATCAATTTTGCTCCTTAATGTATTACAACTGTTTGAAATCAAACTATATTCTCTGGAAGGGGCACAGCCATATAGGTACACATTTAAACGGCATCTTTAGGAACAACATTAATGTTAAAATGTCTTTTAACACTATCAGAGTTGCAAGCAATGCCTACAAACTAGATATGAGTCTGGGCTCTGGCCATGTCACAAAACACAAGCTTAGCTTTCACAGCTATTACACTGTCCGCTAATTTTGCAGCCCACAGTATCTGTGTCATAAAGCTTTGAGAAACTCAATCTGTATGCAATGCAGATTTATCCAAATTCATTTGGCACTGGAACAGTTGCTGCATTCCAACATTTGCGGATTTTGTATCAAAAGAAAGCACTTCTAGTTTAAAAGAGACATAAAAGTTTTGTTCCAGAGATCAGTAAAGACAAAAATGTAAAGATTATGTTCATAATGCCCGGGTGAAGCTAGTAAATACTCATTCGAGATAACCCCAAGAGTTATTAATAGAAGCCTTGCTTGAACCAAACACAATTTATTTTAGAAAGGAGCATTATGAAAGTCAAAAAAATTGCCATATAGTGTAACAAGGGCCCTTGCTCAATCTAACATAACAGTCTAGTAATGTAAATCTGATGTATATTTTAGAAGGTATTTCATAGGTTCCATTTACATAATGTGTTTGCCTGAATTAGAGCCTTCATGAGAATAATATATAAGAAAAATGTTTCTCGCAGCAAGGGATAAATTGGTCCTTTTTGTTCGCCAATTAGGAATGTAACCACTTTTAAAAATTGAAAATCCAACATTACAATGCATCACAGAAAATTTCCATAATAAGTCACTTGCTCCTGTGCTCTGATTCCTTTTCATTAGAATTTTATCAGCATGCATTTACTTAAATGAAAAAGAAAGGAGAACCTAAATGTTTCTGCTTCATGTTATTACTATCGGATAACTGTGTGGCACAACAACAGCACGGTTGGAAGCGCTATCTGGTCTGTACCCTCTTTCCTCCTTCTCCTAACAGAGAAGCAGCAAGACACAGATAATTCTCAGATAGGCTACAACTACTGTATACTGGCTAAACAAAGATACCAAGAGTTGATCTTGTTTAGATAAGAAGCCCACTGGGAAATAAATTGTTCTAGTATATCCCAAAATCTCATGACTGTTATTAATGTTCGGAGAGTGAGTCCAATGGCTATGGATGTGAGGGGCTACTTAGCATAAGGAATTATATGCAGACGTAACAGTAGATTAATTTATATATCTTTCAATGCCTACTGAAGAAAAATGTGGGGCAATTTGTCCCTTGCTTGGTCTTTATCCTTCACATTTTGAAAAAAGCTTGACTGAGTAAAAGTTAAACAGCACACCACATATATCAGTCCATTATTTTTTAGAAAATGTGACTAGCCACAGTCTGAAGCACTTTGGAGCAAGGAATATATCTAAGCCTGTAGAAATCTGTGAAAAACATGTTGGACAAATCTGTGAAACCCCCTCGAGGTCATTTCTAGGTGACAGTTGGATTTTTCTCACCTCACTCTCAAAATCTTAACCAAATAATAATAAAAAACCTTAGCAGATGTCTATAAGGTTGCCTTGCTGGGATTACAGTCAGTGAAGCAAAAATAGCCATTTGGGATTCATTTCTGTGCGGTAAATAAATCTGAATGCACACAGCTATATCACAGCCTTTAACCCCACCTATGAGTGCTATATTTATCATAACACACTTCTGCATTTCTAATACATTTTTCTATGCTGGCAATCTTCCTGTACTTCAAAAAGCATTCTATATAAGTACCATGAAATCGTTTCATTTATAAATGGATCTCTATGTCATTCCAAAATGAATCTTTGTTAACTTACAGGTCAGATCAATAAGCCCCGTTCAAGAAAAGATGAATCACTGAATAAAATGTATAAAAAAAGAGAGATTATGGAAAATATAAACTTTGGTGACATAGACACTACAGGCACTCTCCTACTTCATAAACAATCAAAGTAATTAAACAGAAATACTGTCCTTGAGCAGCACTCAATCAGTTTTGGCTCTATCCTCGTAGCCGAACAAAATTACGATGCCTAAATACGCCAAATTATTCATCCATCACATGGCTTCCTCATAGAGGAAGAGCATAGTCTTCTGATTCATACAATGCTGGTGACACATCTGGTTTTCCTGTCTACCGCATAGAGTCCACGGTCTTATTCAAAACTATTGAAAGAATTGCCTGTTTATGACACTTTAAGTGCATGGTTTTCTTACCATGAAAATACTTCCACGTACTTCCAGTTAGAGTAGACAATTACATTCCATTAGAAAGATGCTACTATTTATATAAAATATAAAAATAGAAAAGGTAGAAAAATAACCACAGTGATTTCTGTTTTAGAACTGAGGCAGTTTGGAGGAAAGTATAGCAACAAATCCTGCCTTTTAGTGAGCAATATGCTATTACCGATAAAAAGAAAAGAGTGACCTAGCAATTGCAGACTACTTGTAAGTAACAATGCAGGCCCCTAAATATTTAGACAAGGGTAGGCATTTGAAATGGGTATCAAGACTTTACAAGAGAAAAGAAACAATGGTAAAGTACTAAGAAAAAAAATATGATTTGCAGTAAAGAACCCGTCTTTCATGAACTTTTAGAAACACAAAAAAGTCCATCCTTTATCTCCCCTTCCTAAGGGATGAAAACAAATCTTTACATAGACTGTGCCAATTCAAACCCCCAGTATATCTAAATACAGTATTCTCAGAAAACTGACATATTAAATCCACTAAAACAACAACAAAAAAAATTGCGTTTGTGTCTTGAATCACTTGCCACACAACGCATCAAAGGTCATAAAGTGAAGGTTATGAACAGCATGAGACAACACTATGAGAGCTTAAATTTTCTGGCTGTGCTTCTGTATAAAAATGTATTCTGACCCACAGCTGTTAACTTAAAGGGGCATTGGCAAGTGAAATCTGACCTACTTTCTCCTCTATTATGTTACATGTTTTCCTCTAAAATGTGCTTTTATGTTTCTTATTTCTATTGGAAAGCAGTGCTGAGAGGCCAGAACCCAGGAACAGCCTGACAGTAATAAATCAGAATGTAAGAGGGAAGAACAGGCACACTTACTTAAAATCAGTGCACACGATGGTAAGCACTCCTTTCAGCAGTGCTCCTGCTAATTCTGTTGGTTTTTTTCATGCTATGGAAGTGACACACATTATTGCCTGTAAAATCTGTGATCGCTGTGGCAGGCAACAGCATCTGCCTCCCGAGGACACAGGCAAGGGAATTCTGTGTTACATGTACTGGTACATTCATTTTAGTACCCGGCATTAAATATGCACTACACCTGCTTGTTCAGACATGCCTTGTCTGAGCTGTGTGTTCAGACACAATAACCACTCTTGGCACTAACAGCTGAATCTTAGGATATCAAGGAATGGACAGTGATTAGGCTGGAGAAGAAACTTTTCCTGTAATCTATCAGACTAGCTGTCTACACTGCTCCTCTGCACAGCAAAAAAAATGATAAATGCTTTGAAAGGAGATCCATAGAACCTGCTCCTTTTCCTTCATCTGCACTTTTAAAATCTCATTAATACTCCACTGGAGAGAAAAGGAAAAGACCTCAGTAATGGAAGCAAAAGATGACAAACGTGAAGAAAGGAAGCAGCTCATAGGCTATCCCTAACCCAGCCCTGATGCCAGCTGACAGTGGGAATATGAGAACAACCAACGGGACACGATAAGTGTGCAATGTCTTTGCTTTTCACAGAGCATGGAGGACTTCTCATGGATGTGGTTCTTCAGAGCTCAGGGACCCTTGGATACCGATCTGCTCTGTTCCTTCCAGCAACTCCCTGAGAGCTCCAGGACAGCCCTGGCATCAGGCTCACCGTGATTTTTTACACATGTATGCAATTGCACTCAGTAGCACACCAGAAGTAAGACCATAATCATCAGTAGGAACACAGTAGGGATGGCAGAGCAGCCTCCTTAAATGTTAACTCAGAACCTTTGTAGCTTGCTGAGCACCAGCTTACTGTGAACCGATACCTCCATACCAGCTCTTTTGCATGCAATGACCTCCCAGAGCCTATGTCACTTGTACCCACAGCTTTTGCCAAAGGGTGGAAATGCTTCTTTCACCCTCCCCTGAATTTAAGCTGTCTCACAGCAGACTTTCCTCTCCCCTAAGGCAGCACCCAGCCTTCAGCAGCACAGGCAAAACTGCACATCGCGGGCCGTGCACACCGGCCACACACTCCAGTTTGCCCAAAGAGCCTCCTTTCACGGGCTCCTAACTTTCTGACTAGAGACATTCGACTTCAACAGACTAGAGATATACAGTCAGAAATCAGCCTAGTTTGGTTTTCGGACACACACACACACACACACACACACACTGAGGTAACTGATGAAGTTGGGAGAACAATGGGATATCATGATAAGGGAATCATAGAATGTTTTGGGTTGGAAAGGATCCCTAGAGGCCATCTAGTCCAACCCCCCTGCAGTGAGCAGGGACACCGCTGACTAGATCAGGTTGCTCAGAGCCCTGTCCAACCTGACCTTGAATGTTTCCAGGCATGGGGCCTCCACTACCTCTCTGGGCAACCTGCTCCAGTGTTTTACCACCCTCATTGTAAAGAATTTCTTCCTTATATCCAGTCTAAACCCAACCTGTTTTTGTTTAAAACCATTACCCCTTGTCCTGACACAGCTGGCCCTACTAAAAAGATTTTCCCCATCTTTCCTATAGGCCCCCTTTAGGTACTGAAAGGCCGCAATCAGGTCTCCCCGCAGCCTTCTCTTCTCCAGGCTGAACAAGCCCAACTCTCTCAGCCTGTCCTCATAGGAGAGGTGCTCCAGCCCTCAGATCATTTTTGTAGCCCTCCTCTGGACTCACTCCAACAGTTCCATGTCCTTCTTGTGCTGAGGGCTCCAGAGCTGGACGCAGTGCTCCAGGTGAGGTCTCACCAGAACAGAGTAGAGGGGCAGAAGGAAGGGCTAACTCCACCCGCACAAGTAGCACCATGCGATCCTTCAGTAATTAAAGATGAATAAATAAAACAAGTCAAAATGCCTTTGTACCCTACTGGCCTATTATCCCCCTGACTGGTTGCTGAGGATCCCACTGATTTCTTCCAAGGTTTTAAACTTTAGTTAGTCTTAGTCCCTACATCTATGCTAGCAAAATTAGCATTGTCAGTGAATGTTCTTATGCCACTGGAATGTAACTGTCTATGCTGTTAAAATTGTTAGAATGGGCTGTGGCATGGTTTTAGGCTTGCCAAATAGCAAAGTCCCAAACAGTTCCTGGGTATAGTCCAGAGGTTACCATGTGCTGTCTCCAACAGGCAACAGCAATCTGCACGTGGCCACCCTGCTCTAAAAACTAAGAGAGTTTAATAGTACAGATTTATAGTAGAAGAACTTTATTCTGGGACCCTTCTCATAATACCAAACCTTATTGAATTATTCCATTTTCTTATTTTTAGACTCACACCTCCATTCCCAAACCCAAACCTTTTGAGATAGCCTGTGAAAATTATATTGTCTGTAAATACATTACATAGAGGAAAAATTTCCCAACACAAAAGACAAGACAGAATCATGACCTCCTCCTGCTTTCTTGTGGATGGTGAAATCCGTGGAAAGACACAAGAGGAAAAGAATACTGGATATCATCTTAGGGGACACTGTCACATTATCCTCTTCATTCCCTGCAACTCCAGGAGGGACTATGACTGTTGGATACAGCATGTTTCCACTGTGTGAATTTAAGTTATTCCCCTCCAGTTAGCTTTGAAAATACACCCTGATGCATGAACTTTAAGACTGTGTCTCTTAAAATGTATAGAAGAAGACTGGAAAACAAGGTAAGACAGAGAAGGGGGAAAGGGGGAGAGTGAGCAGGAGGTAGAAGTGATACATTAAGTGCATTTGCTCCTAGAGAATTATCTTTCACCGTCTTAAAATTATGTTTTATGCTTTTTCTCTTCTTCCTTTTCAAAAATGAATATTCAACATATAGTTCATCCAAACAATAACTTGAGGGTGCTTCCCATTAAATGAGTCTTCAGTCTCAACCACAGATATGATTATTATCTTATAAACAAAAACACCCTCAAGTTATTGTTATAATAAAGAGATTTCTTTATAGAAAACCACTTTTTTCAACTCCTCTCTATCACAATTTACAGATAATATTTCACCCTTTCCTCCTCAAGGCAAATACCTTAGCATAAACGTCAAGGTGCAGCTATCTGAGAACACCTTCTACATCAGCACCTTTACTCAAAGGAAGGAAGAACAAGCCTTGGGCTAGCAAGTCTCACTGAAAGCATTCTGACTTGATAGATTTTAAGTGCACAAAGCAGTTAATTTCCCTTAATAGTCTGAAGAAAATAGTTTGCAATGTCCACCAGAAAATTGTATTAGCAGTGAGAATGGCTTGTTTATGTCATTTTTCTATACTGCTTACAACCACTACCATGAGATACTCATATTGTGATTTTTTTTTTTTTCTGATCTTGTTACGGTCCTTCTAACAAGAACAAATGCCGAGTTCAAATGCCCAACATGCACAAAGGTCTATGTTTAAATTTCTTCATTTGCCTACTCCATCTTTTTGCCTGCATGTCGACCTCCATTACATAGAAGACTAAATGGAATCAACTTTCCAACCAGGAAAAAACAAAACAAAACACACCACACAAATTATTACAAAGTTTGGGAGTATCAGTTCTGAATTTGTAATTGGGACAATAATAATAATTAAAAAAAACCCCAAAAAACAACAAAAACCCAAGCCCCAAACATTCGAAGAAAATTCTAAAGATTTACAAAGATTAAACAGGTCAAAAGAGGATTCTGGAAGTTCGAATTATTTTATGTGCCTCTTTTTTGTTTAACCTCAGCATACATTTTCGTTATTTTTGTACTGCCTACTTGGAGGCTGGCTGGTCCTCTTTGTGCCTGTTCTTTCAAGGAATTATAGTACATATTAGGACTCAGGTAATCTCTTTGTACAGGAGTACTCAAGAAAAAATCTTCTCCCGTTTTTCTACCTGGCCTAGTAATCTGTGTAACACTTAGGAAGACTGACATTCATCCAAATAGTACTTTGCATTTCTATAGGACCATTCAGTTCCAGATCTTGATACCCAAATGATGCATGGAGTACAGCGAAAGACAACAACGAATAGGCACGTGTGAGATTTATCCCTCTTCTAAATTTACTGATTATTGTAGGAACGGAAGCAAGGGTACTCACGATATTGCTTTAGAATATAATCTCTGACAATCCTGTGGAAGGTGTTTGTGATGCAAAAACATACTGACTTCTGAAAAAAGTCATATTTTAAGAAAAAAAATTGTGGTGGCCATCTCCTCTGTTCTTCAAGCAGGCCAGGTTTTTATTTAACGAAATAGTGATATATTATTCATATAAATGTCACAGAACTTATATGAAGACACTTACTGGAAAAAGAGTGTGTATGAAAGGGCATGTATCTTGAGAAACCATTAATAATTAATTTTAATACATCTTTCCCTTATTTTGACGAAGGGATTTTCATCCCACCTCACACTTAGCTAGTTACATGGACTGACACACGGGGAGGGAAGGGAGTATGGATTTTTGATCTTACCCCCTCCTTGTCCTTTTTGAATGTTTGCTCAAAGAGAAGGACATAGCAAGCAAACTCTGCAGCTTTCTTGGAGGGGATATAACAGCCATAAATGTCAGCACTAATGAATAGTTTTGACTTCTCATATTTATCTACAGCTTTCCCAGAACACATAGATCATTCCCACAGAGACTATTCTTATTCACTCTTCTGTTACACTCTCTCTCTTAGAGGAAGTAACCTGGCCTTGGGAGAGAAGACAGGTTATAGGTGGAAACTTGATATGTATCCCAGTAATTTCTGAGAAAAACTAAGACAAATAAATTCAGAAATATTAACAGGCATTTACTAAGGTAAGTTTTCCTCTGCCTTCAATTTTCTTTTGACAACTCCTTCAATGCGCCATACTTGCTGCATATGAGCTAGGGTCTGGATTACAGTCTAGCTAACAGGAAAAAAAGGAGGAGTAAAAAGAACAAGGAAACAGAATTGAAAACAAACAAAACAAAATTTTAATGCCATCAATCAAACTCATTTAACATGTGAAATAATATCCAGTAGGTGTCTTGCAATCATCATTACTTAGCTTCATGGTCCGCCTATGTTCATTCATAACCTGATCAAACCATAAACTATATACAGAAATCTTTCATTACAAATGGTGGATTTCTTCCATTAAAATGTTAAAGAGAGTGCATTTGTACAGAGCTGGCTCAGCCCTAAGAATCTGTACACCACTAAAATCTGTCCAAGGAATACATTTGGACTCTGTAACAAAACCCTTCCTGCTCCTTCTTTTGTTCAGGGAGCAAAGAGAGATACGGTATTTCTCAAAACATATTGACAAAACAAACAAACTCAAAATGTAGGACAAAATAACAAACATTTCCCAAAAGAAACATTTCTGAAGCTCCTGCTCTTTCTCTTTTTCAAATTACAGAACAGCGCCTGAAATAAATGGCAACCCCACTTTATTTAGAATGGTATTCACAACTGATCATTGGAAATTAGATCACTCATCAATCCCTACCTTCTGCTTTTAAGTGAAACATTCAAACTCTTGTAGTTTTTCTAATCAGTTGAAACATTAGATATGAAAATTGTACTCCAAGCTATATTTTTTAGTCTTAAAATTTACTTTTTTTTACACTCATAAGTTTTCTAAAATTAGTGTTGTTTAAAAGAGACAGGACATGTACCTATTTACTTTCAAAAAAACCCTCCAGGACATAGGGGAATGGCTTGATCAGATTTTGGTTTTTAATTTAGATGTTATGTAGAGATATCCTCTGGGATTAAGATTGTGCATGGTAAAAAATAAACATTTTGGGGGGATGTTAGTAATCAAGAGAAAAGTACACTAGCTAGACTGTAGTCTGTAGATTCTGACAGATAAAATAAGGAAGAAACTGGAACACAAAAATGCAGATTCCTTGTCTTGAATCTCTGCACTGCATTATCTTCAGATAGAAAACCCTCAGAGATGCTAAGGAAAAAGATCTTTTTAAATTAGGGAGTCTTACTTCTTTATGCTCTTTCAAAAAATCTAAAAGGCCACATAGTATAAGGCTCCATTCACAGAATGGACAGCAAGAACTTCTATAGGATATTAACTTCCATATCCTAAGTTACAACTCATAATGGCTCATGTAAAAAGCTATTTAATTACACCATGATCAAGTTTATACGTAAGAATACTCAGAAAGGAAATGTCAGTAGATGTTTGATATTTAATTTTTAAATAATTCTAATTCATCCATTTTCTAGTATATTTTTATGCCAAATTCTAGTCTCATGAAGACAGAAACTTTTCTGGTAACAATGAAAAGAGCCTTGAAATTCAGAGATGAGAAATGGAGGGTACATAGCAAATGCAGCTGTGCAAATTACATTAACAAGCAGGGCTAGTAGGAGTGCAAACTTGTCTGAAGTCATACATCCTGCTTTCAATGTCATTTCATGTCTTTGAAAGTAGTTCATACAAAGGATTTATGCTTTCTTCAAGAGAAAGAGTGCTGCATTGTGCTCAGCCCCACTCACTTCTATGCAGATGGACATGGCATACGCTTTGACTAGCACGAAAGTAATGACCAAATCTGGTAGGAATCTAGCATTGCTTCTCTGAAGATACTACAGAAATGTGTTTGGCTGCAGTCTGCAAAAGAGCAACAAATATCACAGCAATGAAAAACCACACAGGACACTAGCAGGGAAGTTACCAAAAGGAGTAATGGAAAAGTTAAGACTTGCCACTTCTTTCCTACCTCTGATTCTGTTTTCAATATAAACAATAGCTAAACCATCATTGACTTTAGCCGACCAAAATTTGGCCTTACATTTTTCTAAATAACTACAAAGATATAATTCAATGTGAAAAATAACAGTACCTTAAGCTGACAGGGGCAGACCAGGTGTTTTAATCACATCTAAAAAATTTAATTGCACAGCAACTGCATGCAGAACACATCTTTGCGCCTGTATATCTGCTTAATTTTACCTGGAAAACATTCTGCTTTAGCATTCATCGGACATCTTTGTAATTTTAAATGGAAGAAGACAGAAAGCTCAGTTGTGAAATAAAATTAACTGATAAAAGTTTTACTGGAATTTCCTTGTCTGACAAAATAGTACCTTTCCCCCTCCACCCCAAATACTATTATCAGCATCTTACTCATACCACTTATTCAGGAGTTTGGGGGACCAGTTAAGGCCAGTGAATCTTGCTGCTATGCTCTGCCTGACCTGATTTAGAGTTCAGAAGCAGAAAGAACAAAAGTTCATCAGCCAAGTTAAAGCTGGAAGCACAATAAGGCACCATTTTTAGGATGCTCATGCTACTAACTACGCCAGGCATCCTAGAAGTTACATCTTTGGCTGCACAGGTACTGGAGCTGACTCTGCCACATTCCTCCTTTGCAGCAACTTCATAATCCCCTAGCAATGCGCAGACTGGGAAAGAGGAGGAAAAAACCAAACCAAAACAAATATTACCCTTGAAATGACAGCTATTAGGAATACTAGGAATACTCAGCAATCCAAGTGTATGGATTCAATTCAAAGCTCTTCCAGAAACTGCCAAACCCTGAGAGCATGACTGATCCCCCAAAGAAGGTTCAGGCCAATTCTTATCAAAACTGTCTCATGTATTCCCATTTATATAAGGTACCCACTATGCTTCCCATGCTCTCTTACATTAGCTGGTCTGGCAGCAGCCTCCTGGCGCTCTGAGCCACCACACTACACGTACTCAGCTGAGCGCTGGAGCCATGCAAGTTTTGCAAATAGTGCCTACACACCATTTCAGTGTACAACGGACCTTTTTATTTGAGGGTTGGCCTCACTACAGACAGCCTTCTTACAAGGGGTGAAGTTTATCGGATTAGAAGCAACACTGTTAGTATTCAGGACAGATTTCCAAGTGCATATGACATGTCAGCTGCTTACATACCTTCCAATTCTGCTTCATATATTCCTTTTAAAGTTAAACATGAAGTGACAGAAGTGTAGAAATATCTGTGTCCTGCACTCTGTGAACATAACAGCTAAAAAAACCACCCTGACATGTCAGCTGACAAGAGAAAAAAAATCCCTGACCCCTGCTGAGGCATTCTGATTTTTCTAACATCAACTACTTGTAACAGAGAGGAGAACTGGAAATACATAATCATGAACTCCACAATTAAATATACATATATAAGGAATGAGGAATTTTGTTTGCATACCCCCAGACACTGTTTCAGTCTTTGCTCCTCTTTCTTTGTCCGTACAACTACCTATTGTACTTTACAGAGACAGTTCAGAGATCTAAAAATAGGCTAGTTGTTTATTTCATGTGTTTGTAGCTATTTTTTTTTAAAAGATATTTTCCTGCATCTTCCACCGACAGATACTATGCTTTCAGCAGCTAGTTCTTCTATCATTTAAATAAACACAGCACTCCCTGCAGCAACTCCTTTTCTTCCAAGATTAGTTCCCTACTACTTTGTTTTTCTTTCTCTGTCCTTGAGATCCCTCCTTCAACATCTCTCTAGTTCTACCTTCAGCTATCATTTCCAAATCAAGGCCAGCTTGGTCACACTGGGTTCCCGTGGGGCCAGGAATCTAGTTCAACACAAGAGGATGACCCTCCCATGAAAATGATGCTACATGACATTTTCCCTGTTAGTCTGATCCTGCATTCTGTATTTACTGTACAAACTCCAATTTCTAGAAAACAGCGGCAACAAGTATGGATTCATTTATAATAAACACAGCACGTTGTACATTGCCAAAGGATTTCTTCTTAGCATTATTCATATCTTAATTTTACGTTCAATTAACTACCAAGAAACTTTTGACCTTTTAATATTCAATATTTGAGGAGCTATATGATGAAATAAGACCTTTCAGTTACCTAATAGTTGGATGATGGGGTCGGTTAAATGCACACTCTTGGGGCGGGAGGAGGGGAAAGCTGTAGCTCTGTAAAAGCCACACGTGCCCACACGACCTTCAACATCCTGCACATGCCGTGAATTGCATGGGAGACATTTGTTATGTACCTTGAAAGGTGAAGAGCTTCAGCAACCTTGTCGAGATTCTTATCTGTACTCAGAGGATGGGGCCTAATTTTAATCTTGCTTAGTTCTGCATTAATCAGAACTGACTACACACTGAGGACAGTAAAACTGGTCAACTGTAAAACCAGTGGGAGATCAAAATTTTGTGGCAAACCAGGTATTTGCAACTCTCTCACAGTGTTTCTCAGATAATGGGTCATGAAAGAGGTCACTATCAGAACAATCAGAAAATTGCAGCAAAAATGTTGCCTCAATTATAATGCAAAGAAAATAAAATTAATGGAACATTTTTAAGGAGGCCAAAACCTTCAAAGCTGGGTGTCACAGGAAACAGAAGTGCACATTTTTAAGATAACACAAAAGGAGGACTACTGCAAAAATACTTGTCTTCAAATTGGGCAAATGGGCCACCTGAAAAGTTTGAGAAACTCATCCCTAGCCATTTCATCCAATTTACTTATTTTTCACATATTACTTGCTATAGTTATTCATATAACCATCTTACAATCTAAAAGGTCACTATCCTTATCTGTCATGGATATTTCAGAAAAGTTTAGCTGAGATAAAGCTAATGCACCTTTTTCTGGGAAGAAAGTGCCTTCAAATGCATTCTGATGATAATAAAAATGCTCCAAAGTAGAGGTGACACTTAACCACCTTGGAAACCAATCATGTGTAGTGCAATATATAGCTGCTAAGTGAAATGTGTGAAGGTGTAACTTCCTGACCCAAGTGACAGAGGAGTAAACAAGGAGAGGTCCTCTGCTGGACCTCATGCTCACAAACAATGAGGGGCTTGATGGGGATGTGAGGGATGAAGGCAGCCTGGGCTGCAGTGACCATGAGAAAGTGGAATTCTGGATCCTGAGAGGTGGGACCAGGGCAAAATGCAAGATTACAACCCTGGACTTCAGGAGAGCAGGATGTCAGGACGACCAATGTCAAGATACATACTGTCAGGATGACCAATAACTCGCACAGGTTGCTCAGAGAGTTTGTGGAGTCTCCATTCTTGGAGATATTCCAAAGCCATCTGGAAATGGTCTGAGCAACGTGCTCTAGGTGATCCTGCTTGAGCAGGGGGCAGCACCACCTGACCTTCAGACATTCCTTCCAACCTCAACCACTTTTTGATTCTCTGGTTCTGTGAATGAGACATTAGCATCCAGTAGAACAAAGAAAGCTAAAAATCACTATACTTCATAAAAGTAATGCAGAGTTGCACCACTCTATTAACTAACTAACTGAAGATTGCAATCCTAAACTGAAGAGTGCATGAGGGGTTCTGGGCCACGTACTTTTTAAACAGAATAAAGTTATGGGAGGGGATTATTTTATTTTGTTCATGTTGGGATTGTATATACTAACTTTAGCAAGTGCAGTATCCTTTCCCTCCCATGAGAAACAAAACTGCTTGCAGGGCTCCTCTGTACCCTTGTTTAATCTGTGACACTGCAATTGGAATTTGTCACTCTAGGAGCTACATCTGATGTTACAGCCTGAAGCGGAGCTAAACCAAAATAAACAATCTGCTCCATTCTGCTTAGACTAATACGACAGTGATGTAAGCCCCAGCACAGTGGAAAATGCATAAATGGGCTGCCACACAGCACACGCACACATAAAAACAGCAACACAGCTCAGAAGTTTTATTGCTAATAATACACAGTGGGTGAAAGCAGCCTTGCCTGGACTTTGGCTTTGCTATGCCACAGTGTATTTTTTGCATGTGTTAATGTGGAAAATATGCTTATTATTTCAAAAGGCTGTAGGAATTTTGTGTTGCACTGAGACAATATCTTTTTCTAATAAAAAAAAAGTTCAGTCAAGTATTTGCTTCATCACAACTTGTGCAAAGTTATTAGGGTGGGAGAGCTGAACAGGATTATTTTATCATAAACGTCCCACAGTGACACAACTGTGCAAATATTTGTCCCAGCATCTTGTGTTTGAATACAGTATTCATCCCTCCCTCTCTCTCTGTTCCTCAGCCTCTCTCTGGTTTTTGATTTAGGGTCTCTGGAGCTTTGCCAATGCCAGGCTGTTTGTTCCAGTTGCACATACAGGCTCATTTATGCAAATAGTCACGTTGAAGCCCTAATCTGGTTATTCCTTCTACTCAGGATCACTTGGTCAGAATGGGGGGGGAGGGGGGATGCTGTACATAATTCTGTTAAATTTGTCAGCTGGAATGGCTGACCTTAAATCTAGAGTCTTACATGCAGTCATTTTTCCTTTTCTCTCTCCCCAAGGTAAGAAAGCCCTGTAAAGGCAACTGACTGAGCAGGTCACATTTTCTATAAAGGTACAAAGAGGTTATCTTGTTCCAATAATTTTATTTCAGGAAAAAAAGAGGATGGAGAAAAAAGGAAGGCAACAAGGTCACTTCAATAACATCACAGAATATTTTCTCTTCTCCTAACTGCCTTACTATTTATATACTTTCAACTTCAAAGATGCATTTTTATATAAAAAAGGAAAGAAAACCAGCAGCAACAACAACAAAAAAAACCCCATTTCATGTGAATAAGGCAGCTTATGAAAGTTAAGGGCCTAAGAGCAAAAAACCTCCTCTCTCCGCATCAGGCACAATTCATATGGCCCCAGTGCAAGCTTTCCCACAGCGTCCTGCCAGTGACCTCGCCCTCATCTGTGAAATCATTTTCTCAAAGGAGATGAGGTTATCTAGTCTGGGTGGCCGCTCAGGTCCTGCCTTTCTTCTCATCAGAGGCCTCTACATGAGCCCAGCTAAAGCGTAACAGCTGAAATTTAAAATTAATGCTAGGGAAGATACTTAGAAAGCAGCGGATGCCCGCTTGCATTTTGCAGAGGAACAGCTGGCCTTTTACAAACATCCTGCTCTGCTTTCTTGCTCCTGCCTTGCTGACAGCCCAAACTGCAAACTGCTCGCTTTCCCCGCTGCTGCAGCTCGTGCGCCGGGCGCTGGCAAGGCAGGACCCAGCCCTCCCTCGCCACTGCCGCTGCAATAGGAGCAAGTGTAGGATTCCTCTCCATTTTTCAAATTCTTCCTTTAAGCAGCTTCTCCCACCCCCTCCTACTAATAAAGGCATCGTGCTTCGCGGGTTCTGCTTGCTATTGCCGAGTCGTACCTGGGTATTTCCCACAGGCTCCCTGCCCCCAGCAGGCAGAGCCCAGCAGTGCCCAGGTCCGCCCCTAGATGGGGCTGCTGCCCGCGAGTCGCTGCGCCGGGACCACAGAGCCAATTCCCTGAGCACAAGGAACTGAAATTAAGTACTGGCTATTTATTAATCTCCGGCCCATTTATTAACCCCCTCATCCTTCATACGTACTCCTCTGGCCTAGGCTGGCACATGCCAGTGATCATATTAAAACTCTTTCTCATCCCTTTCCTACCCTGCAGTAAGAGCTGTTTTCCAATCACATAAAACTAGGAGGAAAAAGGATGAGCCAACGGCTGCTCGGAGAAAGCTCTGGATGCTTCCTAGGTTAGCAGCAGCCAGCAAGCGATGTCAGGGGAATGCTGTCATGAGATTCTATACTGATATATTTCAACAAGATATAATAATGTTGAAAACACCTAGGGGACACATATGTTAATTTTTCTGTTTTACTCACATGGCACACAGTATCTTTCACATTTATTGCCATGCAGATTATCTCCGTATTATTTTCTATTTTCAGCGTCACACTTTTCTTAGCTGCTTGCAACTAACAAGCACTATGCTGAAAAGCCAAAGCATATCCTTAGAGAATGTGGTTAATACCCAAATAAAATCATTTCATGAATTCTTCATGATTTTAGCAAGATCTCAAGAGTGATTTCATGCAGCAGCATGAACAGTGATGATATAAACAGATCAAACAAATTACTTTGCATATTTACAGGTCCCTTTCCCATCCCACGCTGACCTGTACCTCTTAAAGTAATTCCCACCTGCACTGAGAGTGCAGCTCACTGTCACACGAGCTGGAAGGATTTTATATCCACTATGTGCAAGTGTAAATGGACAAAGACGGGAAGCAAAGAATTCAGTCCTCTGTGATCACTGGTCTCTGCCAAAGTGATTATTAGGCTATTCCTTTCCACTCTAACTCAAAGACAGAGAGATTCTGCAGTCTGTTTCCTAGAACTACTTCTAGAAAGTTTGTATTTTCACCTTTACATATAAGAAATTTATAGAAGAGTTGTCGGTACTGCTGTATGCGAAGATGAAATGATTCCATGCTAAGTCAAAAAAAAAAAAAAAAAAGGAATAAAGAGCACGCATAGTGGAACAAAGCAGACAATTAAATAGAAGTAGACAGAATAATTATAGATGTCTGAATAACACTCCAGATGGCATTTTGGGCATCACAGTTAATAAGCAGGCTGTTTCATGGGACCAGCATGTTAGCACATTATTGCAACAACTGGAAACCAGCAGCTGAAGCATGTCTGTCTGATTATCCAGGGAGCAGGCTACATGCAGCAGCCAAAACCAAGAAAAATACAGCGTCTGGATGCTTACTGGTATGACAGGTTCAGGGACCCATTTTTCTTAACAGTAAGGACATGCTTAAAAGAACTTACCACACCCATAACTACCAGTCATTTCATGAGGAAGTGGCCTTAGGCCAGTTAATCTGGCCTGAAGTTTGGGCATTTAGAACAGGTATCTTTCGGGCATTAATTACCCCCATCTATACAATTAAATTGAAATTTGGTCAGATGAAAATCAAGCTGGTTCCTGTGCTGTTCTCCCTCTGTGCAAATTTATTTTAGGAAAAGCAAGAATGATAGCTGAAAAGGAGTTTGCACTAAGATTTCATTTTATTCCCCTTTTCAGTATTGGAATCTGCAAACTATTTCTGCAGTTGCAACTGTTTGGGTTGAATGTTAAATTGTCCGCCAAAATAAGCTTGATATCTTGTCAGTTATCTTCTCACATGAAATACATCATCTTTAGTACAGCAGAGAGTCCCTCCACTGATACGCAGCCCTCAGGAAATGTATTTCAGGGATGGAAGGTCTGATATTTCCATCAACTAGAAAGACCCTTAGCAACACCCATTTCATAGTAAGCCCTAAATTTATTCTAAAACACAATATTCTCCCAAATGTCAAAAATAATGTGCCTTGTTACTTTCAGTTTCAAGTCAAGGTTACATCATAGAGCTCCCACAGATCTGAAACTGGAGACAAACCCCACAATTTCAGATCTGGAATTAGGAGTTTTAGTACTGACTGTCTTCATTCTTGTTCTTTGATTCCTGTCTTTAGGCTTTCCCATTAATGCCTCTTCAGGTCTCTTTGTACCTGATCTACAGGTATGCTCCATATATAGAGCAGATCTACACACAAAAATCCCACCAAAACCAACAAAAAACCCCTTAACACTAATCCTTGAGATATTAGCAAAATAAATACAGATATTTGAAATAATCTCTTTAGCTCACAGTATGGTTTTTAACTGTTTGCATTAAAAAAAATTACAGTTCTTTACTGCTCTTTCATTCACAAAAAAAATCCCCTTATAAGTGCTGTAGAACATATTTGTCAATTAAAGCATTTGCAGAGCTCTCCTACCTCCCCAGGGTTATTAGTTGCTTGTTCTGAAACCATAAAATAAATATGTTTAGGTGTTGTGTTTTTTTTTTTTTTTTGCCTGGGATTGTTATGTCACTGTATCAGAAAACAATAAAGAAAAGTTTAGTTTGGAAAAGATAGTAAAAATATGCAGTAGTTTTCTAGCTCACCGTGATATAAAATATATTTATCTATGTGCAGACATTCCACCCTCACCAAAGGATCTCCTCTTGTAATACTGAACAATACCAAGCTTGATGTACCTTAAGGTTGGCACGCATACCCATTCCTAATATCTTTTATCCTCTGGGAAGAAAGAAAGTATCAAATACATCAGAAAAGAAGGCAATTTATAAATAATTCATAGTGGCTTCTTTGGTTCTCGCTTTGTTACTTACTATCTATTTCAGCTTGTCTACGTTTATGCTAAAAGAAAAGAACGAGTAAAAAATCTAGAAAGAATGTCATGAAAAAAGTACAGGTAGGGGCTTCACTTGGCAAATTATACTGGATATGTTGTGCATCCTGATTCAACAGGGTACCGTGGCTGGCAAGGTCTTGCCTTTTTTTTTTCTCCTCTCGATAATGTTTAATGACATGGCGGAGAAAAACAAACAAACAAAAAATCCAAATCAAAGCAAAACATAACCTGAAATAGTAAGAAATTAAACACAAGTCAGAAAACAGCCAAAGCTATTTGTTCTCAAAACATAAGCTCACATTACACACTTTAAACATAATTAATGAAGATGTAAATTCAACAAGGAAAACCAGAGTACGGAGTATTATTTATGTCCAGCTTGATCAAGTAAACTTTGTAGGAGAAGTATTTAGTATTTCTTGGACTAACTCTGAAGCACTGCATGCCAGATAAGCCACAAGGGAAAGAAAAGGCATAAAAAGAGCTGGAAAATTCAAAGGTTTCTAAGTCCCCTATTGTCAGTTCAAGAGTTCCCATCTACCCTGTACATGGAAACCTCCTTGAGCAGCATCTAGCCACTGAAGTAAATCACGGAAACGTAAAAGAAACATAACAAAAGTTTGGTTTGCCAGCATCAGAGCAACGTCTCACATGCTTGCCCTGGAGGAGACGTTAATAAGAAATGGCCCACCTCTGCCAGACAGGATTTTAATGGAGTTTGGATCCTAATATACTTTGGCATTTCTCTGACCTCCTTTATATTATGTGCACCTTGTCCTTCTCTGTATCTCCCTTTACATACTGCTAAAACATTCAACAAGACTTCCAGAGACTTCTGTTGTTCTACTATTAACCTCACCATCAGCAAAAAAGGCTTTTTTTGTGAATTAATTTCCTTTAAAAAATCACAACAGATACACAAAACTCCTCCCAAAGCCCAAGAACTCAAAAACACCCTCAGAACTATAGTTTATATTTTGCCCAGATTACCTTTCTGGTTCTTCTTTCTGCTGTTACTTATCTTAAATGTCTTTTTCTGAGGCTACAACACAATTTTGTGACCCCACCTGGAGTACTGTGTCCAGCTCTGGGCTCCCCAGTTCAAGAAAGATGAGGAACTCCTAGAAAGAGTCCAGAGGAGAGCAACTAGGATGATAAAGGGACTGGAGCATCTCCCCTATGAGGAAAGGCTGAGAGAGTTGGGCTTGTTCAGCCTGAAGAAGAGAAGACTGAGAGGGGACCTCATCAATACATACAAATATCTTAACGGTGGAAGTCATGAGGATGGAGCCAGACTGTTTGCAGTGGTGTCCAGCGACAGAACAAGGGGCAATGGGTACAAACTGAAACATAAGAGGTTTCAGTTGAATATGAGGAAGAACTTCTTACTTTGAGGGTGGCAGAGCACTGGAACAGGCTGCCCAGGGGGGTTGTGGAGTCTCCTTCTCTGGAGATATTCAAAGCCCGCCTGGATGAAGTCCTGTGTAACATGCTCTAGGAGAGCCTGCTTTAGCAGGGGGGTTGGACTAGATGATCTCCCGAGGTCCCTTCCAACCCTTGCCATTCTGTGATTCTGTGATTTTTTCAAAAAGTGGTCTATTCAATGTAAAAAACAACTAACAAAGAGGAGAAAGGAGAAGAAAGGTTCTTTTCATACAGGGTATTTTCACCCAGACTGAAACAGCAGTAAATCACCACAACTCTGAAACAGTACATGAAGCCATATCATGGTCGCTGGTTAGGCACAGCAATATAATGTGTTGGCTGTTGTTAGAGGAAGTCTGAGATTAAACTCAGAAATGTGTCTTCGAATGGATTCAGTGATGTTCAGTGTTAAGGGCACTGAGGAACCACTAGCAAAGATGGCTTCCAAGTTCCAAAGTTTTTCAGGGTTTTTCAGTTCTAAACATATAAATCCCCTGCATTAAAATAAGATAAATCAAACTCCTTGTTTGCAGCAGAAGGAAGACAGTCATGAAGCTTCTCTGAATTCTCAGCTCATGAAAATGCCACTGATTTACAAGATGGTCAAAGAAAAAGGTGATTACTATTCATTATTTGAATTATAGTCATACCGGAAGACACAAAGAAGATTGATACTTCATTGTGCTAGGCACAATATAAAATACAGAATGAAAGACAGTTCCTGACATATGAAAGATAAGAATCTAAATAAACATAGGAGGTAAAAAGGCATGGAGAAATAAAATGACTTGTCTCGAACAATAGGCACCACCAGGGGAACAACAGAGACAGCACGTAGGTGTCCTGAATCAGGATGAGTGTCTGATGTGTGTGCTTCACAGCATCACAGTGGGAACAGAACAAGTGTCTTTCACAAACAATCTAAATTAAGACATTTAACTCAAATGGCAAAAAACCCCAGAGCTTACAATTACCATGATTGCCACAGTCACAGGTTCAGGGAATGGAATGTCCTTCTTTCTCAGTAAAATTCAAACTGTGAAAAATGAACTCTTTTGCTGGGAAGAGAGGCAAAACGAAAGCGGATTACACAGCCGCCTTTATCTGTAAAGAGATCTGCACCAATACCAGACAGTGATAGTGGATGGAGGAAGGTGATCCTGCAGAAGCTTCCTTTGAATGGTTCCCAGGACATGCAATAGGAGAGCAGAATATCTCAGACCAGAGTGAAACTAAATTCAAAGATAAAATTTTGAATAAGAGTGTTTTGCCAAGAAAAGTAGCATTTACTGAATAGACAGTTGTGAAGGTTGTGAAAGCTTTCAGGAAAACAGCTGTCAGCAGAAGACAGAAGATGGAGTGAAGCCATGATGTGCAACATCATTTTAAACCTTTAAGTGTTTTTCAGACAGTAGCTTAGGTCACTAATGAAAATAGTTTATTACATGGTTAGCCTGCTCCGTTGTGAGGCACAGCAAAACCCCCACACAGTTCATTATGATGAGAGACCTTTTTTGTTTGTGTTCCACATCGACCTGGCTTTTGAACAGGTGGGAAGTTGATCAGGATAAAAGTGCCTGTCAGAGTGCAGATGAAAACTTTTGAAGTTCACAACTGCTTTACATCTCACATTTTCAACATATTCAAATTCTGTCATCGGGATTTTTGTTAACATAATGCTGTAGAAGAGTGAGTCTGTGAAATGAGACTGCTAAATCCCAGCTTTATTCCCTAATGACTGCCTATCAAATATGTTCAGATTACCTGTCAAAGAGATGTTTTTAAATTTCTAGTTCTTCAAGCCATGTGGGAACCCAAAAATCCCAGCACTGCAGCATTTGACAATCACACCAGTAAGAAAAAAATAAGCAATCACAATGTAACTGACAATTACGGTAATTATGCCTTGCCTTGCACCTTTATAGCTCTTCTGTGTTTCCCAGATATAAAAAACCCCCACACTTCTCAGTAGAAAAAGTAAATATAATTATGTTAGGGTTACATAGTTAACATTTATATAAAGCCTTCTTTTTGTCAAAGCACTATAACAACTCAAGAATTTGTAACACAGATTTTCATGAAAGGATTGATGTCCCTGCACCTAGGCAGAAGATAAAAGGTTTGGAACAGGCATGCTGAGGTTATTCTGTCAGAGATGTGCTGGGTATACACAAGAGAGGACTCTTCTACACAAGCAACTAACTAGAACAGATATTCAGGAACAATTATCCCATGATAAATATACTGATATAGTTACCATGTTCGAAGTGACTACAGTGTGCAGATATTCTGTTCCAGAATCGTATGTTCTTGTTTAGAAATACAGCAAGACGTGCAGAGTGCAACAGGTATTACGAGAATAGCATTTCCATTTAAATCCCTTGTTGCAAATAAGCCTTCAACATCACTTATCCACATTTTGCAGATGAAGAGCTGAAGTAAATATTATTTCCCTACCTCAGAAAGGAGGGTATATATATTAAAGAATGAAAAATTCCAGTTGCCAATATGTGTTTTATTCCCTTAGTAATGTACCCATTATAAAGAATTTTGAGTATTAAAGTAAATAGTGAAGTAAAGGATGTCATATGTACAACATGCTGCTTACTTAGAATCAATGGAAAGGTAAAGCATAAACCCCCAGCTTTTCGCTCTCTAAAAATAAATCACTGCTTTAAAGTGGATAAAATACAGTATACTTCATTATATCACTACACTATTTTAGAAGCTAAGGACTGAAAACTTCTAGGAGGGTGGGCATTATATCAAACATTTACCACTGGAATTGGTGTAGCGATACAAGGATGACATGAAACCTAAAAGAATGTCATCATGACTTGTTTTGTTGAAACTCTTTTAGTCCCTAGTCCTTATGACAAAGACTTCTTTTTGTTTGTACAGGCATCCTTCCTCAGAGGGCATTTTACTGAATATGCCTTTCTGCTCACAGATAGAAGCTTCCAGGGCTCTGATATCCGTAGTGGCAATAAACAGCCTGGCAGCACTGTCAGATGCATCAGAAATCTGACAGGAGGAGGAAAGGGACAGTGAAGGATTGATTCTAACCAGATCAGGCTTTGAAATTTTCTAATGCAGATTATTTTTCAATATTATTATACTTTTACTAAAACCATACATAACAGACTATATACTTTTGCCAACATTTGTCATCTTTCCTCTTATATGCCTCAATTCCACTTCATTGGTTCCTCTGAATTTGACTCTATACATGGCATTAAATTACAGTCATACAGGTATATACCAGTTGCAGTTCAGGTAGCCAAGAATACTGCCACTTTTCAAAGGCAAACGAATCTACATTTTTCTTTTTTTTCCTCTTTTTCTGTTTCTTTTTTGAAGCGATTATTTTTTGTTTGTTTGTTTTTGAAGTAAAAGCTTCAATTACTTCCTCTGGAATATCAATATTGTGAATAATAATGTAAATAATTTTCCAACACTTGTGCATTTCCAGATGGAATTAAAGAACATTAAAAGGAAAGCTGATAACTGTATTAATAACATTACTCAGGCAGAGCTACAGGACATCTTTTTTTTTCCAGAAAAGAGAAAACAGAACAGAGTCCTGGGCACTGGGGAGTTTCTCTGACTTATGCTGCTTATCTGATCTAGAGTTGAAGCAGTCAGAATGCTCTGAAGGACAGTTCTTTAGTGTGTATTAGCTTCAAAAATACTGTAGGGTACCAAGAGTCACTCAAGAACATACAATAAACTGTCTCCATCGTGGCAGGTGTGCCTTAGCCAATTATCCTTCTATACACGCAATAAAAATTCAAAGAACACCATATTCACATATACAGAAAATAAACCCAGTACAGTGCTGAAAATACACTGGAGACTGAGGACCACCCTGATGTTCAAGTTAAGCACATTATACATTTTACTGCACAGAATTTGGGTGCAGAACTGTAAGAAGCAGCAGAGACTTTGTCTCTACAGAATTCTATACAGAATTTACCCATGGAAGGAACTCAGCTACCTTTATCCCTCTAAGATACAAGCTGGAACACTAATGAATTGGGATGAGACCACACTCAGTACGCAAACAATTAAACTATTTTTATTATTGTTGTTTTTTTCAATTTCTCAACTTTTCAAAAAGCAAAGCACTTTGAATATAGACTAACAATTCAATTGAAAATTTTAACCAAACAAAAAAGCCCACACCTTTTTCTCTCTTTATTAGTCAATACTTCCAATCCAAGGGTGCAAAATATTATTAAATAAAATAAGAACTTGAGTAATGCAAACAGAACAGTACCTGTTGAGGAACAGTGATATCCCTTAAATACTCTTCTTGACTATATTCACGTTTTGTATAATGACTTTGTCACGGTTGTTTTCTAAAAGATACTATATATATCATATCCAGAACATGCAGATTATACTTGAGCCTGTTTAAATGAAACAAGAACTGGCTTAAGGTTAACTTTACTGTTGTTACAGCATAAAGTTGTAAAGACAAGCCAGTGACTTTAAACTGTTCATGGTATTTATTATCTGAATGCTGCTGCAAAATGCATTTTTATAGTCTCAGCACTTGGTAGGCATTAAATAGCTGTCAGAGGAGATTTCAAGAGTAACCTTGTTAGGTTTTAACACAGGTTTCACAGTGCAGCCAGCCCGACTCACCAAAATTGCCTAGCTCAGGTATAAGCAGCTGCATCGTACAGTCTCACATAAGTTACTGCGTCCTTCCCTGTCTTTACAGGACAGCAAACATCCACCCCCACCCCTAGAGGAGGCAGGTATCACCTCTTTCTTTGGGCTTCAGCACACTGAACTCCCCTTGCACCTCTACGCACATGAAGGAGTGAAGGAGGTCACTGGGGAGCTACCAGACCTTGAGTGGTTTAGTTACCACCCTGGATACAAACTGTGCAGGTCCTCACTCCAAATGAATGAGAAACTATTCATCTGGTCAGGCAACACTCCAAGCCATATCAGCTAACAGCATGATTTAATGGACAGATTTTGAACATGGACACACTATACCTGGGAAAAAGTCTAGCCTAATTCTTCACTTGAGGCATAACCCGACACTAAAAAAAAGGATATATTACTAGTATACTTCAGTGCTTTAATAATATAAATAGTAGATATGGGTAAATCACAAAAAAAGAAGAAAAAGAAGAGAGAGAGTACATGTGTGCTTTTTCCTCCTCTATCAATACTGTTATGTGTAACTGGCATGGAGGAAAATTAAAAAAAAAATCGAATCATGAAAATTCCAGGTGTACAGCTAACTGGTTTTCAGTTCACTGGAACTCACTATGTCTGCTTTTCATTGGCTATAAGTCACCAGTATAAAGGACTCTATTACAATGATCAATGATGCTTTAAATGACAAAATGAAAATTCATAATAATAAGTAGAATCAGAATTAAAGGGAAAATAAGCACAAATCCATACTGCTTGGTCTTAACTGTATTTTGAGTTTGTAAACATATGGACAAGGCAAGTCTGCAGCATCTGCAATCAATCCTCATAATTACATCAATATATTGAGAACTGAAATGTAAACCATTTCCTTTAATCCCAAAACAATATAAGTTACTGTAAAATACTCAATCAAGCTCCTTGATATATAGCCTAGGTTTCATTTTTAGACCCTAAACACATTGCACATCAGCATGATGGGAGAGAAAGTCTACTTATAAGTAATACTTGGGAAGTATTCGCTATGAAGAAAAGAATATGAAAATCAGAGAGAAGGAGATTACAGTTGCTAGAACTGGAAATATTTTCAACATGTCTCTGATTAACACAGTAAAATAGAAAGGTGCTGACAGATGTTTTCACTAATGAGGAAGAACGAGAGACAGGACTGGATCTTAATTAATGTTGAGTAGTCATTTTAACAGAGAAAAATTACAAATGTTTAGAATTTAGAAAACACTACCAACATTTCAATTTTTGTGTGTAATAGAATACAGAACAAAAAAATGGCAAACCACAAGTTCTGCCTTGTGAGAAAAGCAGGTCTGGGCACATAGAAAGCTGGCTGGGCTGGCTGCAGCTCATGAGACTCGGGAGCCAAGTAGACAATGTTCAGCGGGATTGTTCACTAAAATTAATTGAAAAAATAAAGCTACCTATGTGAAATGCTTTGGACCCATGTATATATGAGAAAACGGAAAGTTCCCAGGTGAGCTAGGGAGGACACTGTGGTCTTCTTCCATGGGAGACAGGTTTAGAATGAGGAATCAGGCACAGAAGTAATTAGCAAAGACTGCCACGGCTGAAAATAGAAAATGAGGTAACAAAAGTGGTCGAGAACAAAATCTTAAAGCATGCTAAGAAAGAGGACTTATACAGGAGAATCTTCAAGAACAGCCAGTAAAGAAATGGGGGGAGGGGCAGGAGAGCCAAGAACGGGTTCTCTT
>NW_009260857.1:44382-83057 GCF_000687185.1 Egretta garzetta | reverse complement strand
GCCAGTAAAGAAATGGGGGGAGTGGCAGCAGAGCCAAGAGAGGGTTCTCATGAGAGCTAGAGGATAAAGGTGCCAAGGAAGAGGGAAAGGAAGCAGCCCAGAACAACAAAGCCAGCCAAAAGTTTGCATGAAGTTAGGGTAGACTAAAACACTGTCTGAGCCAGAAAAAAGCAGCTGATGGCTTCACTGCGAGCAGGTTCTCTGGAGTGGAGAGCGTGGCATCTGTTGAAAACACACAGGGCAACATGGTCTAATCTGTTCTGTACAAGTACTTACACCATGCTCACCATCATAATGCGAATGCCCTCCAGCAGTGCATTAAGCTACATGATTAACATCTGCTAGCAGTTGTGCTAATTTCCGTCATTCTATCAGGTACTGCAAAACCAGTGAGAGTTAAAGAAGCTCTTAAAACCAGGTCTTTTCAAGGCAGGAAGGTGGTTAATGGATATTCAGGTTAATATACATCCCACTGAGTTCTGTCAAGACTGTAAATCACCATCCTAGGATGAATTTCTATTTATCCAGAGACTACAGTGTTCATTGCAGGTAGCATCATGACATAGTCCTTGAAAGGCTAAGAGTTACAGGAAATAATTTTCCAAGTAGGCTGCCTACAGTTTACAGCAAAATTTTACACAGACCCATTTTAAAGTGGCAAGGATTCCAGTTAAATCCCCAAGGCCTGATTCTTCTTTCATTTACAGCCATTGATCCTTATGTGACACTCGCTACTGTCGGTACTTTTTCCTGATTCAATTCTGTATAAGGAAGAAGAAGAAACAGATTTTTAAAATCATGGCTGACTTCTCCCAAATTGTTCAAACTCACAAACCATTACCACTGATCCATGTATTTTGAACTATATGAAAGAATATTTCCATGAGATCAAGGAACTGAATAATGAGAACTGAGATTCGTCTTATCAGTGCCATGCAGATTGGACCATTCTGATGTGAAATAAGCCTATACTCTGCACTGGCATTAAAAGAAGGCCTATGTGCCTTGAGAACTCTGAAGATGACAAGAAGCACAGCAAAGTCATGAAGGCTATGCCTGTTTTTTTCACTACAGCTCTAAAGGAAATATATCTAGATCACACTCTGATTATATTTCTTTAGAATTGCCACGGCAAGATTTATGAAGATACACCTGGAGATTGACTGCCTACTACCCATGGTGCATCTTCCTGTGGTTCAAAGACCAATTATAACCATTACAATTGGATGGAGACTCAAATTCCTTTTAAGTTATTGTAACTGAAATGAAGATACAATCTACTTTGATAAATTTTATTAATTACTCAGCATTACCGTTCAAATCCAAATATTTTCATCAGGGAAGAACTTTCTAAATGCTTCCATTGTGTGGCTTTACAGATGAGAATATGCCTAATTTTAAGTTACAGCACTGACTTTTAAGCCTGTCTGATTCCATAAACATGATTGCATTTTACCTGTTAAACCAATGGGCAACAAGATTCCTCCCTAATACTTAGTTCCAACTTAAAACAATCACCTGGACTTGCTAAACACACCTGAAACCCTGGATCCCTGGATCCCAAACTGTGATAAGTACACCATTGCTGGTATGTTTACTCATTGTTCCACCCTTTGACTTCACAATACCTTTTTAAATAGCACCTGAACCAACCAGAAGTCTGGTGGCTAACACATTAGGCATATTTCGGCTTCCCATTTACTCCACAGGTCAGATGAAATCCCTGTCTCAATTCATCTCCTAGTAACAATTTAACACAGAAAATTTTTAGCAGAGTTACTGTCCAGTATAAAAGACAGCTACATCACTTATTGAACAGTTACTTAAACTGTGGCAAGAATTAAAAACACTTTCGCCATTCACTTTCTGTCTATCAAATAATTGTTTAAGTATTGAAAAGAGTTAAAAGTAACCGCTGTAGTTTTCCTACAAGGTGCCTGCCTACAGCATAAGATATAATTATTCCTTTCTGTCACAATTCAGCTGGTGTTTTTGTAATTCAAGGATCTTGACATGAGGTTTTCTTGAGCAGGATATTATTTTCCTGACGGGGTGGGTACCACAAAGTCACACTTCTAAGAGGCCTCTCTCTACTCCTTTCAAAAGGAGACAGAACAGCATTACAATTGTCCTCGGGATCAGTAAAACATGTGGGTGGCTGCATGGAAACAGTATTATACAGTGTGGGTAATTGCTTAGTCGTGCCTTTCAGTTAACTAAGCTTAGGCTTGTTTTTTTGTCTTGATTAGCCACGCAAGTCAGCTTGAATGTTTCACTTCTGGCAGAGATTTCACAAGCACCTCAGTCTTCATTTTATTGTCTGAACAGAAAATGGATATTGATAAAGAATGCTACCCAGGTGAAAGGGATTAAAATGATCTCTGAAAGTCCCAGAACCACCAGCTTTATCACTTATGAAGAAGGAACCATTTCCAGAACTAGAATATTAATAGGTGGTTACTGAAGGAAAAGTGTCAAAGATTGATGTATCCTCCTGTCATTGAAGGAAGCTTGTACCTCTCATTCTGGGTTGATAGCAGTTAAAATATTTTTACAGTACACAACTTCACTATGAAACCTCTTTCTGCTGGGGTTACATCCGAAAGAGAAGGAATTCTAACAAAAACATTAACAGTGTGCACACTGGTCTTTACAACAAATTTATTGTTGCAAACTAACTGCAGGCAAAAGTCTTCAGGAAAAAAAAATTATATACATAAAGAAAAATCAGAAGGTTTGACAGTCTATTCCATGGGATGGTGGTAATATTTTTGGCACAGAATATCCTAATACACTAGGAAAAAAGAAAAAACAAACCCAAACAATTCAGTTTCTGAAATAAAGCCTGTTTGTAGCATTAAAATCTAGCTCTATTTCCCTCAGCTGTCACCTGTGATAAGGAAAAGAAAGACTCAAATTCTTTTTCTTTTCTTCTGACAGCTGCTATTCCACAACAGGCCAGCTATCCTGCCGTGGTTTGACACCTCTTTGTCAAGCAGGCTGTTTCCTCTGCACGAAGGCACCTGATGCTGCAAAGACCAGACAGAGGACTAGCTGCAACAGCAACACAGCCACAGACTCAGGGTGGGATTTTCAAAAAGGCTCGAGTCGTTTATGATCACAGATCCCATTGAAAGTTAATGAAGTCTGGGCTCCAAAATGACTATATTCTTTTAAAAACAACCCAAAGAAATCTACCTTCAAAAAACTCATTATAAGATTTTCTCTAGCTTATAAGGAACGTAAAGAGGAACATAAAATAGCAGATGGGATAGTGTTTTTCAGCTGTGAAATGTAACTCTTTCCTAGCTTTTATTTCTTGCACCCTTTTAAAAAAAAAGGTTTCTGTTTTAGGTAACTCAGCTCCTTGTTGCAGATGGGCTTGTCCCTAAACACTCTAAAAGACTTTTCATTCTGTAGAGCTCGTGTGAAGATTTAGAAATTATTTCAAAAAACTTGCAATTTTGGATTATGTGTGATGATAGACATCTTTCTTCAGAAAATCCTACCCTTGATTCCCGAGCCCAAACCATACCAAGGACAAGAAGTAAAATTGTGAAGAGGGGACTTGCTTTTACGGTGTGCAGGGTGCTTCAGTCCTGTTCTTATAGGCATAGAAGAAAGAAGCTGAAAGCTTTTTCAGAAGAACGCCAAAAAGCTGAACACTGCCTCAGAGACAGCTGGGAGCTTCTGGACTGTTCAGCACTTCAGATGCATTCTGGCCTTATCTCCTCTGATGGTAGCTTGACAAGGAGAAGCTAAAATGGACCATTAGTTCTAGATTGCCCTTATATGAAAGAAGAAACCAGAAAGTCTAACTAAACTACTTGGCCGCCTATTTTATGCTGCTGAGACAACAAACACAAATGCCAGAACATAATGCTAGCTTGGACTCAGGATAACTTGTGTAATTTCCCTTGCAAAAAACCTTGGAAATGTCTGCTGTGCTGCTTTGTGTCTTCCTCTGGAATGCCAAATGCACTGGAGAACACAGCAAAAGGTCAGAAAGAGTTTGGGGCAAAATTATTGAAGATTTAATCCTGCCCTGTCAGTCTAGTTTGGCAATACAGAACACTTAAAAAATATAATATGTCCTGTGCAGTTAAACATGCCAGTCTGTATTTCTTGCCTCTGGTTAGCAAACAGTAAAACTTAACCACATCTCAATTTATGGCTGTGTGATAGCCAGCTTCATTGCTGTCAGTCATGCATCCCCTAAGGAAATTAATCATAATTATAATTTTGCACAGTGACTCTGCAAAGACTTTGTCATTAAAAAGCTTGATTATCCTTGTTAGGAAGGTTTTTAAACTTCTACATACGACAGTTTGTTCTTAGAGCTTGGTATTGGGAAACACTTGCTAAAGATAACTAGGCAAAGTGCTAACTCACCCTTTTTTGTTTCCTCTGCTGGAATAGCTTCTTGATTCTAATTAATTAAAGTACCCTTCATGTCATGTGAGGAGCCACTGCAGCTGCCACAAGGATATTATATATTTTTGAATAGAGGAAAAATCATCCTGACATGAAGAAAGAGTTTTTCTATTTAGATGTCAGAGCTACACAGTAAGTTTTGAGACCCCCTATTTTACTGTTTGGCATTTTGGATCAAGTGATCTGAAAAGGATAACGTGATTTATACCCTGAGGTGGCATTACTAGTAAATAGCTCAGACCAGGTTGTCAGAAAAGTAAGGTTAAAAGGAAAAAAAAGTAGTCAGAGAGCTGATGCCCTACCTCAAGTCAATGGAAGAGTCAGCTGGATGGCTCAGCTCCAGTCTCAGGCCAAACAGTGTGAGGATGCTGTGGCACCAATGTGCAGACAGACCATGGCAAAGTGGCAAAGGGCAAAGCAGCCACCAAAATCAGTCAGTCATGCAAACACCTCCCTGGGGCCCTGCAGTCCCCAAGTAAGGTTCAAAAGCAACAGGGTTTGTTATTCCTTGTTTCCAACAAGTACTGAGCTTATCTTTTCACTCCTAGGAGTCAATAAAGAGCAAGTAAAATCAGCTTCAATTTTTTTCTGGTCATGTAATGGGTCTGGAACACAGATAGATATACGGATCCAAACAAGAAAGATGTGATAGCAAGGCAGTCCAGTCAAGCCCCACGCTGGAGAGAAACTAAATTCAAATGTCCTTTCTTTGATGGCGCATCCTTGTTGCTATTATATTTCTTAATTTATTAGGGTAGACAGATGCAAAAGTGCCAGAATGATAAAACTGAGGCAGTTGTATGGAAAATATGAAGGAAATATTATCTGTGTGCCTCCTTAAACTTGTGATCTTGTGCAGAGCCATTTTACACTTAAGTGAAACTGTCCCTGATCAGAATTTCCTGCAATACCTTTGGGGAAAAAATTGCATGCAAAACCACATCAACAAATGTTTCTGAATGCAAAGGTCAGAGAAGAACCAAACTGTTTTCAAGATTACATTATCAGGAAAGATTCCCAGAGTGAGTGAAACATCAATCAAAATAAAAGAGTCCTGAGAACACAGGCTGAAAATTGTTTGCTTGCAATTATTCCATTTATTTTTGTGATGTGCCTTTCTGTTGACACATTTATCCCAAAAGGATACTCAATTTTCATGATAGAAATATCATACAAAGAATATGGAATTCTCTTTCAATGAAAAGTATAGAAGCACACACTAAAAATACAGAAAATAATTTTCTGATGCTGATAACACCGAATCTTTATTTCCCTGGTTATCTCTGCTATTCAATGATCAAACAGCAGAAGGACTAAGATACCGGTATTTTGAATAAATACTGTAATTAGTAACCTAAGCAAGAACAAAGAAAAAGTACAGAAGCCCATTTACCAATGGAAGGGGGGAATCTGTTAAGAATTGACTTATGCTCAGCATTTCTTATTTTTATATGCAGGTCTTATTTTGCAGTCTGTACAATTCTCTTCATTAAAAATTCCAAAATATACAAATATATAGTCATGCCTTACAGACATTTTCCTGGAAACATATTTATACTTATTTCACATAAACATGGGCAAGCATTTAGGTTACTATTTAAACAATCTAGTCCAAATGTGCACATATGTATTCATTTAGAATGTGTATCTACATATGCAGATCAGGTAACTCCGTGACCTTTTTGCATATGTAATTACCCAATTTGCTCACCAAAATACGTATTTTTTTTATTTCTGGTGAAACAGATAATAGATAATACTTCATAATTTAGTTATTTCAGCCTAAACCTAATAGTGCAAACATGAGCACCCATGAATTATTTCAAGCACAAGAGAAGTGCTTTCAACAAAAGAAGTTACTCACACTGTAATGCTTTGCCAGGCAAGTCTTTATACAAGGAAAATGTGTCTAATCTAAAAAGGCGTTGGACTCAAACTTTTTTCTCACAGAGTCACACCCAGAATGTTAAAGAAATAAACTGCCAGTTTACAATATGGCATATTAAGATGATTATTTTATCACTTCTGCAGATTTTTAGACAATAAGAAAACACAGATGAAAACAGATGCCTGTACTAATACTGAATCTATCAACTGTTTTCACTGCTGTCAATTATGAAAAACAATGTTTTTCAGAAAGATTTTGAATGTCCCAGTTTTGGCAGGGTCCAAACAAGCCCTTTTCAAGGATTTTCAGGGCTGAATTAATAGCATTTCTTGCACGAGATGAGTTTCTAGTATTTTCTAAGGATGGTCATGTCAGTCCCAAATTAAGGAACCCCTTCCCCAGCCCCACATTTCCAAATATAGACTGCATATTGGGAGGAAACAGGGCTGCTCTATAAGAGACCCTGATCCTTCTTTACTTAGTACTGCCAGAGAGAACTGTCAGTCATTCCTAAGAACATCATTGTATGAAATGCTACAAGATTTCTTCTATTTCCTCACTATTGACAAATATCAGTAAATATCTGGGTGCTGAAAGATAAAGTGAGGATGCAAAGCTATTTGTGATCTCTGCATACTGCTGAAAAGCAGCTGCATAGCCCCTTCTTCCATCTAACCCAGAAAATGCTGCCAAATATGTTACAGAGCATCTGGTCAAGACTGAAGCGTATCGCTGAAAACTAGCTGGTAAAACTGAATGTCAGCGAAACGGATGTGATACCAGCAGAATGGCAGAAGCTATCAGAGTTAATGTCAAGATTATACATGGCCCTTTTCCTGAGACTGCGCCTACTTATTAATCAAATTTGCAATTTGGGAATACTCTGTCTCCTGTTGCTTCTAGAGCATCAAACTGCTACAGTGTTTCAGGATTTTTCGTTGCTGCGTTACCAGAAGACTGCAACCATCCCATTGCTTCCATCTATTTGCACTGAATTCCCATTCCTTTCCAGTGAGCTATCCCAGCCATGAGTCTGTATATTTCTTTAGCTATAACACTGCACCTGCCTTAGGTGACTTTAAGATGCTATATCAGGTAAATCCTGAATGATAAATTATTTCCGTTAATGAACACTGGATGGCAACTATGACTTACTCATTGCATTACAGTTGTGCCTAATACTTTGCACTAATATCAAGGCTCAGTTTTCCTAGGTGGTGAAGAAAAACACTGTAAGACATAATTCTTCCTCCAAAACCCAGGTAATGTAAGAGATGGCTAAAAAAAAAGAGTAACTTAGGGGCATGACACTGTTTATATGATAGCACGCAGAAGAGGAATAGCAAGAAGCATTTTGCACCAGTCTTCTTCTCTTGCCTTATAGACTAATGCTTCATCCACTGGATTACGTTGCATTGTCATGAATGATTCCCCTCATGCAGTTTACAAGGTATGATTAATTTTGCATAAGCCATTTACAAATACTACCCTAAATCTTATAAAGCAGGGACTGCAAGGTAATTGCTGCAATTTGATTCTTCTTTGAAAGCATACGGATTCTGTATTTAAGAACAAATCCTGAATTCCATCAATGATTTGTGGAACATGATTATCATACCTAAAATTTGAAACCACTAAAAGATAGAAAATGAAAGTAGAATATAAATTATCCAGCGTCAGTGCCTCATTATAGGGAGAGAAAATATTTAGAAAGGAACTGATGATGCCTGAGATTCACACTGATTTAACCTTTAACAGGCTGGCATGTTGTATTTTATGGTGCAATGTAATCACAGTTGCACTTTTCTTATTGTTCAACTCCTTCATATCCTGCAAATGGCATTGGATAAGTCTATAAATAATAATGTTGTAGCTAATTGGGCCACAGCCATATTTTTTTTTCCTTCCTTAATGCATTCTATGCTATAAAAACAGTGTGAGGCTGGTAACACTAGGAAAAATAAGCATGATTTGCCTTCCCTATATGCAATTGCACATTTCAAGATCTGGCTAAGTGGGTTGGTATTCCACTTTACTGCCACAAGCTCAGGAAATACAGATCGTTGAATAAAGTCAAAATTAACTGTGGAAAAATCTTCATCTACCACTACAGCATTTTGAGTTCCACACCTATAAAGAGGCTTCCAGACATTTTAGTGGAACAGTTCTCCTTTATCCTTACTCTCCTCTATCAGGACAAGTAGCTTATGTGCTCAAATTCAGCTACAGAGGGAGGATGAGAAAAATCATATCAAATACACTTAAGAAAAATTTGCGATATTTTTTAAAAGTATAATACTTAGAGTATTATACTTTTAAAGTATAATACATACAGAAATATGTATGATAGAAAAAGTAGTCTCTCATAGTCTTCCAGGGCAGCAGCATCTTTTGTGGGCTTGTCAAGAATATGAATCTCCAAGGACACAACATTAAACACAGAATGCTAGGACACAGCCAGAACCAGGGGAAGCCAACAAGCCATCCAAATAATGCAGCAACAGTGTTTCCTTGGTCTCATCTAGGATGGAATCTCAATGTTCGTTCTTTCAACTCTTACTCCTGTGATTTATTTTCTTTCCTTGCAAATAAATTATGTAGTTGCTTTTTTCTGTGTTTTGTTTTGTATTTGGCTCAGAAGTCACATGCTGCTTAGCCATGGTAGCATTTTGGTATTTCATACTGTTTAAAAATTGATTAAGGTTGTACAAACTTACTGCCAGAAAAACATGTCTGTTGGATTCACAATCTAGTCTGGGTAGCTTAGAAATGAGGTATTTTCTTGATAGCATCCTCTACAACAGTCTCACAAGCAAGCTGGGAAAACAGTCCAGGTAAAATTTCTATCATGATATGCACACATCAATTAATGCTTGTGCCCAGAGCAATTATGAGTATCAGGCCTTGAAACTGCATCTATTCAAAGTTTTCAATAACATCTTGTAGGACTGAATAGAGAACATACCTTTCACCTCTAATACCAGCCTTGGAAAGATTACAAATGCCGAAGGACAGGATCAGAGTTGAAGAGATAGCTCCCAAATTAACCAGATAAAGGAAAAAGAGCAACTCTAGAAAATCAAATGGGGTCTAAAAATGCAGAATAAGTTACTAGGCAGCAGAAAGGCATAAATAAAAAATTGAGTACTTCCTTAAATAAACACAAACTACCCATGAATTATACAGAGGAACGAAGTCATGTTGAGACATACTTCAACATGGCATGTATATGACATACATAATATACTGAGGACAATTATTGTGCTCTATCTACTGCTGAAGAATACTCAGCTGGAATATCCACCTTGTTCTGTGCATCACAGTTTAAGGAAAATATGGCTAAACATGAGCTATTTCAAGGGAAAACAACAGAACATTAAGTCTTTTGTTAAGCATGAGCTATATAGAGAGACTGGAGGAATTAGCTTTGTTCACATTAGAAAGAGACAACAGAGGTAGATATCATGGAGACTTTCCAGTAGGCCAACAGCCAGAAGAACACAGTGACCCTCTCATTAATGTCCACAGGAGAGAAAACTTAAAAACATCAGCTTGCCTACCAGAGCAGAAGACACAAGACATCCTTTCTCATAGTAAAGAACAGATATTCCATGGAACATACTGCTTGGAGGGTACAATATCCCCATCCTCAGAGGATTTTAGGAGCAAGCTAGACAAATATCAGTCTGGATTAATTTCAGCATATTTGATCCTGCCATGGGTGAGAGGTTTGATTAGGTGGCCTCATGAGGTGTATCTACTTCTACATTACTATAACAATCTTCATTTGGACTCTTCTTAATCAAATGAAGTCTTAAGCTTTTCAGTTCTTTATCTCCCTGCAGACTTGCACAGGTTTTACTCTATTTTTCCCTTTCTAACAGTAATGTGTTAAAAATCCCTGGTGCTTACCACAGGTTAAAGATCATCTCTGGCATTCTCAGGTAATTTCAGCATTGAACTAGTTCTCTCTGAGTGTGGAAGCAAATAACACAGTTGTTGGGAAATGTAAAATGAAGCGATGCAATGTACAGATGACATCTATTGTTAAGGATAAACAGGTAATTCACCTTGAAATCATGTGCCAGAAATTTGAAATTTCAACTCCTGAAAAATTAGACTTCTTAAAATAGACAGAAAATAGATGAAGTTGCCTATGAAGAGATCCTTCTTATAGGTACTTAATTATTTTGAATATTATTCCATTCACTTAATGAAATATGTCTCATTTTTCACAAGAACTTGCAAAACCATTAATATCAATGCAATTTGGAGGTAAACACTAGACAACCTTCTAAATAGAAATTGAGCTAGAAGCTCTGTTTTTTCTCAACAATTCCATTCTAATAGTACTTTATATCAAATCTTTGATTATCATCTTTCTTTTGTTCTTCTGCCATCCAGAGGTCTTCATTATATGATCACAATCTTTTCTATACTGTAAACAGTGTAGAACACTAACTGGAAGTGGAAACTTTAGCAACTAAAGAAAAAGCACTAAAATTACTTTTTCAAAGCTGATCTCAATCTTTTTTTCCAATCTCAATAATTAAGAACACTACATATATTCCACTAATGCATGATGCTTGGTGGCTACATTAAGCAAAATATACTAAATAGTTGGTATGAATCAGAACTGGTCTGTTTGAAACAAGACACAGACACCCTGTAACTCCTATTAAATTTGACCATGAAAACTTTTACAATGATAATTAGAACCAAATCAAATACATGAGGAACAATATCAAGGAGAAATGATAACAGCAGAAGTCTATCTAATTTTTTCAGCTATAACTTTGATTTGGATTAAGTTTATAATCAGTATATTTTGATTCTGTGTTTGCTCAGGCTTTGGCAACTTGTCAATAGTTTGTTAAAACAGACAAATCTGTGCTTGTGACTGTGATACTAAACAGAGAGGAGACAAGACTTTTTAATGTCATTTAACTATGATATTTTGACAATATTATCAAAGATGCACATAACATCCAGTATGTAGTCAAAAAATAATTTAAACTATGTTTTACTTGTAAAGTTTAATAAGAATATTGACATGTTCAAATGACTGACTCAAAACTCCACTCCTCAGCCATACATGCTATAAACATTTTCAACTTTGTTAAACTCAGTTACTTATTTGAGTTATTAAAATGATGCATCCTGTGTTATTATGAGTGAACAGAGAAGTGCTATAATGTATACCAAAGTTATTTTAAATATAGGTAAAATTGAAAGTATGATTCTTGTATATATGATTCCTCTGTATGATTCTTGTAACAACTTCTCCAGGCTGATTACAGTGGGCAGTAAAAATCAGGAGTTAACACAACTCACATACTACATATTTACAACTCATCCTTACTACACAATTACTCTTCATTTCACCAACCTAAAACAACTCCCTTTCATCTTCTCTTTGTATTTACTTCAAATATATGTGTAGTACAGCACCATTAAAAAAACCTGAAGGCCATTATTCTCTGGACTCTCTCAAAGGTCAGAAGTGGAGAAATTCTATCTCAACACAGAGACTGTTCCTTAATGCAATCCAGGCACAGTAGGCTGTAGTAATCCTGTATGACTGTATCTCAGATAATTATCAATTTAAGGAATAATTACAGTGTATTGAGTTGATTTTGGAAAAACGTGTTTTAAGTACATTTGGAAGTACACCTTCTCATTAAAGACTAAACATTTTACTATCACATTCAATGTCAGATGCTATACAAGCTCTTGCTTGGGCTCATCTGTGCTGTAGAACAAGCAGGAATTTCACTTCTCACAGCAGCAGAAACCAAGAGGCTGCTTTTGGAAGTGTAAGTTCATGGACTTATCAATAACTTCATGTTGGTCAGAAGAGCACAAAGCAAGCCATGAAAAGGAGCTTTACCAATACAAAGCTAACAAATAAGTCACACGTTTTTTCCCTGTAGAACATCTAATTTATCTATCTAGGCTCTCTATAAAGTCAAGATGACTTTAGAAGGCAGTCAAAAAAAAATAATCTTTTCCTGTATGAAATACATTATACTATCCCACTAGTAATCAAGCTCCAACTTAAAATTAGGTAAGGGTGGGGCAGGCTTCCCCAGCATCGTTCTTACTTGGAAACTCTTCTCTCATGGCTGAAGGCTTCTAATTTCTAGCTTAAAACTCATTCATGGCCAGCTAATGTGAATTTGCTCTTTATTTCTGCCAACTAGTAACAGTTTAGATTTTTTTTTCTTCAGTTACCAAAGCCATTCCAATAAAATTAATATACTGTAAATATGATTCCAGTGGAACACTGATCCTCTCTAGGAAACCTTGAAGATCAGTTCTAATTTAAATAAATTGCAAACAACTTGCAGGGAACTGTCCTGGTTTCGGCTGGGATGGAGTTGATTTTCTTCCTCGTAGCTGGCACAGTGCTGTGTTTTGTGTTTAGTGTGAGAGGAGTGCTGATAACACACTGATGTTTTAGTTGTTGCTGAGCAGTGCTTACACCAGGCAAGGACTTTTTCAACTTCCCCTGCTCTGCCAGGTGCACAAGAAGCTGGGAGGGGGCACCACAAGCACAGCTGACCCCAACTGGCCAAAGGGGTATCCCACAACATATGACGTCACGCTCAGCATATAAAACTGGAGGGAGAAGAAGGGAGGGGGGGATGACACATTCAGAGTGATGGTGTTTGTCTTCCCAAGTAACTGTTATGCGTGATGGAGCCCTGCTTTCCTGGAGGTGGCTGAACACCTGCCTGCCCATGTGAAGCAGTGAGTGAATTCCTTGTGTTGCTTTGCTTGTGTGCGCGGCTTTTGCTTTACTATCTTTATCTCAACCCACGAGTTTTCTCACTTTTATTCTTCCAATTCTCTCCCCCATCCCACCAGGAAGGGGGACTGAGCGAGTGGCTGGGTGGTGCTTAGCTGCCAGCTGGGGTTAAACCACAACCGGAACCAAGGAAAATGTCCACAGCAGACATGCAGTAGGTCTGTCATGAATGGTCCCAGACTAACTGAGGAAGCCCCTCTTGAAGTTTGCACCTAAGACAGACTAAAGGATTTATTAGCAAAGAAAATACGCTACTTGTATTTATAACAAGAGCTAAAGGAGGATATTGTGGCCATTTAAAGCAACTCCTGGGGCTGCCTCAAGTTGAAGTGTGTTCATTTTTGTTTTTTCATTCCCTATCATTCGGAATCTGCCACAAGAGTAGTAAAAAAGGGTAGCACAAATGATATGGATATCCATGTATTAACATAGCTGGTGAGAAGGATTAATGTGGAGAAATAATCTGGATATTAAGTAGGCATTACTCCATACTATCAGAAAATAAGAAATGTTAGATATGCATATCATGTGACTGAGCAGGAAAAAATGCTGTTATCAAGCTAAAGACTATTTTTTAAATGAAGCTTAAAAGGGTATGGAAGTGGAATATAAAATGGGACACATACTCAAAGTTTGTTATGATGACCATACCTCTGGCTTATACTGGCCCACAGATGTAATGATGATACCAGATATATGAGGATTTAATAGCCTCAGTAAATCCCCCAGAAACTTGTAAAGGGGATTTCAACACTACTTAAAAAGTGGTGATAAAGTAGCAGAGGTAAACAATTCAAGGCTGGGATTTGAAATTCAGTGCAAGTAAAAGGGAGTTCAGACCAGGTGTCCCAGTCTAGGTTTACATCTGATTAAAAGATCACTGGGTGCACAGATGTGGACAGAAAACATAGACCCAGGTGCAAGATAATAGGAAATGGGAATACTCTTACTCAGTAACCCCCTGCAGGGGGGTTGGACTAGATGACCTCTCGGGGTCCCTTCCAACCCAAAACATTCTATGATTCTAAGTATGCTCAGCAGCTTGCCTGAACAGGGCTCAATAGAAGTAATTTTGGAGTAATGTGACAAACTGAAGGAGTGTAGGATTGATAGGACAGCTTCCCTGGCAAGCAAACTTGCTCTTATCAAACACTTTTGCTTGTTTGTTTACTTCCAAGGTTGCTTGAAAGTGTTTTGTTAGGAATGAAGTATGGAAATCTGGGAAAGCAAGAAGAATCACTGGAAGCAAGAAAGATGTAGTGAAACATTAAATGATTCCCTGATTTTTACTTTTAATTGTGCTCTTGACTCCTGTGAATTGATATCCTTTTAAATAGGGTACCAAAAAATGGGCGACTATCATACTGAATGCTCTGCAGATATATCCACAGAGGCAGACACAGCTGTGCATAGCTGGCACAGATGTTTTGGTTTTATTTTTGTTAGCGCTCAGTCAGATTTTAGGGGGAGATTACTCACAGCTGTTGCACACAGAAAAATAATGTACTGGCACTAATCCTGATCTACAGTGGAACTCACAGTACCAGCACTAGATGTAGGGTTACTTGCTGCTCTAGGCAAAGAGGTGAATGCCCATTTCTCTTGGTCTTTAGTCTTTCAGACAATAGTCATTAACTGTTGTAGCCCTAGGTGAATGTTTGCACAGTACTATACTCATCCCTAGGAGGTACTGCTGTGACACTTTAGATGAGTAAGAACAGGATCTGCAGTCACATTCAAGGGGATGAAAATTATAAGTCAGAAAGAAATTTCTCCCTATGGTACAGTATTACACAACTAAGTGCCTTATAGGTTTTTACAGCTTTCTTTCAAACATCTTCCACTGCTCATTTTTGAAAAATAACAATACATGGAACATAAGAATTGTCACATGCAATGAAACCTACATTTTTATGGTATTTTCACTACTCCTGTCATCTTTTAGCTTCAGTTAATATCAGGTAATCAAACTTTTCAAAGAAAAAAAAAAGAAGTTGTACTGGATTCAATTAAATTAGCATGTAGAATCTAGTGTATGTTTCTCTATAATATTTCCCTATCCATGTTGTTCGCTGAATAAAAAAAAAAGATGATAATGCATTATTAAATTTGCAGAGTTAAGACCACACTGTTGTTTTTAAATTTAAAGCAAAACCGAGTAAAAATGTTCTGCAACAAGAATAAATGGTATTACCACCTGTACAAAAACTTATCATGCAGTATCTGCTACTTCATATGTCTGGGCAGAGATCTTCATTTGTATGAGAACAACCCTTCTAGAAGGAATTAATATGATGCATGAATTAATAATTTTACCCCCCCCCCCCCCCCCAAAAAAAAAAAAAATTATACATGTGCTCCAAACAGATACTGATAGTCAAGCTGCACTGGTCTAGATTGCAATTGCAAGACTTTAGTATAAAATGAACAAAGTGAGGGCCAAAATAGAGATGCTATTGTCCAGATGTTTGTCAAGGAGTTTCCCAGTCTCCCCCTCTTATACACAGTTCCTGGGAACTTATCTGACTTGGCACCATGGCAGATGTTCAGGAGAGAACAGACCCTGCAGACCAGGAGCTTGATTTTTGAACTAATTCGAGGGATCTATGTTTGCAGTCAAATGATCTAATGGCAGGAGCACTCTTGATGAAACTTTTAACACCCCCTGCCCAGCCATGTTGAACAATCAATCTGATTTAGCATTGCATCTGTGCTTCAGTCCTTCAAAAGTTAACAAATGTATGCATAGTATGAGAGGTGACTCGGTTCCACGTGTGTGCATATGTGCTCTGAAATCAGGCATGCAGTTCTCCAGCTGACTCTCCTACCATTCCACTACTTTGATATTCTTTTCATTGATGCCGCTTTTGGAATGGCATCTCTGTCTTATTAAAAGTCATCCCACAGTCACAATCCAAAATCCCAACATATCTCCTCCCAGATGACCTGCATGTTCTCGGACCTTCCACTAGCAACCCATAAGGCCGATTGGCTTCATCTTACTGAGTCTCTGAGCCTTTGCAAATCTGCCTTCTCTTTCATTTGATCTGTTTTTTATGCAATACCATGAATCAGTGACTGAAATTCCAGGCGAGAAATGAAAACAATTGCATAATGCTAATATCTGCCCCTCTGTTCTTCAGTGGGTTTCAAAGTACAGAAGAGGTAATAGTGCCATCACTATGCAACAAACAAATGCCTATTCGAGCTGTGTCCTGTCAGAGACTGTTAGCTGAATGCTCACTGCTAGCCACCAGCCAGCGCAATACATTTGTTCTGCTGTGTCCTTTACAGAAACTGTTGTGAAGAAGCAGCATGGTGCTCATGAGAGGAAAGAGCTTCATAAAATCCAGTGTGAAACAGAAGAAAGCACCACAAGTGCATATGATTCTTACAAAGATCATATAGGGGAAAACAAAAAAGCAACTCTAGAGGGGAAACGAAGTGAAGCTGAAGTCTGACAGGCACATTTAGCCACATCCAAGAACTACAGATTTTCCAGCAGAGCAGAAAGGAATAAAGCTGCTGAAACCAACCTGGAAAAATCATCTTTGTCCTCCTACAAACCCATAAGAAAGATTAAATCTCATGACTGAATTATTTAAAAAAAAATAATCCCAACCTACTCCAAACAAACTTATCTTCCACAATGCCGTTTTCAGAAATGGCCGAGTTATGCTTGAGAGATTGCTGTGAAAGAGACTGAAATGAAAACCTGGAATTTTTATACGGAAAAAGCCTGGCAAACATTACAATTCTGGATTACCTGAATGCCTTGTTTGTAAAGAAAGTCATGCAATAGCAACAAGAGTGAAAGTTTACTCATAACCAAAATTATGTTAGAAGTGGTAATTTTTCTGTGTTGTCCAGGCTAGGATCCCAAGGCTAAGATCTTACTCTTGCATGAATACATATTTCCATTCATACTGTTTTTTCAAGCAGAATTCCTGAAAATAGATGAGACTTCAGTATCGCAGTTTACTTCCTCCATTTGAGACCTTCCTGAAAATCCTCCTAATGATGATCAGTTTTCTGTGGCTAGGCAAGATGTACAGGCTACTGATGTCTTCTTTTTGTTTTACAGAGTAGTCTGCAAAGCAGCAAGGTCTAGGAATAACTTAAATCACTGCATTTCCTTTAGTGCTCTAGTGGAAACTGAACTCCAAATGAGACATCAAATTTACAGCTCCTGAACTCACAGGTGCAAACAAAAATACAACTCTAAGGTCCTGTCTTTACTTTGTTATTTCTCAAGTCAATCCTCTATAAGTTCACTTGAAAGGAGTTGGACCATAGTTCTTCAGTCACCTCAGTGGCTAGTAAAGTATCTTTTGAACTTATTTACTCAATTGTCAGATGAAGTGGTTATCTACATAGGGAGGCATATGTGATGAAAATAATGCCCAAGGATCAAATTCCTCAATTCTATCTCAAGGACACTCTGCTTTTATGAGATACTCTTTCTGGTAAGGCAAATTGCTCATCACTAAGTCCCCTTTCATTTTCCAAAACCCTGGATCTGACCACACAAGTCAATGATACATTTTTAGTCCCTGTTATTTTTATTCTGTTATTTTATTCTCTGCTTTATCATGAGGACTCATTCTTTTCCTTATTAAGTCAATGGAAGAATACCTATTGAACTCAATGGGAGAGGTACTGAACTTGCAGCCCTGCCACCAATACAGGTATTACTTCTGATTTACCATTCACAAAGAAGCCCCTTACAACATGCTGTATGGTAACATATATATATAAAGAAATCATTGTCTTAGTGAAGACAGCAAAGCCAACGTTTGTTCTGTGATACTGAAATTCATTTAAAAAGATGCATATTAAGTAAAAATATGCTTAACAATTTCTCAGAACAGCAAGCATATTTTCTGATGATGCATTTCCCTTTTGAGCTTTTACCTGAGAGAAATCCTGGAGGCATTCCTTTACAATTCCTGAATGGACTATCTGTTGTAATAGAATAATTTTTAGAGAGTTTAGGAGGAAAAATGTTACTGGATTTCTTTCCCTGTAACTTGACATTGACTTACAACCTCTGTCCAGACTCATATATATAACCCTATAGTATATATGCTGGTCCACCACAGGAGGAATATTCCTTTTGTATGTATGAAAACTGTCCTGTAAATTCCTGTTCGATCGTACAGATTTAATTGTAATATAGGATTCGACAAGAAGTAACAAGGCAGCTGCGAGGTCTTTTCCCTTGCAGTAAGAGGAACAGAGTTTTTTCAGTGAGTATGTTCACAAATCACATTTTTAGATGTGATAATACTTATTTCTATTCAATCCCAATCACCTTTGCTGACTAGAGAGACCAGGTCACTGTTACTACAGTCACCAGAAGTGCTACAAGGATGCAATTGTTTCTAGGTGTTATTAATTTGTCATCTGCTCTGAAGTATCTCTCTAGAAAAATTAGCTCATCCAGTCAAGGAAGGGAAACAAAATGTAAGCAGACCAAACTGAACAGTCAAGGTCAGTTGATCCGCAAGCATGCTGAGCAGCTCAGATCGGTTTGGGGTAGGCAGCTGGATCAGTCCATGTTCAAACTAAATATTTTTATGGAATTTGCAAAGCACTTACATACATTTCAGACACTGACAGGAGTCCTAAAGATATGATAGGAAACGCAACCCAGCAGGTACTTCACTTCCCACACTGAGATAAGATTCCAAGGCCAAAGCTGGATCACAAATACATATTTCAAATGATGCTTATATTATGTATGTTTCATATAAAATGAAATATGAAATACATCTTAAATTTTCATGGCTGTTACTATTACATCAGAATGAAATTCATCTCCATTTTAGAGAAATACTGCCACTCTAAGAATTTTAAATGGAAGAATTTTTCAGGGGAGGATATTTTTACAATGCAGAATAAGCACTGCTCTTGATTGGCCAAAAGCGTCTGAATCAAATCTCTGACAGTAACGAAATGCTTTTAATTTATCTGTTGAACAGTTTACCACAAAGGGCAGGCATCAGAATATGACTGGGCCTTCCTTATTTTGAAATAAAACAGACTTCATCCATATCTGACATGTAGTTCACGTATTTTTTAACAATAAAATTGGTGTTGGTAAGGTGTTGAGATTAATTTATGAGAGACAGGTTGTTCAGGGATGACTAGGATTTTTAACACAGATCTATTATGACAAGGCAGATTTTAGGTGAATGCAGTTCAAAATAATGAAATGTATTGTGGGCAGTAATCACAATGGAAAGGCTTTATCTGAGATGTCTAATATTGAAGAAATCATTCAGATGAAAGATTTAGTGATGTGAGACATATTGAACACATAAAACCTGGATGAGGGTAGGAAACTGTTAAAAAGAACGAGTGATGCTCTTGTCTAAAATATTTTACAATCTTTGCTGAGAAAACTACTTGCTTAATTTGGAGAGAATAATCATACTAAGACAGTAGATACACATAGCTGCTTGAATTCAAGTGGAATAGGCTGCATACTCGTCCCAGACGACTTGGTATGAGTAAACTACATTTAGATTAAGGAAAATCTTTGAAGATATTTTAAAGCATTTGAAACTAGATACACACAGAAGAGATCAACCTCTCTAGAAGTTCTTGTAATGTACTGTAATATTGTGTTCGTATACAAGTTTAAGGTGAAGTTTCATATTAGAAATTGTTTTTCTTAGTTAAGATTTATTTTCAATTTTGCAGTTTGAAATTCACCGTGAGTTCATTCAGGGAAGCATGAAGTGTCCAGCTTGTATTAGTAACTCCGCGTCTCTTAAAATGCATGCAAAACCAGAAAGTATAAAGTACTATCATTATGTTGTGCAGCTAAACAGCTGTTCACTTTTTTCTCCTACACTGACTTTGCCGTATCTAGAAGAGTGCCAAATGCCATTGCAATACCTCTTATAAATTGTGTGGTATCTCAGAATATGCTTTGTGAGATAGGGTTCAATTACAATAATTTCTACACTAATGTGAACATGTGATTCTCCTCTTTAATTATATGTAATTATATACATATATGTATTTTATACATATATTTTATATATATAGTATAACATAATATATATAAAAATATAGTATTATAATTTAATTAAATTATACAACTTTCCTAGGACAAAGATTTCAAGTATTAAATATCTATCTGTAAAAATAACTTGAAATCATATATATATATATTTATTTAATATTTGAAATCATTGTCCTATAAAAGTTGTAGAATTTAACAGCTCCAGCCAGGCACTAAAACCCAGAGAAACGGCTAACTTGTGCACTTAGTGTAGCTGCTAATCATTATTGAGACATCCAGAAATCTGCAGCTGTTGAAGTGATATTTGAGATAAGTCTGCTTCCCAGATAGATGGCAGGTGAGAAAGATCTGGAAGATTACAATTGCCAAGGCCATATACCAATATGAAAAGATGTATCAAGTAGCGAAAGCACCTCTGCTTGCAAAAGCAGTCACCCAGAACGGCCACTGTAGCTTCTACAGCTGAGTGCACATCTGGGAAATTAATGGTGCCAGAGCAGCCAGTGCTACTACTGCCATAGTCCTGGGAATGCAACAGCTACCCAGAAGCACAGACAGAATTGGCAAGTCCTAAAATAATTTACTTCTTGAAGTGATGTTGAACTTCTGCAGCCTGACATAACAAAATACCTCTCCCCATCCTTGTTTTTTAACAGCTTCAGCCCATTCATCCTGCCTTCTGAATATATGTATGCATTCATTTTTAATTCTCCACATTAATCCAGTCACTTTTTCTGAAAATTTGCCCTCTGTTTTCTGCCAGCTCTCAGGGGTAAGCTAATTGCTACACGTGACAACGAGGAAAGTATTTGTCTGCAGCGGCAGGTAAATATGCTTTATCTGAAGAGCAGCATTATAAAGAGAATTTGTGGCAGATTCTTGCCTTTGATGGTTAAACATTTATATTAATTGGCACTAAATTAAGTTAATTTTCTCCAAGATGAGTACATTTTGGCCTTGGCAGTAATTGCTAAGGGATCTTCCTGTCTTTATCTTGACTCATGAGCTTTCTTCCTCCTTCCTACTTTCTCCCCTGTCCTGCTGGGGTGGGGGGACTAAGCAAGCTGCTGGGTGGGAGTTTGGCTCTTAGCCGAGTCTAACCCACTGCACGGGGATATCCACAGGGAAGACTTTGCGCCACTCCAATATGTCCTGCGTACGTCATAGGGGCCACAGTAAAACAGGTGGTCTTTTTCCCTAGCCCAAGAAGAGTTGCAGCTGAGGCAAGTTACATAGGTACACACTCACTCTTTATGGATTTAGGAGAACTCGACAGAGTAATTATCCAGCACATCTCATTTTGAATATCTCATTTTCTTTATGTTCTCCCTATCATTGTAACCATCTTTGTGTTTTTCTGAAGGCTACCAACATACGGAAAGCTGACTATCTGTATTTTTGTTTCCTCAACTGAAATTAAATTTAACCTTTCTGTTTGTCCTCTGTTGCCACACCTTTCTGCCTTAAGTTCATTCAGTAGCTCATCACCACAAGTTTGGCAAAGGTATTAAGCGGCAGATCAGCTTGACCACATGCCAGGAAATCAGAGAGAGATCATTTTCTGGAACAGAAATCTAATTGTACTTCCCCCCCCAAACTCACTTGGAATTGAGGGAGCTTACAGTTTAACACTAATAGTAAATAAAGCTCCATTTTTAAACAATGCTGTTCTTTAAAGGGCTAACAAGGAGTTTCATGGCTACCCTGCACTCAGAAGCACAGAATTCACTGCTGGGAAAAGACAGCAGCTGCTGCTCCAATGCTGCATCGGTCCAGGCACAGATGAGCAAGAGCACGGCATTCCCTTTGCTATGCTATTTTTCCTTTGTTGACAATATCACAACTGTGTTCCTGGCAGCCCTAAGGGACTACTAGGAGCTGCTTCAGCTGCTCAGAAGAATAATATAAAAGTCACTTTTTTCCTTTTTTTTTTTATTTATTCAAAGACAGTTTATTTTTGTTAAAAGAGCTAGTTGCAAAGGGACCAGGATGCAACGCCAGCCGCTCTTTACTCCCACCTATCTCCCATCATTCAGTGTGTACAGTTTAAAACATAGGCATAAAAACAATCTTAGAAGTGGCAAGGACGAGATCAGACATCACGATGCCAGAAAAGATCTTCCCACGCCAACTGAAATAGATGCTAAAGACCCCTGGTAAAGGAAAGGTCCAGAAAGTCTCAGCTGGCCTTCCCCTTTTTTGTACCCTAACCTTATCTTCTACCAGCAATGCACCACTTCAGTGCACCCCCTGCATTCAAATACTAGAGCGAAGGTATCACATTGCCAGCTGCTGTCATGACTGCGATGCAGTTACCCGTAAGAACTATACACGTAAAAAGTATATATACTTTGCAATATAGGTCAATATAAAATCATGGTTTTCCAGTGCTTAAACAATAGTAGCAGGCTAATATCTTTGAAGAAAAATTCCATAATATAGATCTTTATTTTTCAATTTAGGTTGCAATATCAGTATTCCATATTAGTGCCAGCTTATTTACCCTAATAAGCTGCTACTTCAGTAAACAGTTAAAATCTCCTTGATGACTGCTATAATTTGTCTTCAGTTTTAAAGGGTTCACAGGGCTGGCATTAACAATATGGTACAGTATGTCTGTAGGCTAAATAGATATTAAGAGGAATCTGTTTCTTTTTTTAAATTCTGTTAAAGGATAGTTCAACATTTAGTATTGTGGTTTTAAAATGTTATGTTTAATTGTAAAATGTTTTGTTTTCTTAACTTCAGCTTTCAAGATTTTTTCTTTTTTTAGTCACTCTGACAGATATTTTAGAAGTCAGTTAATACATTAAAATTACATTAACATGCAATCTGACTTTTAATAGAGTAGAAGACAAAATATTTCTTCTGCAGTATTCATTATTTTTTTCTTCTTTTAGAAAACTATACAGCAGTCATGCAAATCATTATATCCTGCAGTAGTAAAGCTACAGTGATTTTACGTTAATATACATGATGATGAGATCTATTTTTAATAAAACTGTATTTTGATTATTTTTCCCCAAAGTGATCTTCAGGATCGCACAAAATTTCTGCAATTCACAGTTGTTTCCAAATAATGGCTCAAAAGATTTTCCTGCATATATAGACATGATAACAACTGGATATTGTTTTGGGGAAAAACGTCTATGGATTAACATATTCCAGGAAGTAAACCAGTGAATACAAAGAAGGTGTTACAAATTTTCCTTCCTAATCCACTAGCTATTTTATTTATGATATACAATTAGAGTCTGTCTTGGAAACAAAACTAGGAAAAAGAACTTCTAGCTGAACTTTGGTTGATACAAGTTGTAAAAACTCAATCTGCTCATTACACATTGCTGCTGAAGAAGCTGAACAGATGTTTTGCTGCAACACACAAAATACGCAAAGTACAGATTTGGCTAAAGATGCTTTTTGAGAAAGCGGCTTGAAACCCGTTATGCCTGAAAGTGTATGAAGATGGCTTTTTTCAGCAAAGTGTGATCTAATTACAAGAAGAATGGAGAGTCAATTCACAGTAAAGCACAAGATTACCAAGAACAATGAATAGCAGAGAATATTTTTTTAATACAATTTTAAAAATCATAGTCAACTGATGCATTCCCTTAGAGAACATAAGATAAGTGTTAAGCGTCCATCTGGGGACCCAATCTTACTTCTTTTCTGTGGAAGAATCCACTTTCCTCACTGCAGGTCCTTGCATGAATACCTACCATTTTGACATGGTAAAAAAAATAGCCAATTAGTTTTCAAATTGTTTGGTTCCATTCAACGGATATGGAAAAAAAATATGGAAAAATCCCATTTTGAGAATTATCTCTTGCCTTTGATAGGTGTGTGGAAATGCTGGCAAACATTTCACAGTTGTGAAGCAGACCTTTACAAAGCATTTCCAATTGAGAGTTGGTTTGATTTCTTTTTTTTTAACTATTCTGTCTATCCGTATGTCATTATGGAAGTAGCACAGAAAATAAAGAACACATGCTTGCTTAGCCCTAACTTCTATCAGAACCCCCTCCTCAAAATTTGTAAGGTACCTACTTTCACAACACTGCTAGAGACTGGCAGTACTATTCTGCTCCAGGGGATCTTAGCCTTAGATGAGACCATGCAACTTTTTGAAGGTCACAGAGGAAGTCTCTATCAGAAAGAGAACATAAATACAGTTTTTTCTAGATTTAGATTGGTGATGTAGGCATCATCTTTCTCTTACTTCTCCTTCCTGACATTGCTTATAACACCTGTGGCAGCGGGCCACAGATGGGCTCTCGGTTACAGACATTTGTGATAAAGAAAGAGGCTGAAGTCACAGATCTCTATTTCCAGACTCAGAAAATCATCTTTTTTCAGTAAATGTAAAAAAAAAAAATAAATAAAATAAACCTGTAAATGACTTGGAGATTCATTCTGGTAGCACAGATATAACAAATATCTGTGAAAAAAAAGGAGATAAATCATCCCTACTTCACAATTGATAAGGGATTATAATGTCTCCAAAGTCTATTTGGTTTTATCCACTTCCTTTCTCTTGATTTTTGTGCTTTGTCCCTGTCCTTAACCTATGGCCCAGAGAAAGAGTAAACAGCTGCTAACAGTGCCAGGAACATTCAATAGTTCATGTTCCCTTACTCTTTACCCAGGCTGAAGTAACCACATTTGGTATGCATTCCACTCTGCAGCATCCTGGAAACCTGCAGTCTGAACCTGTTTTTCAATTTAGAAGCAATGCACTCTGAACAGCAATATGTTACAGAGCCAGCTGGTCTTCCTTAGCCTTTTACCCTCTTTTAATCTTTTAGTGTTCCACGGCCACCCTCATCTACTCTTGGCTGCTGTAACCTTCGAGCATGTATCATATTTGTTGTATTCTTTTACATTGCCTTAACCTCCTTCTTGTTGTAAAGGGCGAAGGCACTATGATTAGCATTAAAAAACAAAGTAATCTAATATTCCAATTAATTCAGAGTTTGAAAGGAAAGCTGCAGATAAAAGAATGTGAACCAACTTTGGTGTGTACTTAAAAACAAAGCAAAGATGAACAAATCTAGCCAGTTTAAATTTATAGCTCCTTATTACAGAATTTCATTCATGAGTGTGTATATATGCAAATATGTACATACAAGTATATACATCTATACATCTACACACCTGCACAGAAAAACAGAATGTGTGGTTTTTACACAACAATTTGGTTAGAATGATCATCATAGCAAGAAATGAACAGTAAAAATAGAGGGAAACAAAGACTCTGTTTAGAAATTTAAGCAAACTGGCCTTAAAGTATAGAAATAAAAATGTCTGACTTTGCAGTTAAATAACAGAATACATAGAAAAATATGGTAAAGTATTTAACATAGATATGCATTAAAAATCTCAAACTTTTCAGGTCTTAGGCTACAGAACACATTCAAGCTTCATTCTGTAAAGTGTCTTTGCTGTTCTTTTCATCTAGTGACGATGGAGAATCATATGGATTTTTTTCCTACACACATTAAAAATTTAGCGATATAGGATGTGATACTAGCAGTGGTAATATATCTGGTTTTACTTAGTAGGATAATTCAAATGCAGTTCTCCTAACTCTTGTGTTCCCAGCGATACATCCAAAGGAAAGGGTTTCCAAAGAAAGAAGAGTTTGTACTGTTGTACTGAATTAAGCATATTAATTACACTCTAAGGTAGTCTAGTGTGGTTAGACTGCAGCAAAGAAGGCGTAAAATTTGATTTCATGTAAGCTTGTTTTTGATTTGCTGGAGAAAGAGTAAGTTGTGAATAAACACAAATGTTTGCTTTTTTAAGTACGTTTAAATTTGCTAGAGAGCAATATGAATCAGGAATACTTGGCAAATATAATTTACATTTTAAAAATTCAGAGCATGGTCCTTTTCTCCTAAGGATTAAAATTATCAAAATTTATTTGCAGCTTTCACATTATTGCAGTTTCAAGCTACTTTTGAGGATTCAAGAAGCACAATGAGCATGTACAAAATGAGGTGAGTATGTGTCTCTTCAGCATCTGCTTAATTGGTAAAAGAAGTGACCAGACCTGCACCCGTTAATCAAGAATGAAGTAATGCTGTTTAAGTTCTAGCATTGTTAGTTTATACTCCTAGACAAAGTTCTCAACTCTTCAGAATTAGAGCGCAAACACAATTATGAATATGTGTAACACAGAACGCTTTTAAGCCTGAAAATCTTAAGTATAAAATTCAAAATTCTAATATGTACTCTGTAATCTCAGAAATAAGCCTATGTAGTATATTTAAATTAAATATAGCAGTAAAAAAAAGAAGGAATTTGTGTCCTAATAATGTCTCTCTCTATTTCTTATTTTAGCCTGACATCTGGTATCGCAGCAGATTTCTGCCACCTGCAAGGTCAGAAAACGCAGGCATCTCAACACTTACTGACTATAGCAAGCATTATTGCAAAGATTTGTGTATGGGTTTGATGGCTTCTGTTTCTTCCCAAGTGTCTCACATGTATAAAATAATAGCTATGAAAAAGGCAATCTTAAAAAGGTACAAAACTGGAAACCAGCATTAAAATGATCCTCCTCGTTAATGAAAGAAACAATTATGGCATACAAACCTCTAAATGCAACTAAGTCAGAAAGCCATCATGAAGTCAGATATGATGGCTTCATAGATTGTTATTCTGCCATGGTATATATTAGCCTATGCCTGTAGAGGATGCTGTGTGCCAAGTATAGCTGTAGTAGCTCAACAGTGTGTGTGTACATATATATATATATATAGCACACAGCCTCTGCATCATGCACAGATCCCATCAGCCTAAAGCCCTTACATGCAGATTCACCTCCCGACCTCCTAATGAAAGACAACATCATTGTGCTACAAGGTATCTCAGAAAAAAAACCCCAAACTTCCACACTTCTTGAGCAAATAAGCTTCTGAGTTCATTAAGCTTAAGAAGCAAATTGTTTCCCTTGCCATCTGCCAACTTATTACATCCCGAAGACTTGCCTGAGTCTCATGCTCCATGGTTATTGGAATATCATCTGTCCACCTGCAATACTGATTGGTTGGAATAAGAATATTTTTAGACGCTAATTAGTAAAAAGACATTTATAAGAGAACTCTCCTGTCCTTGTGTTGCTGTTTACTACTCTTCAGCTGTGGACTACGAGAGAACTCAGCCCCACCAAAGCAGCAGAGACAGGAACAACCATGATAATGGGGTAGGCAGCCAAGCCTAACCTGGCACATTAACTGATGAATCAGACCATATACTACAGTCACATGAGACTTCTCTTCAGAATATTGTTTTCTTTCCTGTTAGGATAGTGAACTCCCCGACCTCCATTTCAGGCTGATATGTAGCTCTTTCAAAGAATATAAATAACAGAAATAATTATTCTTGTTCTTCTTTTAAAAATACAATTGTCTTCCCAATATCATTTAATAAACATATAATTTTAATGTGTATTAAAATCCCCTTTCCAATATCAAAGTGAGTAATTTTTCAACTGGTGTAGGCACTTTTTTGTTTTCTCACAGAAAACTGACTTCTAGCTCATATAGGCTCAGTGGGACAAACTAAACCTTGCCTAATCACTGGAGCCTAGCAAAATCACACCAGGGAAGAATCTGGACCATACATTTCTGTCTAAGATACACCAGCAGGAAGATGCCCAAACACTGTAATCTATTCCATATTTTGCTCTTAAGCTGAAATCCCCAAAACCTGTTTCTACGCAACCACCTTGACTGGAAGTATATATAAGGCTGTAACAATTATGAAAATAGTATCATCTTTTGATAGCAATAAGCAATATATAAGCAATTTTTGATACTACTGGACTGAAAGGCACTGAAGAATATGTGCCCATGATCCATCCTGGCCAAAGACTGGCAAAAGTAATTCAGCCACAGAAAATATACCTGAAGTAAACGTAGTTTAATTTACCGAGTTATTCTGAGTTGCAGGTTTTCCATTCTCTGCTCCTGCTGCCTGATATTTAGCTGTAGACAGAACTTCTGTACATCCAGATGGACTAAACAGCCTCAGATTATTATTATTTTTTTTTAAACTCATGTTACTCCTTGCTTGGCCACAAGAGGCGTATAAGAAAACCATAGCACACCTTATATGTTAATATCATTTGCTATTCCTAGTATTGTAGTAACCAGATGCCTCAGTCAGGGAGATACACTGCTGTTCTAGATAAAATCAAAGGCAGAGGTACAGATGGTATTTCTCCTGAGGAGCTGAAGAACCAAACTAAAGCAGGATGACAGAAATGAGCATCCTGAGGTTCGCCCAGAGCTCAGGTTGGATCTCTGCCATCTGCTGCCTGCAGGAGCTGCCAGCACAGCGCCGCAGAAGCCCCGCACTGCACCGTGGTAGGAGGCCTTCCTGAATCCTGTTGCCAGCAGAAGCAATGGTGCAGAGAAGACTATTGTCCCTACTCTGCAGGTCTCTGCATCAGTTGGAGAAGTTCTCTAGACTAGTAGTTTTAAACATAAATGCCTGAAGATTACCATTTTGTTTTGACAAATAATCTGACTGATAAAGGTCGTGAAGATATCAAAGTCCCTTGAGAGTAAACGAGATTGTCAAGAGTTGGGCAGATATCAAACACACGCTGCTTACTTCAGCGTTCCCTGGTGAGTGCATAGCTTTGGATATCTTGGTTCTGGCTCTTCTGTTTCATAACTATCTAACCTATAAAATGGATGCATTAAATACTCACCTGGCAGGGTAGTTTGGTTTGCATCAATTATCACACAAAGTATTTGAAAAACTAAAGACAGCATAACACAACATAGCATACTCTTTAACTATTAAATCTTGCCATTGTTTACTTTGCAGGTAGGTAAAGGGAAGCACACCTTCCACATTTAAAATGTGCGGCATGTGGCTGAGGATGGCTACAGCTGTTCTGAAAAAGCTAATAATGCATCAGAGACTGGATCTAGGAAAAATATCTTAGAGGACATGATTGTGCATCTTTCTATAACAGAAATAAACAGTTACCAGTTAAGGCCACTGGAGACCATTTGCACTAGTGTTGCTAACATACGCTTGTAGAATCGGGATATCATTTCTCACAATATCAATGTTCCAGTATCTTAGACTTCTACTCTGTGGGAACATGATTGTTTTAGGCAGGACTTCCCCTTGGGGTGTGTGTCCTTAATTTATTGCTGCAGGGTTGAGTAATGTACCCATCACAGAGCCATTCATGTTTTATTAAAATTAATTTCAAGGGAATGTTGTTTTTAGGAAGTGTGTATAGGACTATTTAAATGCTTTGCCAAAACAATACCAGCAATATGGAATAATGAAAATGTTTCCTTTTTTCATTCCTTTTATCTTAGGACAAATGAATTCTAGCCTCAGAGTATGCTAAGAAAAAGGAAAAAAGCAATGGGAAACTCCTGCTATGTTGTCCCAGTTCCTCTGATTTCTCCAGTCTGACTGTCTTACATCGCTTCTCCTGGAAGGAGCCCCCCTTTGCTAACACAGATCTTTAGGATCTATCTGCAGATCTGGGTTAGTGAAGTAAAAAAGTTGTGAGACATAGTTCTTCCTAACAAATGCAGATGGGTTTTCTGTATTCCCATCCCTGATCTCCACATGAATATTTCTTTTTAAGTGCCTGTTTTCAGATCTTTGCTAGGTGTGCAGGAACAGCAGAAAATAATTGCTTTGTCTGGTAGATCATTTATTGTCTGAGACCACTTTAAGGTGAAGAGATGCCACCTGCTATGAATTTATTTCATTTGGTAAGTGATAATTAAAGGCTGAAACTGGAAAGGGCAAGAAAGAAATGTCGATGGTTTCTTGGAATATTTCAGCCACTTGAAAGTGAGAAATTCCCATCTTGCAAGGGAGAGAGAAAAGGAGGTGGGGGAGAGAGAGCGTACATATGTGTGTGTGTACACACTTGGTGTGGGTATAATCAGGGAAATATTCAGACATATGATGGTGAGTGTGACTACAGGCACAAAAGGACTAACAATTTGTATGACGGGAAGCACATAAAAAAAAAAACCAAACCAGCAGTCCCATCATAAGCACTAGAAGAGATCAGACACTTTCTGTTACAAGCATACACAACTGCTGTGGGCACTTTGCATATGTACCAGATGTGGTATCAAGCTGGTCTATATAGAAGAATCTTTCATTTGTCAATGCAGCATTTTCTGAAAACAATATTTAGTGTGGTTGACAGCCTTTGCTATAAGGAGAGCAGAACTGTTAATTTTGTTATTGTGTCACAATACAGAGAAAAAGGAATAAAATTAAAGTACAAAATGACCTATCAAATTTGCTTGACAGGTACTAATTCACTTTGATCTATCCCTCACCATAATTTCATTGGCAGGGAAACCATACATATTTATAAAAGTGGGAGCAGGCTGCTGTTGTTCTGTTTGTAATTTACAGCAACAAAGAATTCATTTAGATTACCATACTTGAAGTCCCAAGGTGACTCTGCCGTGGTTACAGGCCCCCTGCTATGCAGGATACCTAACATAATAAAGAACAAAGCAAAACAATGCTACACTGAGACCATGGCTCTTGGGTAATCAATTCAGGTATTTACAGCTGAAACAATAGCTCTGTGCAAATCAGCATCATTACTACAATTTGCTGATAGAAACCCCAGGGAACTCAGGAAGTGTCTGCCTGCAAAGCAGCTGATTAATCTGAGTTACTTATGTTTTGTTAAAGCATTATTTTTTCCCATCATAATTAACAGTAAATGATTGTTTAAGAAAAGGGCAAGGGAAGCACAACCAAATGTGCAATATACACATCTCTCCTACCATTTTGGCCTTCCATATTGGTTAGCAAATGTATCTGTCATGAAACGGAATGAGGCCAGTTTCAACCTTGTGTACTGTGAACACCATTACCAGACTCACATGATTTTATTTTTTTTTTTTTTTTAAATGCTTGCATCCAATCCTACAGACTTTTGAAAAAATGCAAGCATGGACTCAGGGGGAGCTGATTTAATCAATCTATTGCTTCTTCTCTTTTTGGCACATCTATAGGGCTTGCTGTCTCCCCGTTTTGCTTTTCCAATAGGGAAAGCAAAGCAAAGAAAAAGCAACTTTATTGGCGCTGTCTCCCCTCCAGTGCTTTGTCTGATAAAGGCAAGGTGTCCCACATGACCACATCTTTCATACATAGCGGAAAAGACCCTAATTCTGCCTATTCATATATTTCCTTAATGCTCTACTAATATGAAGAAAAGGGCATTTAGGCACACTTCTGAATGTTCCTGCTCAGAACTAGCAATTAATCCGAGAGAATGAGGCAGAATATGACTTGCCTTGCCTGTCCATGAAAACCCCTGTCACGAAACACTGATTTGCAAGCTGTTTAGAAAAAATCGGAAGCAGAAATTACTTCTTCAGTGAGGAAAGTTTTCAACACTTCCCAAAACAAAATCCTACACAATCTTGTTTTAAGAATGTTTCTACCTATAGAGGAATTAGATGGTCTAGTTGATACGCCATTGCCCATAGCACCATCAGAGTAATAGTTGTTTAAACCTGCTTTTGCCTAAGCAAATGAATAGTCACTATCCAACTATTCCTGCATCTGCTGCTGGTTGCTCCAAAAATACCTACCCAAAGAGGAGACAGTTGTACAGTGTCCAAAAATTTTTGAATTTCATGTTAGCTACAAGTAAATTGCCTTTTAAATGGAGACATGTCACATACCTCAGCCATTAGTTTGTTTTCATAATGAATACCTGAGCTGCTTCTGCTACAGTTCTGTTTTTCAAAAGCATTTATTCCATGTTCATTTGGTGACTGATAAAGAGTGTGAGACCAGAACAACAGAGAAAAGCATATTCTGAGCATAAACTGAAATTCTTTTAAGAGAGCATTTTCAGTATGGATCCCTTTCCTCACAGCAAGCAGGACTCTAAGGCAAGGAGAGAAAGTCTGCAAATGTCATCGCAAACTAGGGAGCTCTGTCTTCTTCCAAAGATGATGCCAGGCCAAATTTATATGGACTTGGGATCTGAGGAATCTCTAGATAACTGGATGGAACTGAAGAATACTGCAAAGTACAGAGGGAGGTTCTTCACATCTGAGTAGTCAGGTTCCTTAGTGAGAAGCTGAACTACTTTTTCTTGAAATTGAAATGTGCTGAAACTCTTACTGCTGTGTATATGGGATGCCCATATGCACATGCCCAACAACTTTGCACCATAAAGAGTAACACAATAACAATCTTTCTTCAGACACTGCCGGCAGCAGCAAAGTTCCTTAGTCAGTGACACTGTCTCACTGCACTTCATGGGATCATAACACATCAGGGACTGATAATGAACTGAAGTGTGACGGTAAGCTTCTGTGAGAACACGTATCTGAAAAGTGTTTAGAGAAGAACAATATGAAGAACACATCCCTAACGATAATCTAAGTTAAGAAAAAAAATGACTTTTTTTTTTTAAAGCCTAACAAGAACTTGCCAAGAAACCAATGATTGAAGCAAGTAAGGCACCCAACTTCTAAAATATAGGTGACAGCGGTAACGTTTTGGGGGGATACTACAATCATATGATCCCAAACTTTGAATGAGGTTGGAAATTAAGTCTCATGGCTGCTGATTTCTAAGTATACATTAAGGGTAAAGAAAATAAAAAAAGGTCTCCTGATTGTAGGAGGGGAAAAAAAAAATAGGTACTGCTGTGGGATGTACAATAAAAAAATGAAAAAAGAAAAAAGAGATAGTAGCTTTCTCTACATGTCCATTCAGTCCTCTACTGTCTACTAAACTAAAAGTGCACACAATCAGCTCAATCACCCAAAAAATAACAATGCTTAGGAAGCCCTTTGTATTTTAATTTTGAAACATTACAACTAAACAGGCTGAAAAAGAAATATTTAGGTTGTTCCTTATATATATATAGGATAACTTCAGAAAAAGAGTTGTTCAGGCCATGGCAAAGCTTTTTTTCACTATGTTATTTGCTTATACTTTGGATAACTTTTCTGATATGTTCCTGTGTGGCAGATTATCCATCCAAAGCAACCACCCTTCTCCCAAAGAGATACAGGTAATTCAATTATATCCCTCGTGATTCAACCTGCATTTTCGGTTTGCTACTCCCACTCACATAGTACTTTCTGACAGAATTACAGAGAGATGATAGCTGCTGCCATTCACTGCTCAAGCATAAAACTATGCTATCTCTTTTGGTCGCACTTCTAATACAAAATTGTCACAGAACTGAGCTTTCAGAATCACTACCCAACTCTTAGAAGTATCAACTATTTAGAGAAACAGATTGTTGTAGAAGCTTGGATGCAGTAAAGAACAGAACTCAGTTCAGTTCAGACAGGACATGCAGTAATCTTAATTTTGTTAGTAAGGTAATTTTTTCAAATGAATGGTCAGTCTCTGCAATGAATTTCAAAAGAACATGGGGCAGAAGAAATCTGTCGAAAAAGGAAAATTAAAAAAGATGGAATGAAGTATTAAAAAGTGAGTAAAGTCAGACTGTGTGCAACCTCCAAGAAGGTATTTATCAGAGAGAAGGAAACCATTTTTGTGGATCTAACAAATGAAATATGAAGATTTTTTTTTGTCAAAAGTTGTTACCTTGCAGTTAGTCAAATTTAGCCCCAAACCCAAATGCTACATGCCAGAGGAGATTGATGTGGAAATAATTTTCATGCACTCAGGGTAAATAGAGCTAGAGGTAGCAAATAAAACACAACTGGCATTCAATTCTAGATTCAAAGCATTACACTTTTAGTTCCAATCACTTCAAACAACATAAGTCTCACACAACATGCAGAGAAACAAGGGAACAAAATAAATAGAGAAAAAAAAAAAGTCTAAGATGACACTAAAAAGAAGTCAATCCAGCCCAGAGAAGTAGACTAAATGAAAGATAGCAAGGATGAAAAATGAACAGATTATAGTTGAAAAAGAAAGGATACCTATTGTTTGGAAAATAGGTCAGAGAATCACCAACTATAAAATACATTCTTCTGCAGGTAACCAAGATTGGGAGACATTTGAATTGCATATTGTATTGGGTGTCCCCCTCTCTCTCCCTGAATAGAATCATAGAATCATTTTGGTTGGAAAATCTAAGGCCATCCAGTCCAACCGTACCTATCCACTACTAAAGCACGTCTCTAAGCACCTTGTCTTTTAAATACCTCCAGGGATGGGGACTCTACGACCTCCCTGGGCAGCCCATTCCAGTGCTTGACAACCCTTTCTGTAAAGAAATTTTTCTGTGAAGAAATTTTTCCTAATGTCTAACCTAAACCTGCCCTGGCACAACTTCAGACGATTTCCCCTTGTCCTATCATCCATTACCAGGGAGAAGAGACAGACTCCCACCTCGCTACAGCCTACTGGCAGGGAGATGTAGGGAGCAATAAGGTCTCCCCTCAGCCTCCTCTCCTCCAGGCTAAACAACCCCATTTCCCTCAGCCGCTCCTCATCAGACTTGTGCTCCAGACCCCTCACCAGCTTTGTTGCTCTCCTCTGGACATGCTCCAGCTGCTGGCTCATATTCAGCCGGCTGTCAACCAGTACCCCCAGGTCCTTTTCCACCAGGCAGCTTTCCAGCCACTCTTCCCCAAGCCTGTAGCGCTGCATAGGGTTGTTGCGACCCAAGTGCAGGACCTGGCACTTGGCCTTGTTGAACCTCATACAGTTGGCCGTAGCCCATCAATCCAGCTTGTCCAGGTCCCTCTGCAGAGCCCTTCTCCCCTCAAGCAGATCAACACTCCCACCCAACTTGGTGTTATCTGCAAACTTACTGTGGGTGCACTCAATCCCCTCGTCCAGATCATTGATAAAGATATTAAACAAGACAGACCCCAACATTGAGCCCTGGGGAACACCGCTTGTGATCAACTGGAATTAACTCTATTCACCATCACACTTCAGGCCAGGCCATCCAGCCAGATTTTCAGCCAGTGAAGCATATGCCCAATCCAAGCCATGAGCAGCCAGTTTCTCAAGCAGCAAGATGTGGCACATGGTGTGTGTCCAAGGCTTCACTAAAGTCCAGGTAGGCAACATCCACAGCCTTTCTCTCATCCACTGAGCAGGTCACTTGGTCATAGAAGGAGATCAGGTTAGTCAAGACAGACCTGCCTTTCATAAACCCATACTGGATGGGTCTGATCCCCTGGTTATCCTGTACATGCTGCATGATGGCACTCAAGATGATCTGCTCCATGACCTTCCCTGGTGCCGAGGTCAGACTGACAGGCCTGTAGCTCCCCGGATCCTCCCTCCGGCCCTTCTTGTAAATGGGTGTCACATTTGCTTACTTCCAGTCAGCTGGAACCTCCCCAGTCATCCAGGACTGCTGATAAAGGATTGAAAGTGGCTTGATGGGCACTTCTACCAGCTCCCTCAGTACCCTTAGGTGGAGCCCATCTGACCCCATGGAATTGTGTGTGTCTAATTAGCCGACCAGGTCACTAACCATTTCCCCTTGGATAATGAGGGCTTCATTCTGCTCTCCATCCCCGTCTTCCAGGTCAGGGGGCAGGGTACCCAGAGAACAGCTGACCTTACTATTGAAGACTGAGTCAAAGGCAGCATTAAGTACCTCAGCCTTATCCTCATCCTTTTTCACTGTGGTTCCCTCTGCATCCAGTAAAGGATGGAGATTCTCCTTGGCTCTCCTTCTGTTCTTAATATATTTATAGAAACACTTTCTAATGTCTTTCACAGAATTGGCCAATTTAAGTTCTAGCTAAGGCTTTAGCCCTTCTAATTTTCTCTCTGCATGACCTCACAATATCCTTGTAGTCCTCCTGAGATGCCTGCCCCTTCTTCCAAAGCTTATAGACTTCCCTCTTTTTTCTGAGATCCAGACAAAGATTGCTGTTCAGCCAGGCCGGTTTTCTTCCCCACCGGCTCATCTTTCAGCACAGGGGGATGGCCTGCTCCTGCACCTCCAGGATTTCCTTCTTGAAGTGTGTCCAGCTTTCTTGGGCTCCTTTGCTCTTCATAACTGCCTCCCAAGGGACTTTGTCAACCACCAACTATGTCTACCTCAGATAGATATGGCCTGTAAAACACACTGAAGTCCAAATGGTACCTCCTTCCCCAACATTTAATGAATTCAGAAGAAGTAAAATACCATCATCTTCAGTGATGGGCTTGACACTTGTTCCAGGCTTTGTACAATAGTGCAACATTAAGTACTGAGCAGAAAGAAGATTAGAGTGGGTTTGAAATACTGATATTTTAAAAGCACATGAGAAAAAATGATTAAGAATACACAAAAAGTATATAATAACTAAGAAACAATTAGGTCAAATGGAGTAAATGCAAATTTAGCATAAATAATGAAAAAATCCCTCGAGATGAAACCTACGAAGATGTAGAATATAAACTTCAATAGGATATTCTGCAAGTCCTGTTCTCAAAAGTAATTTAATCTATAGAACACCTCATGGGCTTTCTTGCAGAACAATCTTACACTGGAAAGATAACCATGATAACCTTAACTATTTCAGGTTTTTTCTTTTCTGAGCAAGATATAGCTAAGCCTAGTATGTGTGATATTATGGAAAGGTCAAGTTTGGGATATAAAAATGGCCACAAAGTAAGGGGTACAATTCTGTAATTGGCACCATCCTGGCTGTAATTATGGTCAGGAGAATTATCTATCAGGATAAAATATGAAGTACTACAAAAATGGTTGCAGGGGATCAATCTACTTCAGTTCCGCTTTATGGTGTTGTGGTTTAACCCCAGCCGGCAACTAAGCACCACCCAGCCACTCACTCACTCCCTGCCAGTGGGATGGGGGTGAGAATCGGAAGGGCAAAAGTGAGAAAATTCGTGGGCTGAGATAAAGACAGTTTAAGAGGTAAAGCAAAAGCCACACACGCAAGCAAAGCAACACAAGGAATTCATTCCCTGCTTCCCATGGGCAGGCAGGTGCTCAGCCATCCCCAGGAAAGCAGGGCTCCATCACACGTAACGGTGACTTGGGAAGACAAATACCATCGCTCCCAACGTCTCCCCCTTCGTTCTTCTTCCCCCAGCTTATATATTGAGCATGACATCATATGGTGTGTGATACGCCTTTGGCAAGTAGGGATCAGCTGTCCTGGCTGTGCCCCCTCCCAGCTTCTTGTGCACCTTGCACAAGCATTACCCACACGACTTAGCAGCATCCAAGAGCTATGAGAATATCAGCTTTATATACGATTCAACTATTAAGCATTTAATTTAAAAAGCCTTTACATTCCAAGGTAAATATCTCTCGATTTTGGTATTTGGTTAAAATATGCTTTGTGAATTATTTATTTTACCCTCTTGAAAGGCAAAAGTATTTCAACAGTTATGAAACATCCTTGATTGTCAAAATATACCTGTAGGTCACAAAGTAAGCAAAGGTTCAGCCACAAAGCTGTGTTTTCAGGAGTTCCCATGAAATTATCTCTTTACCTAGAAGGCATCATTAAAAGAGATTTAGAAAAATAGAATAAAATAAACAAAAAAGATTATTCTGAAGACAGAAGTTGAGGAGTTTTTAATAACTCACCCAGCACAGAAAATTCATGTGATTGCCATTTAAAATCATGACAATAATAAAGCTATACTCATAAAATTAGCACATAAAATAGTTCACTCTATAAACCTTTCTAATTGCTTTTTTTTTTTAAATCAAACAAACAAAAGTGAAGGTTGCCAATCAAATACAAATAAGCTAGAGCTCTGGGGTGCTCAAGAAAAAAAAAAAAAGGAAAAACTTGCCAACTTCAGAAGAGATTGAGTCAGGACTTTCAGGGTACAATGAGTTGGAGAGGTACACAGTACAGAGAGAGCAAACATACTTAGACAACAGTGAAGCAAGCTAAGGAAAATAATATCACTTGAACCCAAACTGTTACAAAGGCCTGAAATTTTCCATGGAAAGCATCTAACATCATAGTGACAAAGTCAACATTATGGACACCTGGACAGACAACTATTATTCTGCATTTTTTTTCATTGTAATAACCTCAAAACTTTAAACCATTCACTTTAAAAAAATAAAAATAACCACTGGGGGAAATATTAGAACTCACATTTATACAGAATTAAATAGAAACAGGTGGAAAAGATGTAAGTTAATAAGGGAAAAATGAAGTAGTTCAGTTGCAATTTTAATCTGATCAGGATGGCTTCCATAAAGGTTTCTATGGAGGTGTCTTAGAAGACATAGCTGGTGGCACAGCTTGTTGTCACCTTAAACTCAGCAATGTCTTTTGAAAGCTTAGGCCAGGGAGGTAATTCGAGATAGCCAGCATGGCTTCACCAAGGGCAAGTCCTGCCTGACGAACCTGGTGACTTTCTGTGATGGTGTGACAGCATCAGTGGACAAGGGAAAACTAACAGACGTCATCTATCTGGACTTCTGCAAAGCCTTTGACACGGTCCCCCACAACATCCTTCTCTCTAAATTGGAGAGCTATGGATTTGATGGGTGGACTGTTCAGTGGATAAGGAACTGGCTGGATGGTCGC
>NW_009260857.1:0-44195 GCF_000687185.1 Egretta garzetta | reverse complement strand
CATGAGCCGGCAATGTGCGCTGGCAGCTCAGAAGGCCAACCGTACTTTGGGCTGCATCAAGAGAAGCGTGGCCAGCAGGTCGAGGGAGGTGATTCTGCCCCTCTACTCTGCTCTGGTGAGACCTCACCTAGAGTACTGCGTCCAGCTCTGGAGCCCTCAGCACAAGAAGGACATGGAAGTGTTGGAGCGGGTCCAGAGGAGGGCCACAAAAATGATCCGAGGGCTGGAGCACCTCTCCTATGAGGACAGGCTGAGAGAGTTGGGCTTGTTCAGCCTGGAGAAGAGAAGGCTGCGGGGAGACCTGATTGTGGCCTTTCAGTACCTAAAGGGGGCCTATAGGAAAGATGGGGAAAATCTTTTTAGTAGGGCCAGCTGTGACAGGACAAGGGGTAATGGTTTTAAACTAAACCAGGGTAGGTTTAGACTAGATATAAGGAAGAAATTCTTTACAATGAGGGTGGTGAAACACTGGAACAGGTTGCCCAGAGAGGTGGTGGAGGCCCCATCCCTGGAAACATTCAAGGCCAGGTTGGACGGGGCTCTGAGCAACCTGATCTAGTTAGCGGTGTCCATCCCTGCTCCTGCAGGGGGGTTGGACTAGATGACCTCTAGGGGTCCCTTCCAACCCAAAACATTCTATGATTCTATGATTATATATATCAAAACCAGGTTTATAGATTGGACTTATATTTTGCAAGCTACATAGATGACAAAACTGAAGGCCAAGGTCAGAATGTATAGTTGCTTCTGGAGAGGAGAAAATACACAGGTTTGATTCTAAGGTAATAGAAATACAAAACAGTCTTTCTGAAGGGCAATGTTAGGTATTTCAACCCTTGCAAACTGCTTTGTTTCTGCACCAGTTGTGCGAGTTGAATGAATCCTGAGCAAATCTGCTGTTGGTGACTGGGAGGACAACCTCCCCAGCATTCAAGCAGCATGTGAAGAGCAACACTGGTCAACTTCAAAAGATAACAGGATTTTGACTGCCACCTCATATAATTGGTCTAATTCTAGAAAAGCAGTTTTTTGGGTACAAATTGTGTCTCTACTATGCAGAAACCACTTGTAAATTTGCTGCAACAGGGAAGGGGGAAAAAATAATGCTGTCCAAAGAGCAGCTATGAGATTATCAACACTAATTTCCAAAAGTAAGAAAATTTTCAAAGGTGGCATTGATATAACAGCTTAACAAAATACTCAGACACCACTGACATGCAGGCAATGCTGTAGTTTTAAGCTTCAAAGGTGATATGCAGTCTAAATTATTCCAAAAGTAGGTATTAGGTTTTCTACTTCCCACACTAAAATATAGTCATACAAGTATGTCTTATCTAAATGTCTGTGATAGGTTTCCAGCAGACTAAGGCCATATCAACAGCACAAGTATGCTACCACATCTTAAAGATGTGCAAAGGCAAAATGGGTACACATTTATGCAGAACTAAATCATCACTTTAAATATCTCATCAGGATTAACCATACCTCCCCAAAGCATGAGGTCACATAACACAATTGTTCCTTCACATTCTAAACTAACTAAAGATAAGTTATTTATAAAAAAAAAAAAATCCTTTTTTTTAGTTGCTCAACAAATCAAATTTATTCATTGATACTGTCATTGTAACATCCTGTTACCAGAGATAATGGATTTCGACTATTGATGTGTGTTCGAAATCAATTTCATGAGTAACAAATTTATTTTCTTTAGGTTGCTCAACATTGGACCCATGAACTGTCAATTTTGTATAAAAATAGAATTGAAAACAAATCTTTCCACTGTCTTTAAAATCCTATGTCTTGGCATGCACAATGATGCTGGTCTTGACTTTTTTTTTATTCCCTTCTATGAATTGTAAACAATTTTGTCCAAGCATCCACAATTTTTCTGACAAATATTTTCTGAGTACTTCCTATTAAAATATATCAAAATACCAAATAGATCAATCTCTTTTCACAGAAAAAAATAATATACAAACTCTCTGCACTGGATCTCAGATCCAGAATCAAAATCCTACCCAAGGCAGCAGTTAGCGTCCTCACCTGAAACTGATGTTTAATCCCCAGTCTCATGGGGGGAGACAGCCCTTAGATCTTTAAAAGCCAGGGAGAAAAACACATTTATTTGCAACCTGCTCCATGGGTGCTTTGTTTGATTTACTAACTTGTAACCAGAGGTTCCTTTTCTCTATGAAGTAATTCTAACAGTGACAACTCATTTGAAAAAGCTACCTTTTTTCTGGAACCTGAACATATACCATGTCACTGACTGCATTGCAGGGCTTGCTGGTTGCTTGCCTTTTTCAACAACAATTTGCAAGCAGCAAGCCAGCTATATTAGCTGATTCAGTGCAGCCATGACAATTTTATACTAGCCCCACTAGCAGCTAAGTGAAACAGCAAGGTTCTTTAAACAACAACAACAAAAAAAGTATAAAGACTGCATTCATACAAACTTCTCTAGTTCCACTTACATCTACAAAGCATTCTAAAAACAACAAGCTGTTCTGCACGAGGAAAATTACCATTTACCAAAGACCTGCAGTTAAGAAAAAGTAGGCTTCCTCACTTTCCCGTGTTGCAAGTCACACCCGCAGGAAGGCAAGCAAGCAAACCTTCAGTATTCCTTTCAGTACATGAAGCAAGCAGCTGACATAATCAGATTCAAACTGGATACTATCACAGTCCTCAATAAAAAAGATCAGGATATTTAGAGTGTCAGAGTCAAACCACAGCCTGTACAAAGTGCTCAAACTACTCATTCCATCTCACAGTATTCAACAACACGTAACCATGAATGACTCTGCTTTAACAAGAGGTGTCAAAGTCTTTGAAGAAACCCCATGCAGGTGTAGTGATTCCAGGCATTTGTGTTCTCCAACACCATTAAAAATAGGGGGTTTTGGTAGTTGTTGCCAAAATTTCTTCTCTGACAAGCACCAAACACTCAAACTAAGAAAATTGTAGAATAGATCTGGATTAGCAAAGACTTTATTTATTAATTTTACTTTGAACAGGCAGCTATTGCAATGCCAGTCACACAAGTGGTGTTTCAGGAATCCAGGGCACAAAAGCAGACTGTGTGACAATGCTTATAGAATGTTTAAGCCACAGGCAACTGAGCCTAGACCAAGCTGTTACTTCTCTGGTTTCTGCTGTTAATTACATGACCATACCTTTTTACAAATCACTGACTTCATGCGTACTGTACTAACTGGCATTGCTACCCAAAACTAATTAAACTTCAGAAAAGTATCCTGTTACGAAAGTAGCAAAGAATTTTTAAATATCAAAGAAACAAGAAACTGCATGGAAACCATGAGTTATTTAAAAAAAAAAAAAAGGAATAATAAAAAAAATGTCCCAACAAGAAAAGAAGGACGTTTTCATCTTTTCTGCATGGAAACCATGAGTTATTTAAAAAAAAAAGGAATAATAAAAAAAAATGTCCCAACAAGGAAAGAAGGACGTTTTCATCTTTCAGTTCCCAAAATAATTTTGCCTTTTAAGTTTCCTTATTCCCACTAACAAAGTAATTCTTGACCATTCTTCTACTTCAGGTCCTGAAATCCATCCTCCAGGAGACTGATAGATACCTGCACTGAGATTTTGCAAGTACCTGCATCTGGGGTATCTGTGCACCTTTGTTCTTGGCTCTCAAAATTTAGATATTCTGACCTAACTTTGACAAGGTAAGCCACTAGAGAAGAAAAAAAAAATTAGTAAGGGGCAACTTAAAAAAAGCTAATGTGAATAAGCCTTTGTTCCTATGTTGGCATATTTAGATACTACTCACATGTTTGAAAGTTCAACATATGTTTAAATGACATGCTATACTAGCACCTGAGTACTCAGAGCTTTGCAGAATCAATCTTCCATTGGCATCTGATTATGTGTATGGTAAGAAAAGCCAAGCTAAAATAACTGTGAAATGCAATGTTAAAAATGCAACTTTAAAAAATAACTGAAAACAGATCCTTTTTCCTGTATGATATTTTTCACTCTTGTGCACAGTAAACATAACGCAGATGTCAGTAAACGCTAAATGGAAAATTTTCTTTTGAGAACATCGTTTTTATGGAATACTTCACCCATGTGATAAAACCTACTATTTAACATTGGTATTTAAAATTGGGGACGATACAATACTGACCGATCCACTTCATAACTGATTTTTAAAAAATCTTCTTATAGTACAATTCAACTACATGATTGCTTACTACACATATAAAACATCTAACAAAATATGTCTTTTAAAATGAAACAATGAAATAAAGATGCTTGCTGGTATCAAAAATGTCCTCCTGACCATTCTTGACAGATCTAACGTAAAGCCTTCTTTCTCTTTTCCCTCCCCTTTTCCTTCTTTCAATCTAAAAAAAAAAAAAAAAAAAATTAAAATTCTTTGCAGAATCTAATAAACATAGCAGGGAGAAGGAGAGGGACATGGGAAGAAAGGGCTTCAAAGGATATTCTCCTAGCTTCCTTAGGAGCTTAATACAATCTTATGAATCCTGTGGAAAAGGATGAAGTAACAGTCTTACATTTGGAAAAGAACAAACAAACTAAAAAAGGAAAGGAACATGAACACAGAGTAACAGTAACCTATTTCTTGATCAGCAACTAGAATCTGATGGAATGCTCACTTTTCTGTAACACATTTTGAAGTGCCAAAAATATTGCCCACTATGCTGAGAAAAAAATTCAATTTCATCAGAAATATTTTTAGCATGTTTTAATACTAATGTTAATACTTTAACCCTTAGATAAATACCACCTGAATTGCAAATATGTATAATGTACTTTCTAGAAAACATGAAGCTCTGATATGGTATGAGCAAAAACCAGAAATATCTCCCTGAAAACAAGGGGTCATTACAAGGCATCGGGATAAACAGCAATGTGAAGGATAAAGCATCTATAATACATCTTTTTGTGCGCATACAGATTAGCACAGGTTATCAGAAAAGATGGTTTTTTGGGAAAGAGCCCTCTCTAGTGATTCTCTGATTGTCCTAACTCCAGACATTTCCACGAACTGGATTATTCTCACCAAAAGAATTCTGAATATTCACTATTAAATCTGCTTCCTGTGACGAAAACCACTATAAATCCCACCTCACGCAGACAGACTCATTAAAGATATTCCATGACTAGTTTTTGGATGTGAGGATATCATTCAGAAAAAGTAGAAGGATTAGACTGGCTCAGTCTAGGCACTGACTGAGCAAAGCATATACACCGGAATTTAAATCCTGTTGATTTTGATGGGGTTATTCAGATGCATTAAGCTAAATGCAGGTTCAGTTGCTTACTGAGCTCGGGCCATGATTCAGGTCTGAATGTTCTGCAGAACCTCAAAAAACCACAGAGACGCTATCAGCATAACAAGGACACTTCTCTAGAAATATTATATTCCCTGCTATTACAAAGTAACACTAAACATATTAAATGGAAAACACCAGAGGAAAAAAAAAAAAAAAAAAGATTTCTCAGTAATTCAGTTTCTGTTCTTTTTCCCAGGATAGGGAAATGAACTACAACCAGAGCAGAATTTGCCAAGTGGCCACGTTGCCTCAGTGGCACGTAAGCAATCACCTCTGCACAGCACTTCTAATGCACTAAACTAATTTCTCTATTTTCTCTGGAATTTCACTGGAATATTTCACTGGAATACCTTTACTTTAAAAGACAAAAAACCTACAAAAATGTCTGAGTTTTTGGTACTTGGGCTTTTTAATGACAAGGAATACAAACGTGGGGACAGGGGGGAATTGCTCCATTTAACACTTCCTGTACCTTGGCACATCACAGTGTCTTCAAGACCAGCTACTATTCAACCTTGCCTTCTGTTTACATTTTGTCACTTAGACAAAACCCTGCTTCAATGTGCTATGGTATTCTAATGATTTCTTAAAATAATAGCATACTTCCCTGATTGTGTAATAGGAATTTGACTTTAAAGATGAAAAAATGGGCAGCAGGATTGAGAGGGATGTGTAGAATGCCTTAAATCATTATTTTAAACTGCTCAGCTCTCTAGAAGGTGGTGTTTCATTAACCAAAACATAGTTCAAATACAAATGTATAGAGTTAGAAAGTCAAAGGTACAATAATTTGCAAGCCTTTAAATAATGGAAGTTCATTTTGGAACAAGATTTTCACAGCTTGCCAATGTCACTAAATAACAATAAATGTACTACCTTTTGCAAGTAGCAAATGGTATATTTTCAAATCGTACTCATTGTGTGAAAGAAATGAGGTGTTAAATCCAAAAAAAGGTATACTGTTAAAATAACTATTCTTCTGATAATTTAGCTAACTGAATATAGCTATCTGGGTGCTACTAATGTCTTAAATAAATTTCTTTGAACTCACACCCTAAAATGTTTCGAAATAAGTATTGATATTTGAACATGGCTGAATGAAAATGACTTTTTTTTTTTGACAGTTTCACCTTTTATTCTTTTGTGGCTGGACAGTGAAAGTACTAAAAAGACAGTCTTTAAGTGAGATTCTTTTCAGAGTTTCTTGAATGTATAAGGCTATGGTTAAGAATTTGTAGTACAAAGGACAGGATAATGTATTAGGAAAGAATGATGCAACTCTACGATAAAACAGATGATAGTAGAACAATTACTGTCCATAGATTACTCCTTACTAAGACCTGCAGTATCTAACTAGTTGCAAGGAATTTGAATATATTTCTATGCCTAAAAATACACAGGTAACCACCTAAAAAACACAGATGACAAACTCCCACCAACTTCTGCTGAAAATTAAGAACATAACTATCTAAGGAGCACTAAGCAGATGTTCCAAACACACTGCAGGTGTACAATGAATAGCACAGAGATCACAGATCTACCAAAGTATATGCTAGTCCAGCTACTGACTTGTTGGACCCTGGTACAGACTTTTGTGCTGACTAATAATTTATTCAAAAGTCTACTAAATATTTCTCATTTCTCTCAGTAATTTTTATGAATTGAAATTTAAAATAAAAGCGTGAGCCTTTTATTTAAGCATCACATACCTTAAAGAATGCAAAGGAAAGAATATACCATTAACTTTTTTTCCTCCAAAGAAAATTATTATAGACTTGCATGGAAGATTAAATATCTCTTACAGGGTACTAACACATCCTTCACTGACATTTAAGTCTGCAAGGGTTAAAAACACGAGCAATACTTTGAGAGGGGTCTGGTTCAGGTACATTTTGAGTGAGTGAATGGGTCATTGACTCAGCAATGATCTTGTATTGCTGAAGTGTCAGGGGATTTTTCTCAATGACCCTGATGGGAACAATATCACATTCTCACTGTTAAGGTTAATATTTTTCCTGTCTTCTGTGATCCGTTCAACATTGTGATGATCTACCAATATCTAAAATATTTACTAAGTTTCAAGGGATTTGTATGTTTGCAAGACTCCAAAGAATCCCTGAAAATTCTCATCTAAATTTTGACCTTTCATCCTGAGGTTAAAAATGAAAAACATTTGTATTTATAAATCCAGTATAATGCATTCTAGTTTTAGAGGCCTTCCTGGAGGAAAAAAAAAAGATTAAAAAAATCAGGGCTGATACTAATATCTAGAAAACATAAGAAAATCTCCATTGATTCTGAGGATTTGAGGATTTAAACAAACTTCACCATTAAAAGTTAAATACTCCTTCTGAAAGCACTGAATATTATTTTGTGATGTTCCTCAGTACCATGGCCTCATGTGTCAGGTTTTTGTCAATTTGACTAAAGGGGAATACAGGACGATGTCTTGGGGGTGTACTGTAGCTCTAGCAAATATACATACACACATGCTATATATGTGTGCATATATATACACACACGCAATATAGATCTGTACATATATACACAGGAGATGTACAAGCATCATATATACATCTATACATGTATATACATATATAGTTATTGTGTGTGTGTATATATCACAACTAATTAGCAATATTATGCAACAACTGTCGATATCCCAGACTGACTGATGCATTCTGCTGCCCCTGACAGTGATGATACGAAGATACATACCTAAACTCCTTGGAAAAGGTAGTTAACACAGAACCCTCTGCTGTATTTGTGATTCCTTAAACTTGATGTCTCTTTTGCAGTTTTTGAAATGAAAAGAAAAATCTTAAAATTGTCCCTGTACTGTTTTATCTTTAGCCTCTTGTAGCTTTTTACCTTTTAACATTTTGAGTTGTGTTTTCTATGGTGTATTGCAGATTTCTCTAATGATGACCATGGCACACTAGAGCTGGGAGGGAGAGAGGTGAACATGAACATGTAGATTTCTCAGGTTTTTCCCCCAGGGCCTGTGATTGTCTCTATCCCCACTAATTAAAAATTTGCAGTAGAAGATCTTGCAAGTACCATGCTCTCTGACCTCAGCCACTAACACTGCAACGTTGTTAGAGTATGCTTCACGGCTTTTGCCAGTATTCCATGTCCTTGCCAGGACAGACTGAACTGGCAAAAGACAGGATGCTCTTCAGATAAACGCACCTCTCTTTCCTTTGCTACTGTGTGGTGTGTTGCTTCAGATGTTATTGTAGCGTGCACAGGCTCTGAACTACACTTCAGAAATTTTAGGAACATAAAAGAGACAACAAAGAAGCAACGGCTAATGGATGCAGAGTACACGAACACTGACTTACCAAATGTACACAGCAGTGCTGAGCATTCGTACAGAATGAGTCAGGTCAAATCAGATGAAGCTAGGACAACTAGTGATGCCTGTAAACATTTGTATGCAGAAATCCAAAGGTGGAACTTAACTCTCAAGTTGAACAAAAATAAATTAGTGAGAGCACACTCGCAAAGTTTGCAGCCATGCAAATAAACACCATCTCATAATCAGATGGTGTTCCATTTCTAAATGGTTTGACTAGGGGATTCGTTCAAAAGATAAAGGGAGAATCAGAAATTTTTTGATACATCCTTGAAATGAACATGTCATTTGCTACCACTGTTTTGAAGTTATCAACCAAAGATAAGGAATATTTAGAAAACATTAAGAAAAAAAAAAAAGTTAGACATTTGGGGCAGTAATGTCAGAGCAACCAGGCTCACAGAAAGGAAGAGGGAGACATATGAAAAGGTTGCAGTAAGCAAAGCACAAGATGATCAAGAAGGTAGTAAAGGCTTTTAATGTGGAGACCGAAGATTACAGTACTATGGCGGGGAAAAAAAAAAAAAAAAGAAAAAAAGAAAAAAAAGAGAAGGATCTTAGGATGGCTTAGAGAAAAGGTGCTTTAGAAGTTATGCACTAGGAGCAGCTGGAAGAGAGATTCTGGTATTATGCTGGCTTCAAGAATTATCAGATCTCAATTAAATTCCAGACAAACCAGGAGATGGAATCTAAAGAACATTTTTAGAAAGTACATTATGGTACTTTCAAGACTACAGACAGCTGCGAGAAACACTGTATTAGACACTTGTGATGAATTACTTAACCTATTTGCCAGCATACAAAGGGTTTATTTTTCTAAGGACAACGATACTAGTTTTTTAAGAAACAGAACAGTAAAGGACAGTCATCTCCCTTACCGAGAACCAACTGCTTAGGCTAGTAGCTAGATTTCAGAGTGCTTGCCATATAACGTAGGTGTTAGCAAAGGGAGTAAATTAACTGTAAGATCTACATCAGGAATTATAACGCACTTGTGAACTAATTTATCAAGTTAAATTCAACCAAAGTTTAAAACAAACAAACATACCAACCCCAACGAGGAAACCTACAACAGGCCACCTCCCCCCCTCCCCCTCAAGTTGTCATTGTGTGATAAACTACTATTATTTTAAAAACAAACAAACAAACAAAAAGTACTAGTTAAGAGCCATATTAGGGAATTATTTGTCTAGAAGGTAGAAGTCCATCGCTTTCAGGGTGGGATTAACCGAACTTTAGCAAACAATTTTATAGTTTGCCATGAAACAGTTAACTATGGCTTGCTAGATGAGGGTAATGCAGCAGATATTGATACTTGACTTCAGTTAGGCTTTCAACATTGTCTCACAGAAGATCCTCGTAGAGAAGCTGACAAAGTATGAGCAGGATAAGCAGGCAATGAAGCGGACTGAAAAACAGCTGAAGAGCCAGGTTCAGTGGCATGAAGGCTACTTGGAGGCTAGTGACTAGTGGTGTACCCCAAGGGGCAATACTGGGTTCGGTCCTGTTCAACATCTTCATTAATGATCTGGACAACGGGGCAGAGTGTACCGTATCAGCAGGTTTGCTGATACAAAGCTGGGAGGAGTGGCTGGTACATCAGAGGCATGTGCTGCCACCCTGAGGGACCTCAACAGGCTGGAAAAAATGAGCTGACTCAAACATCTTCAAGTGCAACAGTACAAAGTCCTGTGCCTGGGAAAGAAAAATCCCAGACACCAGTATATCATGGGACTGATCAGCTGGAAAGCAGAAGAGGACGTGGGGTTTGTGGGAGACACCAAGTTGAACATGAGCCAGCAATGTGCCTTTGTAGCACGGTGAGGGTGACCAAGCACCAGCAAAGGTTGCCCAGAGAGGTTGTGGAATCTCCATCCTTGGAGATATTCCAAAGCTATCTGGAAATGGTCCAGGCAACCTACTCTAGGTGACCCTGCTTGAGCAGTGGGGCTGGGCTGAACCAGGTGACCTCCAAGAGTCCTTTCCAACCTCAACCAGTCAGTAATTCTGTGATTCTGTGAAATGCAGGCACATCCAGAAAAAAATCATCCCATGTCAAAGATGATACCAGTGGCTCAAACTGTTGAGATGAGTCAAGTTGTTAGATGAATATCACTCACTGAATTTCAGATATCCATAATTTCCCTGTAGAAACAGCATTTTTTCCGGTTTAATTATGAGATATTTTAGCAACAAATAGGAAGCTCTAAGCCCTTTGCTCTCTACAAATACTTTCAGGATTGCCACCTATTGACAATCAATTTACTTGCCTGCTTAAAAGTAATTAAAATAACAAAATAATAATTTTATTTAAATGAAACATTGGAAAGAAGAGCATAGAATATGACATAAAAATTTCAGTTTTATGAAGGTCACGTTATTGAAATCAGAGACCCAGGCTCTGTGGCAAGTTTTCTGAACACAGATACTCTTGTAAAATGAAGACACTCTGGTTTTGACACAGCCATAATGGAATATCTAAATTCAGAAACAAGAAATGAATTATTCTGCCTCTGACCAAGGAACTCCTTGAGGCCTTTCAGAGGACAGTAGCAGAAGGTCACATATTTTGTTGCTTATGTAGGCCAATCTGAACATCTCATACTGGGAGGAAGTCTATTAAAGTGCTGCCTGACTTATGTATAGGCAGCACATCGACTGGGAGAAAATTCTTGTGCCTGTATTACCAAGCAGGCACACTGCAGTCTTGGTTTTCTTCTCATTTATACCTGTGAAAAAAGCCAGGCTCTTGCAGTATTCTAATTTTCATCAAAAGCTATATAAATGATGCCTTTTTTTTGAGTATTAGATGCAGCATCTAAAATTTATTGCATTAAAATGTAAGAAATGCCAATGAGTTGAATGTAGAGCATTTTTCCTTTTAGTATTCTGTACTCAGCACACTCCACATGCTTTTCACAAGCACTACTTAGTTTTCAAGTTTAGCTAATCATAACTCTCCAACTTTTCATCTTCTTACTGTGCCAAAGTTTATGGCATTGTAAAACCAATAAAACAAACCAAAATATCTGAGTAGCTGGGGAAGATACTAAGCATACCAGACATATAGAGCACTTTGTCTTTAAAACAGGGAAAGGGGTTGTAATAGGATAATTCATAAAAACTGTAGCACAGAAATTAAATAAAGAGAAAGTACTACAGATTGCCATAAGCCAGAATCACCTAATAGCATTAAAGAGAAAGGAATGACCATTAGAGTCTATGAGATACTCTAAGTACCCCTCAAGGGCCTGTACATGCTTCACTGCTTTATGTGAAGCCTTGCATCCTTTTCAAGTACAATCTTGTTAATCAGTTCTCAAGGTCACTGCTGAATGCAAGAGAGCCAAGCTGTCCATACGTAGAATATACTTATTTCTGAAAAATAATAGTTCTATTTATGTGAAAACGATACGCTGTTATGCAACACACAAGTCCAAATCTGCAAACATTTATTTCCATTGATATCATAAGAAAAGCTCCCAAACCCACAAAACTGTTTGCAGAACTGAAGACTAAAGGGTCAAATGAGAATTGCCCAAGGTGCCTGCACACCCTTTCAGAGGGTTTCCAGCTGACAGGAGAAAATGCAGAAGGTGAGAGGAAGTGCACCCACCACAGGAATGTGACATTCCCATTAGAATCTGGGTAACTATGGCATAGGCAGGGTGGGATGAAGAATGGAGGCAGATTAAGCTTTGTTCTCCTCTTCATCACTTATATTGCCCAGTGCAGCTTCCTCTTTCATTAAAGGAGGAGGTGGGAGAAGGAAGAGAGACTGGCCAAGAGGGCATAGCAGGAGGCAAACTGCAGCTCTGAGAAGTCCTTCTGTTTCTCCATTTGATACCAGGACAGCACAGCTATACAGAGTCTTTGAGTAGACTGACATTTTGCTAAATGAACCATAACAAATTATTAGGTATCAATATGTGGCCAGATAGTACTAAAATTAGATTTCTGAAAGTAAAGTTCCAATAAGACAGGCATTACAAAAACTGTGGAATAATTATAACCCAATTAAAAAGTGGACAAAATACCCTATTCAAACAACAAAAACCCAAACAAAAAAAAGATCCAAACAGCTTTCCTGGCTTTGTTTAAAGAAATCTGCCAAAGTTTTATAATGAATAAAGCAGCTGAAATAAAAATGGATCACATAGTTAATCTGCTAAAGAAAGGAGAGAGTCACCCTAGTTTGACATTACTTGAGGATCAGTTGTATCCCAAGAGCAATTCAAATGAGGAGATCTTACTGATGGAAAGGAGCTTTAAATGGCTATTAATACCATCCTGACCTGCAATCCCTAACAATGATCATGGAATTTCTACGGGAGGGCAATTTAGGGAAGAAAGAGTCCAAAGGCTTCAGCAGACTCAAAAAAAAGAGACAAATGGTTCTGGTGCAAGATGGTAACCACCAGTGTAATGGAGGCAGGTAGTCAGTTCTTCCTGAGAAGCAGCTTAACAACCTTGCCATTCACACCTGCAGGACCTCATAGGGACCAGTTTATCCAGCTGCATTATTATGACCATTCTTCATTAGCCATAGAGACTACAAGTACTTAGAATCAAAATACTTACTTGAAAGTTCCTCTAATCCTAAGGCCCTATATACTTACCTTTGAAAGATGGTGAAGAAATATAAGCTTTCAAGAAAAATCCATTTGATTTAATACCTACTGCAGGATTTTTACTTCTTTTAAAATGAGTCTTTTTAAACACTATTACTTTAGCAGATACACACACAAAAATATGCCCCCACAAAACTACAAGAATTATTTTGGCTGAAATTATGGATATATTTGAGGTACAAGACAGAAAGAGCTATTTCTTGCAAACTCATTGATGGAAGTCTTTAAAATGCTTTTTCTCTCTCCTTACTTGGTATTTTACTTTAAACACAAAATTAAATTACAAGTGCATTGAACAGAATAAATGACTTTCTGAAGCCGTTTTATCTTTATGTAACCAGACTGAACCATATTACAGCTTCACTCTCACCACATGCTTCCTGACCGGGACATAGTCCGATTCCTTTTGAGGCACATATAACAAAAGTGAATAAATATAACTTCTTTTGTCAGAAAATCCAATACAAGTCAGCCAGTTTGGAGGTTCTGTAGGGATCAAGGGCTTAGTCTTGCTCATGAGTATAGTTCAAGATTGACATCAGCACCGTCAATCCATTTGCAAGAAGCAACATTTCTGGGTGCAGTCAGCGTTGCTGTACAGTGTATCTCAAAAGGCCGGCCCTCGGTTTCTTGCCAGCTGTTTGTATGATACTGGCTTTAGTGATCACAGAGAATGTACCTTATGGGAAGAGGTTTGACTGTGCTTTTTGTTGCTGCAAACAAAACAAGAAGAAGAAAGAGGAACTGAATTTGCAATTTGAAAAATGCGAATGGTACTTGCATGCCAAAACTGTTGCTGATTCCTACTTTTACCAGAAATATAGGCAGATTTTTCTTTTGTGCAAAGTGAAATAAGGATAGTGTAATTACTGGGGAAGAAAAACCATTTAAAAATGTAATGCACTTTAAATAACTGAAGATTGCTTATAAAGAAGAAAGCAAGACAAAGGAAGAAACAATATACGTATGTATTTATATATGTACATATATAAATATATTTATATAAAGTTATATGAAAAAATTAATCAAACCTCCATTTTGCTTAAAGTGACACAGAACTGAAACTGACTCATAGGAGGGGTTTTTTTAAGGTTTATAGCTGTAGCAAAACTCTGAAGAGGCTCTGAAATCTTTGCACAAAGCAGCAGCATTTATGCTAACTCATGTATTCAGAGTAGGCATCATTTTTCTTGTATCCTGCTATCTACCAATGCATGCTTTCTCTACTGTTTTAATCTCTATGCACTAATACTGAACTCTTCCATTAGCATTTCCAACCACAGTCACAGTTGATCTCCAGAGATCACCTGTAAGATAAGTCTTCTCTGCAAGACAAAGTTATATCAGTGTAATTGGAGAAATGATATTAAAAAAATTGAAAACCTTTTGATGGACATCTGTACTTGTTTTCATCCTGCTTACTGCATTTCAGTGTATGCTGATAAGGAATTACTTTAAAATAAACTAAACTAAATATCTCAAGTGAAAATAAGACTTAGCACAGGAGTTTGTACCAATATAAAAACGTGTTTTAATTGGTGCCAATTTTCTTGTCGTATTCTTACAATGACTTGCTAGTGTAACTATCACTACCATTTAGGAACTAGTACTGGGAAAATGATCATTTCCTTAATGGTCTCCATTTTCATCAGTCTTCAGATGTCTGCAGGCAGCTCTCAATGTGTCACAGAGATTGCCTGAACTTAACAAGAAAGCCCCTATGATTTATTTCTTGTCATATTCAAACCTCATTGCAAATCAGCATCTTTTTGCACCAAGTTCATAACAGTTATTTATAAACAATTTTAACTTAACGCTGTCAGGGGACTGAATTAACTTTCATTGTCCCTGCCTGACCTTGCCCTAGAATGTTCCTTTCTAAGGAAAATTTAGTCTTGTTGATATCTCAGTTGATAATGAGCTTAGTCCGTCACATCACAATTTACACTAAAATGTTTACTATAATATATAATATATATGTAACTATAATACAGTAACATATAATATATATATACACTAGTGATATTGTTAAAATAATTTAGTAGTGTAAAACTGATAATTTTTGAAGTAAACATGTAGTTGAGTTTATTAAATGAAGTTTTATGCTAATACATTCATTAGAAGAAGAAGGAATTTCTCTGCAGAAGATCTAAGAAAGTTAGAACCCTACTGGTTTCTCTTACAGTAGAAAATAAAGAACAAACTATGAGACCGGCTTCAGAAATTGTCCCCTCTTCAGAGTCAACCTTTAAAAACAACCAAAAAATGAGGGAGAGGAAGGAAAAGCTATGAAGGATCATGAGCTGCTAAGAAAAAAAAAATATCTCTCTAACAAAATCAATTAAAGTTCCATCAATTGCTTTCAAACAATTACAAGACTGTAATGCACTAACAGAGCTTTGCATGCTGCTGTTTATAAGTGGCAACAGAAAATGTGCAAACTATTTTCCTTACACTGATGTCAGTTTAGTACAGCATGCTATGCCAGTTTATTCTACACCATGGTTTATACAGAAATAAAACAATAGTGGTCCCCATTTATTATGCATATATCAATGAACATATTTCTTGAACATATATCTCAATCCCTGCTTGTTCTCCCAGACAAAATTTTGTAGCCATATGCCCCTGAAATTGATAGACATCAAAAATATGATTCTAGAATCTGGGATTAGTACATTGTCCCATACATCTATTGAAAGCAATATGTACACACTTGCCCTCAAATTTCATATAAATTGTTACTTTCCTAAAATATTTGAATTAGGCATTTATGGAATCTGATAACAATCCCTACTGAGCTATTGCACTGAGGAATTGAATGGCTATAAAAGACATTACCTAGGACAATAGTTACTGTTCCATATTAGATAATTAAGTGACTCTATGAAGTGTCAAGCAACACTTAATAAAGTTCCCTGCATATTATGACAGGTTCTCTGTCTTATGAACAGTCTTTCATGCGTTTGATTTCAGAAATTACATCCTGGTACTTTTGCCCGATACGGCTATTTTCAATTTTTGCTAAGTTTCTGCAGATTAAAATTATTCTGCCATGTGTGTATTTAGGTTTTTGCTGCTGGGCTGCTTTATTCTCTCTCTAATGTTTTCACTCATTTCTCTATGCTGTAAATGCCTGCCACAACTTCCGCTAGTACTTTTTTTTTTTCCCCTTTCCAACTTTTGCAAAATTACAATAATAAGAGTTTGACAATACTGCTATAGCAGATGTCAATGATCTTGCTATGATTTTATGACTCAAAAACAACCTAGAAAAAATGAACCACAGTGGAAAGCAACAGTTCACGTTACTTTTTTCTCTCCACAGCTTTATAAAGCTAAGTATACAGAATATAAGCTACAGTTAGATTTGTTGTAGATTTTATTCAAGACACAGCATCCTAAAAGTTTTATTCAATTATCAATGCAAATGCTAAAAAATTACTACCTTTTTAGGTCTTTATCAGAAATAGATTTAATAGCTCAATTTCTTCCATGTTAAACAATTTTGTCATCTTCCAAAAATTAGGCTTTAATGGACTTAGTGTTCATAATTTAATACTCTTTATAGAATTGTTTAGGAATTTACTTATTTTTATTTGACTTCTGCTTCAATAACAGCCTACACTGTCAACATCTTTTTCAGTTCACTGAGTAGTCTATATCTTCTTCATTTCTTTTGTCCTAGTGGAATGTGCTTCTTTCCTAATCAACAGTTGATGATAACGCACTAAAAATTTCTCAAAACTCAGTTAAATAGATACTCATTAGTAGCAACTAAAATAATCTCTGTCCTGCTTGTGTTCTTTCTCTCTAGGACACTGAAAATACAGAATAAAACAAAAAGGAGTGTTGGCTAAAACTGAAATTGGGAAAATGAAATTGAGGAGATGTAGTGTATCTCATAAGAAGTTAGAAATGCACATTACAGAAATCAGTTCACAATAGAAATAAAATTCAGTTGTGATTGTTTCAAATAGTCCTAGCGGTGTCTGTTTCAAAAACACTTAAACTGTATCAAAAGTCATATATACCTATATGTACAAAAACATAAGTGTAAGAAATCAGCAGCTAGTCAAGACATTTCCTTCCATGACTCCTTCCTACCTGTGATAAGTTCTTCCAGTTAAGCAGAAAATGAATGCAATTTTCTGCCTTTACTTTTTCTGCTGGTGTTGAGTTAATCAGGACACAGTGGTTCTACCTCCAAGTATCTGCAGAGTGGCTAAGAAGAGGTCACTTACTTGTCAGTTACTAAAAGTCAATTCATTAAAAACATTAAACCAGGGGTAAAGTTTTCTTCAGCTGTTGTATTCACATCAATTCCTTATGGTTGCCCATTTTTGAAATATTATAAAAGAAAGTCAGAGACATTAAAAAGCAATGGTCCAACAGCTCTCAGCTTACTGAAGTGCAAGATTAGCCAAATGACCAGCTGCTCAGCAGACAGCAACAGCTGAAGCTCCTCCACAAAACCTTCCCCAAATCCTTCAGTTGAGACCTGAAAGGAACATCTCTCCCTGCAATTTGTTCACCTTGTTCCTTCAGACCTCAGCTCTCTGCTGAAATTATTAGGCTTGCTAATTAGTATTACCTGTGATGGTGAGACTTTGAAATATGGAAATCTGTCCAAGGACAACTGGTTTGTGACCTTCAATAACATTTCTCATAGGTCACTATACTGCTATCAGATGGTGATAATAATCAGCTATTATTAACCTTGCCCTGGAGCAAAACCAACCAGAGACAACAACCTTTGTCTTCAATGTTAAGGAATTAATTTTAAAAAGGAAAAAAAGCCACAAACACCTGAACCTGCAAACACCTGTGACAGAAAAGGCATTCAGTGGGCTTTCAAGTTTCAAAAACGTCTTTGAACACTTCACAAACATCTCCTACTTTGCTTTTCTTAGACATTGCAAATGAACTCTTTTATATTTAAACTTACAGCACTTGCACAAAAATATATTTATTAGCTAATATTTTTCATTGATTGTTCATATGCAAGTAGTCATACTCTTGGTCTTCCTCAAAATATTTTGGAAGTGAGGTCCACCAAATTTTGCACATGGTGTACTTATATACCTGACACCTTTCAGTTTTAAAACTACTAATTCATCCGAATACATTGAAACTATTAAATCTTTGTGTCTTGTAACATGCATTAAGATACATAACTGAAGAAATCTGCAAAAACAGCTCACCGTATTAATCATGCCATAAATAAGAACAGGAGAGAAGATACAACATCTAATATGGAGCCTACTGATAATATTCTGTGATCTCTAGGCTTTAGGTGAAACCACAAAGAAGGAAAAGTAGGCAGGTTTTGTTCTCTCAGATGGAGAGAAAGGTTCACGCTTTATGTTTAGCAAAGGAGACAAGTGAAGTTGCATAAAACCCTCCTCACTTGTCCCCTGCCAGCAAAGGACATGTACAATATGACAGTACAATAGTTTTACCAATCTATTCTTTTCTTCACAAATCTGTAGAAACTGGAAGCTGTCTCCCTGAGATGCAGTTGCAGTGCAGATCTTAATAGATTCAGAGACAAAACAGGAAGAATAGCAATGCTGTCCTGTCATTGCCATAGGGGGCTGCTGTATAGGAGCGGTTACAGTTCAGTGGAAAGGTTAAGGGAACTGAATTTCATGCACGAGGCACATGCTCCAAAAGCCCATGGTACAAGTGTTTGAGTCTAAAATCCATGGTGTGTGCCACTAAAGAAATGAAGGTCACTGCTGGCATTATTAGATTTTTGTTCATGTTTCAAATACCAACAAAAGCGCCAATAAATTATTTTCTCTGCATGGGTTTACATGTATCAGAATTCAAATATTACAGCTGTAACAACTACTATTTTACAGGCTACCTTATTGGGTAGAAGAAAAAAAGCTCTAAACCAATTAGTAACAGTTCTTAGTTTGATATTTGATTAATTTCTTACTTTAAGTGATTCTTAAGAAATCCCATTAATTTCAGGAGCATTAGGAGAGAAAGCAGTAGACATTGTCCCTGATGGTCATAGTACTTAGACAAAGTAGATTTAATTCTTAATGTAATCTTTTCCCACTCCTCTTTCAACTACTCAAGGTATATAAAGACAACAGAATGTAACAGGCAGAGATTCAGAGACCAAATTATCAATGCAGGTCACACAGAGGGAAAATGTACTTTAAAAAGATGAGCTAAATATAGATTTAATAACTTGCCTGGATTATAATGGCCCAATGGGTAACTTTAGGATCCTATACCCCAGAAGCGAAGAGAAATAGCAATTTTAAGTCTAGAACAAGGTGCTATTTACTCTTCTGAAAAACATCACATGGACAATGTCTTTTAATGGATGCACTCTGCATTTTGATCTCAGAAGGGAACACAAGGTCCCTGGTAAAACTCTCTTCAAATAACAGCAAAATTGACCTGAATCAGATTTGTAGGATGGATTCTTCACTTTGAAAGTGTTTATAGTTCAGATATGGATCCTTATCAGAAGTTGAATTTTGCAAAGTATCGCTTCAGCTGTAACATTTGATTCAAATCATGAAACTAAAGATTCTGGAATTATCTCTGTTTTAAAGGTTTTGAATACCATGGCAGGCCTGCTACCTCATATACTTTTTGTCACATTCATTGCTATTTTCCTCCTCTGATATTCTTTGTCTTTTTTTAAAAATCCAGACTGCATTAATGCCAGCTATTTACAGAAAGAAAGGTAAGGCAAATGATTTCAGAGGTTTCTAAACAACCTTTTAAACTTTAATAGAAGAAATATTTTACTTCAAAGCAATGTACAACCTTAATGTGCAATGTGGGCTATACCAAAAATCAAAATCCAATGTATTACATTACAAAAATCCTAATCCCATAATAACCTAGGGGAGTTGGTCTTCCCTTGGCAGGTAAAATCCATAGGTAAAATCCACAACTGAAAATAATTCATATATATTTGTTGGTAAGCAAATTATTCTATCCCTTACCAGTTTGGAAATACTACCCCATAAAAATGAAGCTCATGAGTCTCAGTCCTGACCCTACAGTAACAAAATGAGCGAGTAGGAGTAATAGGGGGATGGCACAAACTACTGCTGGAGGGAAAAATTTTGTAAATTGTACTTTTGCTTCAGCAAAAAAATAGACTGAAAAAAAAAAGATGCCTGATTAGGGGCTAGTGAGACGTTTAGGAGGCTCATAGTCCCACCAGAACCAGATTAACACAGTTATCCCTAATGACATGCAGAGTCATTCAGTCTCTATAGGTGGAAGGAGAACAGAGATGTCTACTGAATTTCCAACAGGACTTCCTATAGTATGTTCCCTTTTAATTTTCCCCTCCAAGTACTGACTTTCTCCAATACTCTCCTGCCCATGGAGTCTAATGTGATCACAGTCTGAATTGATTTGGCTGAAAAGAATTACGACAGAGACCTTACATTGCGGTTACCTTTGAAGAACATCTAGCGTATGCACAGCTAACTCTCACCACTAACAAAGTGAAGCTCTCACTTCAACTCCAGTATTAGGAAGTTCGAATAGCAGAAAAACACATTACAATATTCCATTGTCTAAACAAAACAAAACATTTTTTTCCAAGATTATGAAGTAGAGACTTATTTGATAAATTCTGATGACACAACAGCAAATACTTCTCCTTCTGGAGAATTCTTTCTACCTACCAAGTGACAGCAAGCCCTATATATCGTTTACACTTATCTGTATCTGTTGGAAGCTAAAAATAATGGTGCCTTTAGGAATTGTACCCTACCTAGTTTATGAAAGATGACGCAAGGCACTTCTGTTCTGCACATTTTATTTTTACACTGCTTAACACTGCTGTTATTCCTGAGCCTGATTTATGGGTACCCTGGGGTACTCCTAACCCTTTTGATGTTATTTCTACTGGAAACAGTTGACAAAAGCAGATCTCCCCTTGAGGATTGCACAGTTTTAGTATTTGTTTCAACTTTCAGCCATTTGCTCAACCTATTAAGAGCTTCTTCAAAGACATAAAATAGCAACCCATCACCTTGAACACTACAGAAAAAAATAAATGCATAAAGGCTGCCAATTCACACTAACTCTGCTGTAGATAAGCAGAATACATTGGAAGGCATTATACTACATGGAATACTGCCTATGGATTTAGCATAACCCTACAAGGGTATTTGGCTCTGAAGTATTTCACTCTGTTGGTCAGAGCTGCATGAAAATATTCATATGAGATATAAACCCAAGGCAAACAGAAAGTGTGCCTAATGTAAACTTGAGAATAAAAATTGGCAATAGGCTTAAACGTTACTTCCACTTCGTATTTTTTCTAGGTACCATAGAGTACACTACTGCTTTAAATATGATTTTTATGAGCTCTGCAAACCTTGCTAAGACCATACATATGCCGTGCCAAGAACCTTGGAGATTAACTGCTCTGCCTGTGGTGGACTAACTGTCCATAATAAACGGAGGAAAAAAACTAGAGAAATGGTATATCTTGCTGTGAACAATAATATTTAAGAAATACATAAATGGTACCTGGATGTCATCTTTTCCTGTTTAAATTTTTTCAGCAAAAAGGAACAAAAATGTATTTTGAAGAACAGTCACAATTTTTTTTTTTTTTTTTACTGTAGGGAAGCTCATACAAATTAATAGTTAATGTACCAAATACAGTTCTTCCTCTTTTCCACCTGAATGCTACAGAATGATGAAAGTAGGTTTCACAAAATGCTACAAACTGCAGAGTGCCCTGGATACTGCTTTTCAACTGCATAAGAGTATTAGAAAGTAATTGCCAGCACAAATACATGTAGTCACCCAAATGTTTAACTAAAGTAAAAAGGTTATGGGTATTTGTGTAATTTCTTTGAGTTTTATATATAGAACTTCCAAGAACATTAGGTTGGAGAAAAGAATTAGAAACTCTGAGCAGAGATTTCATAAGTAGCCCAAGAATTTACCTTTCTGCAACACTGATAATTCATTTAATTGTCTGATCTCTAGCTTTTCACAAAATGGGCTTACCTTTGACCATCCTTGCAACTGGAAAAAAAGAAAATCAGAAATAGAAGCTAATATAATTTCTTTCACAGCTTTAATTGGAAAATTATTTAATTCACCCAAAGTTACACATGAAATTATATTTTAAGAACTCACAAGATGGGCCATATAAAAAATAGAGTAAGGTCCTTTTGGTACCCCAGTTCTTGGTATCACCTACAAATGTTTAATGTTACACAAAGCTGCATAATAGACTTTTATGGCTTTAAAAAAAATCAAATTTCTGAAAGATAATCAGCTTTTAATGTACAGATACATTCTCAAAACTTTGGAGTTATCACAGAAATGTGTATCTATATTTTGACATGATGAGGCAGAACAGTTTTCTTCCATTTTAGCTCCTCTAACATTGCCTAGAGAAGTTTGGTGTTTTGTTTTGTTTTTTAATATAGAGAAGAGCTTAACGGACACACAGTAAGTTCTCAGGAACAGACAACTTTTCCTGCGGTCTAGAAATAGTTAAGAGTTCTTGAGAACCCAGTGGACACAGGTCCTGGAGATAAGTACTGTTTATCCCACAAAGCTCACCTGTTAGTTCAGCAATTTTACCCTTTCATTGTACGTCACGGTGTTTGGTGACCTCTTGATGCTTCCTGAGCCCTATACAGGGAATACTATGACATGAATAACCCTTTCCCACACCATCTTACTGCTAAGATAAAAAGTATACTTTAATTGCAGATCTAGTTTCAGCAATGATTCTCTGGGTTTCAGCTTCAAGATTATCCCAAGTTGGCTGTGATGAAGAGCTAGGCTACCTATCATGGTACTGTACAGGATATCTGTCAGTCATTGCCATTTGGCTTGGGATCAGGGATCAGCCATTGGCCCTCTCATTAGCAGTACAGACACATAGTAGGGCTCTGCAGTGCAGTAAGCCAAATAATTCCTCTTTCCCAGTGTACTGTTAGAAGGGACAGGAGAACTAGCCACTTTTAAGTAGTTTAGTCTGCGTCCTTGCTGCGAAATGCTGAGGTACCAATTTGACAGAGACTGATATTTGGCCTTCAACCTGTACCTAGGAGCCAGTTCTACAAATACACCACGGAGGATGCTGCAGGAAGCAGGTCCTTCCAGAAGACACATCGTGTGAATCAGTACAGAGTTCAAACATCGCTTGAAACTTCTCTCTTTTGACCAACAACTACCACAATTCTCTTTGGTATACATTTTCATGTAAGGAATGGTGCTACCTGCACTGAGACAGAGTCAAGGTACAATAGTTTTATGTTAGTTAACCATGAAAAAGAGAAGAAACTGCAATAATATTGCCTACTGATTTAATCTTGTGCTGTTCCACAGGCCAGTACAAAAGACCTGCTCATGGGTGGGAGGATACTAGGAGGTCTGCAGGAGAAGAGGTTGCTCACAAAATCTTATGAAGGATACAATAAGGCAGAAGAGAGAATATCCCCTTCATTATTTCACTGCATCACTTCAGGAACGAGAGAGGAAACCTACATCTATAGCTCTAGGAAGTATGAGAAGTCAAATTCTGGCTACATAAATGTATTAATGCATTTACAACCTTTAAAACTGCAAGAACACTGCTGGATTACTCTCCTGCCAAACAATTAATTCCATGGCCTACAAGACATACTGGGTTGGAAGAGTATTCCCCTGACTTTTTGGAGATTGAAGGGGATACAACTGCTCTGTAGGCTGTTTTTAATAATATCTGCCATCGAATCCTCTTCTCATGCCACAGGCTTCAGAGATCTTGCTATGATCAAATAAAATCTGTCAGCCATTCAGAAAACTAAACTAAACAAAAACTAAACTAAACTTTCAACATCTAAAAAGCCTCTCTATGCTCTGTACAGAAGAAACCTATTTATGAACAACTGAATCTGCTACATAAAATAAAGAGAAGACTGAAAGACTTATTTTGTCTATAAGTAACCTCAAAGAACCTGTTGTCCCCATCACAAATAGATAACTAGGAATTGCTAGTGCCTTGTCAGATGCTCAAGCACCCAGATTCTACCCTCTTTCTTAGGGTACTCAGTCAGAACTCCTACAAACTTTCAGAAATAAAATACTTTTAAGGTCACCTAATGGCATCTCAGAAAGGGTCCTGTAAGCTAGAAAGAATCTGAACAGCACGAGGCCAATGGGAAGGTGTGTCTTCCTTCCCTGTTTAGTGTATAAATCCAGGAAGTTTATTCATAAATAAATAATCCCAGATTGTGTGCAGAGCTAAAAATCTACAGAAACTTAGATCTCCCATAGTTATTTGATGCCTTAATTTAAATTAATGAGAACTGATATGCTTTTGTGAAATGTCAATAAATAGTCCCACTAAAGTTTACTACTAAAGTTTAGGAAGCCAATAGTTAGCCCTGGGAACAGTTCAGATAAGCAAATCCAGAAGATTAAGTCTTACTTCTTTCTTTCCTTTAGGGTTTTGCCACAAAACAGAGGAAAAAAATTACAACTTCATTAATATGCTTGAATAGGTCTGTACTGAATATACCAATTCAGGAAAATGTCAACATATCCATGTAAAATTTGGTTGAAATACTTATAACCAGTTTTCAAGCTTAAGTAAGCACACTTATGGCTGATATTCTTCCCTCTTGTTCTTGGGAAAAGGAGAAAGCTAGGCTCAGAATGGAAAATTCATATTATAGAATCATAGAATGTTTTGGGTTGGAAGGGACCCCTAGAGGTCATCTAGTCCAACCCCCCTGCAGTGAGCAGGGACACCGCTAACTAGATCACATTGCTCAGAGCCCCATCCAACCTGTCCTTAATTACAGAGTAGTTAATACTGCTGCATACCTAACCATCAGGGACAAAGTAATTCGTCATGTACTGCCTGCAAGGTAGTATCTGAAAGAGACACACGGCAATACTGTAAATCCTGTGTATATGGGAAGCAATGGACACCATACTCTTCTCTTCAAGGCATAATTATCTTTTCATCTCTAAGACTCATTTTCTTGAGCCAAATACTGTCAGCAACCAATCAGCTGCTATCCATGCAGTAGCACGCAAACACAACATAATATAATTATACTAGGTCTGGGACAGAATCAACATCTATTATTTTCAATAGGAAGTTTACTTCCAGGAATCCAGCTTTTCTTCCCCAAAAGATATCTCCTAACAGTTTCATTCACACTTCCTGCTATCCTATAACTTTTTTCTAAATTCTTTCTTCTATTGCAAAATGCAGACCAATCAATGGCAATACTTAGAGTGTATAACATGGTGTTGTTAGTTTTGAGGTTCCACCTCAAAACATCTCCTAATCAGTAGATAAATGTGTTTCAGGTAATTCTTCATGACAATGGTAGCTGTCTTTCTCGGGCAATTGGTTTTTAATCCATGCATTTGCAAGTAATGGTATTCTTGAATGTATGTGCCCAAATACTGTGCAGTAAGATGGATTACAGTATTTAAAACTGCAGTAAACAAGAACATGAGAACAGATGCATCATAAGACATTTTGCTTTGATTTAAAAAACAAACACTAAAAAGTTCCTTTCTGCAGGAACAGTCTGTCCCCCTCAAAACTGTGCTTTCATTCACTGGCTCTTAAATAAAGATTAGCAGCAAAGATCTAGACACTTATGCCACTATCTTGAGTACTTGAGGTTGTAGTTAGAACTTAAGCAGTCAGATTTCTACCTGCAACTCAAAGGTAAAAAAATATAAATTGTAATCATACCAGCAAAACAAAGAACACACCTGAAAATGTGGCACATTTTTTACCATGATACCAGGGGAAAAAAATGTTTAGAAAGGAAAACCAGCAGAGAAAAAAAGAGCTCTTTGAAAGTGATAAGTACTCTGAAGCACTGAGACTGTGCATCTCTGACACTTTTCATTGTACTTACCTAATATCTGTGCATGTTATACATGTGATACAGCGACTGTTTGTTGTAACGAGGTTCAAAGCCACAGATGTTTCACTGTCAGTGGTTGGGTGTGCTCCACATTTAAAGTAAAACTCCTGAAATATTGAAGGAGAGATAAAGAGAAGATTACATACCTGCCGCTCATGTCCTCTCTTTATCTTAGCTTAACTGACATTTGAGACAACAGACAAATCACCACTGCCAACAGAAGAGGAGGACAATCATTAGGAAAGGCCTACAAGGAATTCCTTGCAAAAATACCAGTCTAGGTGCGTATCTTGTTCAGCGATTTCCCTAGTGAAGAAGATACCTACTTGTGTACTAATTTGAGATCAGTGTGATACATTCTGTGATTTTCTGGATTTATAGAACAAAAATTACTTCATCTTGACTTCATCTAAGTACAGCATTCAAAGGCAGAATACTAAGCGCTGTCACTATGCATTAGTATTTCCATATTTATTTTTTTTTTGTTACAGATGTTACCATTTTCTGAAGTCCAGAATACAGAATTAGCAAAGTCTGGCCTTGCTTCTGTGACACTGGATATCTGTATGATACAATTTTACCAGTATACTAAAGGGAAGCTCTAGCTGGTTTTGGGACGCACATTACATTTGCGATTCTATCTTATATTGTGTTTGATTTAAGTTGCTTTAGTCCATACCGCTCTATATAGCCTCTTAGATGGCATTCATTAGCATAATATGTTTTATACAACTGTGTGCTTTGTTCTCTTTTCTGTTGCACCCCAGGGAAAGCCATACCAATCATGCTTTGCTTTGATAAGGTTTTGTTATAAGAGATTGTTTTAAATGTCCAAATCGCTCTATGCATATGTAAATCGAAGCAGTCTGAAGACATATGCTTTGCAAAAGGAGCCACAGATGACAGTTTGCAGCTTCTTTGTTCCTATGAGACCTTTTTTCCAGTATCAAATTGTGGAAGTTTGTAATGAAAACATTAAGACTGGTATAAATGAAGTGTGAATTGGAAGGTAAGGGTATAAAAGCATCAGAAGAAATGACAAGAAGGCATAAAGAAAGAATGATGGGTGTTGATGGCAACAAGATAATAAGATCACAGATGATTCTCAAGACACTCAGACTGGGGAAAAAAGAAATCCAAAAATAAAATAAATTTTTTTAAAAAAGGGAAAAAAGAATAAACTGCGGAAGAGAGAGTGTCAACAGAGACAGTGAACAAATCAGCAGCTTTTCCTAATGCCTCACAGAGGTGGGACAGGATAAAGGAAAAAAATTACAGTCTGTCAACTTCTTTAGGGTGCGAAAGTCACATCCAAAGTCCAGCATTAAGAACAACCCGAAAGCCATGAAAAAGACTTGCTAGGTGGCGTTTCCTAGTGTCACCCCAAGTTCCTAGCTACAACATCTGCATGTTTAGTGCTTCTTGGTATATAAATACAAGACAATGAGTGTGGCTGAATTAAATGGTTTTTTTAATACAAAAATCACCTTCGCCTCTACACAGCCTTGCACTGAGATTTACTACAATACTGTACTAAAGTCAGTCCAGAAAAAGCTTTTATTTTCTCCCTGTCTTGAGCTTTGCAGTAGGGAGCTCTTTGTCTGCAAAACAGCTGTCAAATACTGTTTTTTCTCACTGGTAACCATATAGATATATTGTGTATTTCCACATGAGACAAATACAGTACTATGCAGTAATACCTCTAAGGTGGAATCTGGTAATTGGGTTATGAGAATATTAATACAACCTTACTCCTAGGTTAGTCAATCTTGCTTCCCAGAGAAGCACTGACATATGCAGCAGATTCAACACAAATAAAATAGTCAAACTCCACTATAGGTTAAGGACTCATTATCTGAAGCATATGTTAGTAGTAGTTTAGGAAAACTAAGGTGTAAGAGGATAGTTTAAAGGCAATCTTATTTTTAAAACAAAGTAATTGATCCCAAAACTTGTGAAGTAGTCAACTGTACATATTTACATAGAGCTAAAATTTTTTGTAACTAAACCATATTTCTGTCCTGTTTCATAACATCAGGAAGTAGTCCCAAGCAAGAAGATATGCTTACAGTCATCCTTAGACAAGACTTTAGACTTCCCATGTTTTTTCGCTTGCTCAAGACCCAGTTACACACACAGCTTTAAAATATCAGCTCAACTTGAAGCACTTCAGCAGTAGAGAATGAGTCAATGGAACTACACATTCATCTAGAGTACATGAAAACCTTACACCATCTGTAACTTTAATTTATTTTCAACCTTTAAAAATGTATCCATTAATCTTTGTATTATTTGCTAATGGGTTTTGGAGCTTAGGTTTTCTTTGCCCTTTAATTTGATTTTACTTTTGTTTGAATTAAATGGTAAGAAGGATTTATTTCAATGCAGAAGTCTTGAAAATATCTCCTTGCTTCAGTACATCTTCTGCATACACTTAAGAGAATATTGACAATTCACTATTCCAGAACAGATAAACTATGGTCAAGGAAACATACAAAAGAAAAATAATTTCTGATAAAATTACTTACCTACTATAATAAAATCTCTCTTTGGATCACAAGCAAAAAGAAAAAGAGTAATAAAGGAAGTAAGCTCTAAGCCACTTGAAATAGTTTTAGACTTTTTTTTTTTCCCTAAAGAGCATACGTTTGATGATTCTAATTGCTTTTGATAATACCTCACAATGGCTATAAGTTTCTCACCATGAAAGCTGTTTAATGAAGATGGAAGGGAAATGAAGCAATACATTTCTTATTCCATACTCTAAGATGCGTGGAATATTGCCTACAAGTCAGGAAAAAAAACCAGGAAAAACCCCACAGTCAAGAGTCTTGTGCTGCATTCCCAAAATACTTTCTCTGTAGTGTTAAGAAAATTACTTCTCTATACCTTTTGTTTATCAGCCCCAAAACTGCTTTAAGAAAATTCCTCTACTAATTATATTTATGATGTGCTTTGGTGTTGCTGAATGGAGAACATTACGGAACGTGAAAATACTATTTCAAATAACAAAAGAAAATATCGCCACTCTCCAAAACTATTCATTGAAAGACTCCCTGCTTGAGTAAACTGCAATTAAAGAAATAGCAAATCTTAATATTAAATGCAAACAGAACAGAGGGCTCATTAAAATTATAGAAAAAAAATCCCTCAAGATTATATATCAAGTATTTGTTCAGAAGAAATTTTCAAGACTAAAGAATAAAAAAAAACTCATTGAGACTAGCAGTACAGTAAAACTAATCTATTTATAAAACGTTCACCCTTGCAAAACCAAAAGGTATCAATCCACACAATGCAGAGTTCTATAAAATCAACACAAGAGTCTACCTCTGTAGGCCTGTGACATCAGTGCTGTGATGGAAGATCAGAAATACAGGGACAGACTGGAATCTGAAAAACTCAGTATGCCAAGTGCCTGACAGTTCTCGTGTAGCATGGACTGCACTTCCACATTTTTTTTCCATCATAGCAATACACGTTCCAATTGTTTGAAGGCTTTTAAAAGTCATGAACTCAATTTGGTTTCCAGCTACAAATGAAAATGTATGTGGCCTGGTTTAAACAATCTACAAGTATTTGTTACATCTAGCAAATTTCCCAGAGACTTAACATACTTCTTGTGATGCAAGCACAACCTTTTCATGCCAGGGCATATATGTATGAAGCTATGAAGAAAGATAACCCATCAGCACAAGTTGCTTCTCAAATAATTCCAGCAATGAAATTGCTGAGAGTAAAATACAAGGGGGAAGATTTAGCTACTTCTCACTCTCCAGCCTTGCATGTCATCAGGCACGTAAATGTAGCTAGTCTTTCACTCAGTGTATGATAGCCTAAGGAGTGAAATTTGCTGGATTGTTTAATCTAAATCGTTTATGTTTCAAGGTTAATCTCCAAAGAGGTGCACAGACCTTGGAGCCAGCCAATTTAGGACTAACCCTCTACTTTTGGCATGGACTATCTCACTCATAACATGCCATTGTTGCTTCTTTAGACTGACATAAAAATGTCTCTCTATACTTAACTTACGTTATGCCACATGAGACAGTGCTTCCAGAATTTTAACCTTATAAGAAAAAACCCTTAAAGAATAACATAAAAAGGATGGGCAAAAATCCATGAGGTCTACATCACTATCTGACCACTTCTAAAATATTTTAAAATAGAAGAAATTACATTATTCCTCCTTTCTGCACTTGTCTTCTTATTTGGTACAAAAAGTTTTGATGATTTTTTTTTTTTTGTTTAGTATTTCTGTTCAGCAACTAGTAAGGATGTCAAGAAATTACTGCGAAAACAGAGACAAAATTTAGTGCTTTTCTTAGTTCTGAAAGTGAGTAGTTTTATGGTCACCTTCTACTGCAGGGGATACCTTTAGATCATTTTCTTGCCTAAAGGCATAGGCCCCATGAAATTGTGAACATTCTATTTAACACTACAAATGTCTTCCTTTTGGCAGCGTATCTGATAGATTGTTATTCAGAGAAGGGAGCAGGAATTGCTCTTACATACTTGGTCATATTCTTCACTCCTGTTATTGCTTTTGTGTCACACAACATCATAAAAAGTGCAAGAGGGGAGAAAAGGTTTAAAGATACATGGTCAGTGTTAGCTACTTTTTATGAAACTCAAGAAGAAAATGCTCAAATTTATAAAAAAAAATCTTCTTTGATATTTTACCAAAAATATCTCTCCCTAAATTCCATCTTTTCAAACAAAGCAGGGGTTTGCATACCCCTAACTGTTGATAACTGACTTCTATGTGGTCAAGCAACCAACATAAGAAAAAGACCAAAGTCATACACAAACCATCAGCGTGAAGCCAAGACCTGAAACAGAGTAAGGCCCAGAAGAAACTTTACCCTTTTGATACATGTCCCCCAGTCCAGTTGCACTGTCAGAAAAAAAACCCCACTGCTCTCCGCAAACAAGTACCAAGACAACCTTCACCTCAGCTGATCTACAACATATACACATGAAAATACAGGTTCCTACCCCAGCTTCTCATTTACTGCTGTGTAAGTTGGTTAAAAATCCTAAGGAAGCTTAGCCTTTGCATTTCTTATTCACTTTTCTTAATAAGCTACAAAACAAGGTGGAGGCCCCTAAATTACTCACACGTGTTTATTTAGGACTGAGTGGCCAACCCATTTATTAAAATGTGTTATACCTACTGAAGGTATAGTTTTCATATTTCAAGTTATCAGCACTCTTAAATCTCCTTTCATCTGTATGGCCATAATTATTCCCCTGAATGAGAGAAAACTTTATTGCCGTTGTGGCACACTCCTGTCATAATGCTTCATTTCCTTTTCCAACTGAAAAATGAAGTAGATATTCAGTGGGTCTGAGGACAGATTGAAAGAAACCCACTTCAGGACAGCTGTGGAATCAAATATTTCTTCTGGGATGGTTCTGGGAAAGACTAGGTTCAACTCTGAGCAAAAACACTTTAAGGTTCCCATGTCCCGGAAGAATTGCAAGCAGTGGCTTTCTAGGCCATAGAAATATCTGATACCAAAAAAAAAAAAAAAAAAAAAAAAAAAAAAAGGCATTTTTAAAGTTAAATAAGTCTAAAGTGTTAGAAAAGCTGTTTGAATTACACTGGGCTAACTCATGACGAAAGCTGTACAGCCAAAGAATAATTCTTAGAGATTATGGCAATCAGGTCTTAAATTATTTTGTGATAAACTCATGAACACGTTGTATATGTAAAACTACTCCACTTTATTCTGTGAGCCTACAGTATTTTGACTAGCTCTGCTTACTGAAAGACATCTTCCTCAAAATAGTGGCATGCACTACCAACTTCCCGATTTCCCTATGCAGCAGATACTACCAAGAACATCGGATCAGGTATTGAGTGCTGTGAGCATCACCTAGTACCAATTATTTGGTGATTGCTACTCTGCATGGTTTGTTTTCACTGAGCAGTGACTCTGAGACCTAAACAGCTGTTAAGATCAAAAGAACAAAATTATTAACCATAATTCAAATTTTTGAAATATAATTGGGTTTAGAGTCAAAACCCCCATCAATACAAGCATTCCTATAGCTACCTAATTTTCAGGCAAGCAAAGTCTTCTGTTTCTTTTATGTCTGCAGTTCATCTGGAACTGTTATTTCAACACTTGTAACTGGGAAACCAACCTGAGGCTCTGCTCCTGTCATCGGCACTACTTTCTTTTAAGATGATCCCCATTCAAGAATATTTATTTCCTACTTGAGGTTCCAATCAAAATCAAATCTCATCTCTGTGGATTTCCTGTGATTCATAAACTTGATGCTTAATCATGGTATCAATAATGTAAACACTTTTCCAAAGGGCAGCTGACTTCCCCAAGTTGGGAAATGCAACTGCTCATTGGGCATGGCTAGCTGGATCACCTCCTAGGCAAGCGACTGATAAGTACAGCTTTCATTGTCTGCCTCAGTGGTTATGGACAAAAAAACTGTTAACTCATTTGAGGGAAAGGATTTGGGCATAGTATTAGACCAGCATTCACGTTGCAGCACGTAAATCCTGAAGTACTGTTTCAGTGTTAAAGAAATACATAAATCTATCACTACAAAAAGTAGAATAATGCATGTGATTTATTGCTAATTCTCCTTTAAGATTAAGCAGGACAATAATCAAGGTTATTACATGACAGTAGATTTGAAGGTCCCTAGCATACTTTAGGAATACCAATTGCATACCAATACTAGCACAGATCTTTCAAAATCATAATCGTACACTCAGACAACAATTCCTTGTCATAAAAAAAAAAGATAATCTTCAGATTCTTCTATTTGAAAGAGAAGATCCTGTGAAAAACTCAGAACCTGATCTCAGACCTACACATTCAGAATGGAATCAGAATAATCATCACGAATGAAAATAAAAGGATTCCACCAATACCAGCATATTTTATATACATTTCTACTCAAATTTCCCTAGCTCTTACGCTTTCAAATCCACAGAATCTCTGCTGTAGAACATGTAGTAGAAGAACAGCATGGCAATTCACGGATGCTGTCACAAGTGTGAACTTTAAAAGAAATGCCTTTATAGGATGCAAGGAGAAAAAATATCATCCCAGGAGAGATCAAATATTATTATAGTAAGCCTTGTTAATATACTGCTGATAATTAAGCTGACCTCAAAGATAAGTTGAAATGTCTTTTGATGTGAAGAATGACAATAAAGTGCTGATATATTAAATTTCAATGCCTGTAAGTTTATATTTATTTAATTTGGCAAGATATAAAAGCAGCATAAAAATGTAGAAGAAATATGAGCATCTCTCCAATATCTGCTTTCAGACCAAACCCCATTGCCCTTCTCTAAATGCCTCTGGCTAAGAAGATGACAGACCTGTTATTCATGATAGAAGCTCTTTAGCATGACTATATTTTGCCAACTCTTCACTGAGGCTTGATCTCCATAAATACATCGACTTTGACCTGCATGAAGGATGGGGGAGGGAGTTGACTTTTTAAATTACTACTACATTTTTCAGACAAGCAACAGTTTGGGGCAGAAATGTTACACTCCTGCATTTTTCCAAACATTCTTTCCTGTTCAGCAGTAACAATTGCTATCTGGATGTGTCCAAGTGACTAAAAAAGACATTGTATTTCAGAGAAAGAAGTGTCAATACAATTTTACAGTATCTCATTTTTATTCTTGGTCGACTTTAAATAACTTCATTTAAGAAAAAACATTAAAAACATACAGTCCCACTTCTTTCTCTCAGAATCAAACATATTCACCATAACTTTTACTCAGTTGAGGATATAAAAAACAATGTGTTGTTTATTAAATATTTGAACAGAGAACCTATGATACAGAAAGTATTTTGAATGTAGCAGGATTATGGGATGGGAAATGTACATCCTATTCATAATTCTTTACAAGACCTAGTGGTTTAGTCCTGACCAAGTAACTTAAAGTCAACTTTTAGGCATATAAAATATGTATCTAAAAACTCATTGAAAATGTCTCAAAAAATCAGTTACAAGGGCTACAAAACAGCAACATCCTCTATTCAGATTCTCAGATCCTACTTTTATCCACATTCTTAAAAAAACCAAAACAAAACAAACCACAACAAAATCAAACAACAAACAAACAAACTTTTGCTTATATATGTATTCCCCTTGCCAAGGGACAACATTTCTATCTTTTATTTTTCCAGAATTAACTGGAAGAACAACTGAGATATTGTTCAAAAATTAATAACAGGACAGCTATAGCTACCATTCAATTTTAATCAGCAGTCTAATGTGATATAACCAAGATTATTAATGATTGAAAAGATCTTATTATCCATTTCTGAGGGAACCATCACTTATTATATGTGATTTTCAGTGATTTATTCCAACAAGGTTGTTTTTGTACAGTGGTGCATACAGTTTGCATATCTATTGTCTGCACTACAAAAAAAAACCCCAACATTTATTACTTTTCAGTTAGTAATTTGTATTAAAAGCTAAAAAGAGAAGATGGATAGAGTTAAGATTCAAATAACTGACATGATGGGTTAACAACTATGACATCTGGCCTCTTGAAATAACTATAGTTTTGTAGGACTTTTATGTGTAAGAAAAGTAACAAGAAATGCAGTACCTATCATGTATTATTTTTTCTTTGTCTACTAGAAAAGACACAGTGGAAACAAAGAGCGCAAATGCCTTGGGAATCCCTTAGCCGCTGCTGCCCAGACAATGTTATTTCAGCCACCCAGGAAAGTACTCTGTGTGAAAGTGACTTTTCTCATTTTTAACAGAAGCATTTCTCATTTGCTTTGCTTGTCTAAAGGCAGCCACACACCATACTTGCTTCATTTCTCTGCAACTGGTGGCTCAGGCTCAAACAATTCTGTCACTAATTCTGCTGCCATTCCTTCGAGTAGCAATATTTCCATGACAAAGACAGAATGAACAGGACTCTTCAGCATGATCCAGCTCTTCTATCACCCATTTTCTCATAGTATAGACAAAGAAATGAAGGCTGTAGGGCACTGTTGTCTCCTTATAAATGGATCTTTGCCTGGAACGTTACCTCATAGGGGAATCAAAGGCCCTATAGACATTTAGCCAATCACCAGAAATAGAAATGCAAAACTGACATGTCACAGGTACTGTAATGTCCAGGGTACGTAAAGATACGGCAAGACAGTTGTAATTAAATATCTTTTTAATGAGAATGGCTACGCTTTCATATAAAATAACGTGAAAGGTCTACACCTTCCTTGCCCTGGAAGAGTGCAAACTCTCCCCTTCCCCCCTCTGCTCTGAACTTTTTTCATTCATGTTTCATTTAAAAATACAATCTCTGATCAATGCTCACTAAGACTGAAATTGTCAGGAAGATTAAATAACCTAGCCCCAGCCTCTGGAGCTCAGCCCAACTTGTTCCGTTGAATTTGTTCACCAGGTTTCAGCACCTATGAAACAGTTTTTTTGGAAAAGTTCCTTTGAGTTACTTGAGCCACAGAGGAAGTCTTAGTTTCAGAGTAGCTACTTAGAGTGTATTATAATAATCATATCCTGAACATTAATGATGATTTCTAGGACGTAAACTTTCCCATCAGCCTCTTTTAAAGTAGAATCCAACTGTTTAAATTTGTTATCAAGTGTTTCCTGTAGAGAATCAATCCTTTACTTTGAGACTAATTTCCTCTGGCAATCAGATTTGAATTTTTATGTGAACATAAGCCACAGAAAGGGCTCAAGGAGTGAAGAAACTCAAATACTGTATGATATCAGATGCTCGGGCTGTGCTTCTTATGGCACAAAAAGTTGTTTGCAATTACAGGTTTGAGTGATTTGTTTCTTTTCCAACCATGCTAACAAGCACATTGGGTAAAGATAGTGATCAAGAATTCAAAATGTCTACAGAATAAATCTAAAAGGTGTAAGAAACACGACTCCCATACTTGAGCTGTAAATATTGCACGGGTGACATTATGTTGTAATGTCTCCCAAGGAATCTTATCTTGAGCTTTGGAGAAAAGTCCGCAGAGTTAACAAATCACAAATATCTAAGTAAACTACATCATTTCTTTAAGTAGCTGTTACCTTTCATGAGTACTCTATATGAAACAACCAATTCCATGGTCTAGCCTGTAAATACTACTGCATTTCTGCAATATATGCAGTAGATTCCCATCCATCTGATCCTATTACAACTGAAACATTTAAATTCTGTCCATCCCTTGATATCAAAGGAAATGGTCAGGTTCAAAGCTCAGAAAAGTATTTCTAACCCAACAGCCATCTTAAAAAATTACTGTTATTTTTAGTTTTAGGTTTTCAGCCTTCAGCTAATATCACCAATGTCCTAGAGCCTCACATCCATCCATTAACCATATAGACAATCTACAAGTCTGTAACACAGCTGAAAGGCAGTACTAAGACACCTTTCATTTAGCACTAAGGCTGCCTCAGGGGGAGCATCAGTATTTATGTGAGGATGCTGGGCAGACAGAATTAGGCTGTAGTACTACAGGACTGGCTCGTTGCCTCATCGCTGCGTCTCAGCTTTGAAAAATTGGATGGTTTGTTCTGTCATCTTTCTGATGCCTGCCACAGATCAGGATATGAATGAGAACAAACCAGCCAAGACACTGCCCAGTTACGTTGGGAACAGTGAGAAAAGGAAAGGCAGGCAATGTCAGAAATCTTATTCTCTCCCTCTGTACGAGATATGCTTGCCTTTTGCTCTGAAGACTCAGAAATGTACCAATGAATGTTTGGCGCCTCCTGAATATTCATTGGATAGGAAACAGGTTTTTCTGAAGTGTTTTTACCACCCAGCAGCTACTTGCTTTTCTTTTGAAGCATGTTCTTTGCCATGACTATGCATTCTCTTAGCCCACTTATAGCTATGCTGTCCTTAAGTCTTAACTGAGTTCTACTGAATTATTGGGGTTTATGCTCCTAGTATCTCCTTTCTACAAGGGTGCTAAAGAGCAGGTCTTGTGTCCCACCTATAAACACAGAGGTAACATCTAACCCACATACAGCAAGCCACATTAAACCCAAAGGTTTGGGGAAATTCTGCAAAATTTTTCCAATAATTATTTTTCAGATTTGTCTGTTTGCCAGAGTTGATGGGGTTGGGAAAAAATTTAGTTGTGTTTGGTTAGGTTTTTTTCCTCTCCCCTGAGTCTCTGGATTAAATGTTTTACTTCTACATAGACTGAGCAGTCAGATGGAATATTTGTGCTGCATCATGCAAACTGAAGCTTTCTTAAAACAAAAAGCAACCAAACAAATCACTCTGCATGATGACCAGAACATACAATAAATAGAAAAAGGAGGAATGATGTATAAGTATAGTCCCATGAATAGACAGAGACAGATAGTTGATTCATATTGCCATCATCCAAGGAGGGAAGAGGACTATGCCTATGTCAATTTTATTGGTTTCAGCTAAGTATAATCTGTACGTAACTCCTTACACAAGGAACATCACAATCATTCCTTCTACCCCACGAAATAAGATAAAGATGCTTTGTTAGTGAGAAAAGCATTTTCGATTATGTTTTAAAAAGCAAAATTGGAACTATAATGTCTAGTAGAAACACCTCACAATCCTGTTATAATTTTCAATATATAAATGCACTACTTATCACTTCAAACTTATGAAATACATGTAAGTGTCCAGTGTTTTACATGACTCATACATTAAAAAAATCCCACATAATACACATTGTTATGGAATCGAATATATCACTACCTAATAAAGTTGTGTTATATGCTAAAGTCTTGCAAAAACTTTCCCCAGAGGGAAACTTTCCCCTGGAGGAACAAACCCCTTTCTTACAGGTTACCGCACATCCCTGAAAGATACAGAGGGCTGCAGTAAACGAAGCAGGTAGAGGGGATAAACAAACAAAACACACAAAAAACCCACCAAAACACTCTTGTCTTTGGCTAATCTTGTACTACAAAACTCACTAAAATGCTAGCAGTAAATTGAATTTGTTTTCTGGCATTTAGCTTAACGTTCTCTTGTCTTTTTTTTTTTAAAAATATATTTTCATTATAGAATATATACAGCTGAGCTAGATGCAATATATATGCAAGATGAGGTAGAAAACTTAAGTCACAGTGGGAAATCCATTATCTCCTCTATAATCTTGTTAGGAAAAAAGAAACCTATGTTTGCATTGCACTCTTACCTATAGTTTCTAGCATAAGAAATCTGAAAAATGCAGCAAATAAGCAAGCATTTAACACAACAAACTTATTTAATGTGCATACCAGTAAAGAAGCCGCCAACATTTATCAGTAGTTCACAGCACAGTATCTGAGTTGAAGAAGTATTTTGTATTATTAAAACCAGGAAGACGTGGACATTTTTTCTTTGAGACAATTTAATACATAGACATATTATCTACTGTAGATGGCTATTTGCATAGCTTTAATATAATGCTGAGTCTCTTCATAGACTTTTTTCACTAAATTGATTTAATTTGGTTTTCCCAGCAAACCTTTATCTATTTACACTGCCTTCATTGTAAAAACAAGCAGCAAAAAAAAAAATAAAAAAAAATTAAAAAAATTGTTTTCTCCTATCTTAAAAAAAATTGTATCCAGAGAGAATAAGGTTAGATCCGCACTAGCAAACAGGTTAAAGAATATCTAAGAGCATTTCTGGGTGACTGAACAGAGTAATCCATACAGTTGCAGTGTTAGCAAGGTCCTTGACATGTTTTAGAGGCAGAGTTTGGGAGTGGGCAAGCCCAGGCACAGTTCTTGGTAGGTGGTTTGCATCCCTGTTTTGGGGATTGAGAAAACTTACTACCTGGAGATAAGCTATGCTGTGTCATTTTGCTTTCGGATATGAGGAATTTTACCAGCAACATTTGACCTTGTGGTCCTCCTGTGAGCAGTAAGTGGGGCATGGTTTGCACCTCTCTCTGCTTCTGGAAACACATTTTCTTCCTAACGGGTACTATTTCCCAGTCCAATTTCCTCTGGTCTTCTGACCACACAGGCAACTGTGAGCAGGACTCTTCCACCCTTCTCCATGGCAAAACACTTTCTGCTCCCTGATTTTGCTAAGTAAGTTCCTACCTGTAGAAACAGCTGTAAATTCATACTTAATTTAGTGAAAAGAATTTGCATAAATAGAAATCCATGCCCTCACTCGTGTAAAAAAAAGTAAATTTGTTTAAAAGTGTGACTAAAAAGTTATTTACATGATAGCAGAATCTTTAAATGAGAGCATGAATGTTGTGGTTCAACCCAGCTGGCAACTAAGCACCACGCAGCTGCTCGCTCACTGCCCCCCTCCTCCCTCAGTGGGATGGGGGAGAGAATCGGAGAAAAGGAAAAAAAAGTAAGACCTGTAGGTTGAGATAGAGACAGTTTAATAAGAGAGAAGAACAACAATAATGATAATAATAATGGTAAGAGAATATACAGAATATATAAAAAAAAAAACCCCCGAGCATGACATTATATGGTATGGAATAGCCCTTTGGTCAGTTTGGGTTAGCTGTCCTAGCTGTGCTGTACTCCCAGCTTGTTACACACCTGGCCAAGCAGGAGAAGCTCAAAAAGTCCTTGAGTAGTCTGAGCACTACTTGGCAACAACTGAAAACATCAGAGTGTTATCAACATTCTTCTGGTACTAAATCCAAAACACAGCACTATGCTAGCTACTATGAAGAAAATTAACTCTATCCCAGCCGAAACCAGGACAATGAACAATGCATGAGCAGTGTAAAGTGTTTTCCGCAAACACATAACATGACATTTCAAAAATTATTATTATTACAATATCTATCTTACAAAGCAACTAAACTTGCCCAAATTTTAACTTGCAAATTACCTCAAAAATGTATTTCTGAAAAAAAATATTTTAAATGTGTTTATTATTAAACTGTTTTACTTCAACTTTATGTAAGGAAAACCAATAATTTAAGAGATGCAAATGCATGACCAAAATCATTGCCCTGTAATGGGCTACTGGAAAAAGAACAGAAAAACCAGAAAGACAGATGTTACCATGGACATTCATTAAAGCCAATTGTCCAGATGCATTGTCTTATACACAAAATTTCAAACACACCATGTTGAGTCCCCAGTGCTGTAAATACATGAGTGCTCATGAGTACTCATGTCTTTATATCACTGGGAACTAACTCACACTGTCTAGACCACCAGCACCAGCAGTGCTCTAGCAAAATAGCTGCTGGAAATTAAAGCTGCCCCTGACTCACAGGTACGTGGCAGCAGAGCCAAATGCAGAGATACTGATCTGTTTGGCTCGAGTTCCCTGTGTAGGATGTACAGCTTGCAGAGGTAACTGAGCCAACGAGATGAATTTGTCCTCACAAATGTTGTGTTCACACAAACATAACAGGTCTATTATAGCATTTGTTATGACAAATCTTCTTTCAGATTCCAAAATTCTCCTGTAGATTGCATAAGCAATTAAACAGCTAGTGTTTGCCAAACCCTGCCGTGCATTTACCACTGCCTTTGCAGTTTCCTGACTGCTATTCTTTCTGCACAGGCGTTATCTCATTTAATAGCTGCAACGTTCACTAGGAAAGCTCACAATGACTTGAAAAAGAACTTTTTATCACACAGCCTATACATTCAAGAATGTGTAATGCATATATAGGAAGACGTTGGATAAGTACACTGCAGAAAATAATCCCTTCAGGGTAATTACAAGTTAAAATGACAAATACATTTGTCTGTAAAACATACACACTTCTTCTAAAGATACAGGCCTGAAACATTATAAAAATGCATCGTTCCAATTTCAGACAGAAATTACAGCTGGGTATTGGATGTGCTTTTCGCTTTGCTTTTCCCCCTTCACATGTTTGAACTTATCATTTAACTACTACCACACTATGGCCTGCTCTTGAAGAAACAAAAAAAATCACTTCTGAAACACTACTTCCCATAGCAAAGGAGTCCAGCCTTTAATATGACAAGTAACCTTTCCAGTCACTTTTCCCAGATCTGTAACAGGACCTTCCTGATAAACACCTTGGAAAACACACACGTCTGTACAGAAAGTAGAAAACCTAACTTCAGCTCTTTCCTGAACACACAGAGCTCCTACCTCAGCTCCTAGGAGAGTGAGTATGCAACTACATTCCTACAGACACAAATAGATAGCTCATGTATTTCCATATTTTATCCAGCCTGTCATGCAAAATGCTTAATAAGTGCGGAAGGCAGGGACTAGAACCCAGGACAGCCTATGGAGAGTACTTAACTACACTCAAGATTACCATTGAAAAAAAATAATAGATAAATCCAAAAAACCTCCACCAAACAAACAAACAAAAAAACCCAACAAACCACACGACTACAAATATGCTCACTTTCTCAAAGATCCCCTGTGTGATGCTCCACAGAATCCACAACTACTGCCAGCCACAAGCCCAATGGTGGCAGTGGTGCCCTTCTGCAGTAACATTGCAGGTCAAGCACCCTTTCCTCCACAGACTAGATGAATAGCAACAACTAGTTTACTTATATGAAAGTACAGTCCTTGATGGAAATTAATTCTAGAGAAGCACACAGTCCCTCTAACCTACAGATCCCCACACTGACTGTTACCAAAAACGAGACGCATGCCAGGCCTCTACCTTGCTGAAGGCTTGCAGACCAGTAACACTGCAAGTTTTTCCAATGCACAGTTTGTTTGCTCTTAAGGAACATAAGCAGGAAGAACAGGAATTCATGGACAAGATGTCGTCCAAGATACAATACACTAACGTTTTCATAAAACAAAGACAATTCCAACTGTATCACTCTCATACATTGAAGGACCTGAATCAGGCTCTAAGTCAAATTCTGGAGAGACACCCTGAAACTCCCTGGTCCAAACCTGGATAGGCAGCAAGTCCATCCTAATGTTGCTAAGAACAATCTGACCTTTTCTACAAGCATGAAAAATAAGTAAAAAAGAACACAGAACACCACCTCATGCAAGAATGAGCTTTTTTTTTTTTCTTCGCTAAGAAAATCTTTTTGCTACAATATGCCATCTCCTAGGTAACCTGCACTGTTTATGCTGAGCCTCTCTCAGTCGCAGGAGCTTTCTAAATAACAAAATGAGAAACAGGCCTCCAAGAGGCGTGTTCCAAGATGCTAGTTAAATAGATGTTGGATTCTTCTTGAATATAACACACATGTTTTACAGTCTCTATTAAAATAAAACCAAAACATATGTGGTAACAGGGAAAACAATGTTACTTTAGATGTAGCAGCTAGCATTACGCTAATATGTGTAGGTTATTTGTTTTTAGAGATTCTAACATTCTTCTAATTTTTGCCACTTGTTTTTTTGGGGGGATTGTTTAGGATTTTGGCTTTGCTTTTTTGGGGGGAGGGCAGTAAGATGGACTATATGTTTTCCAGTCTGGTTCTTCTCTTGTTCATATACTTTGCACATTTATTTCTATGTATTTTCAAAGAATAGTTGTGGCTTTTACAGTTACTTAGAAAACTAAATATTTTTAATTAAACTTTAAATAAACTGCACAAATTTATTAGGTCAGATTTCCCCGAGCTAGAAAATCAGTGGGATTCTCACAGAATTCCAGCTATACAAATGCTCCGGCAAAAACTGTGAATTACAAGAATTAAGTTATCACAGCAAATCCTTATTGACAGGTTAGTGATCCTGCAAGCAATGCACTATTGCCTACCAGTGTTTAAGATAAAACTTCCAGAAATCAATCTGTTTGTGGGTACCACCTCTAACACACAGAAGTCATAGCACCTTTAACAGATATCTCCACAGTGAATTTTGTTATTTTCCCCCTTTACAACCTCAAATTCATGCGGGGCTGATATTTTTGTTTGAAAATTATGAGATAACGCGTAAGTACAGCTTCTCCTAACGGCACTGTAACAGTGGCATTCAGTAAGAAACTCTCGGCTTTTCTTTAAAGCAGAAGAGAACAAACCCCATTGATGCAACTTGAGCACACCTGTGTCAGTTCTGCTGTTGCAATAGCAGGGTAGCAGGAGTGCAAGACAGCTTTATGCATCAAAAGGATGAAGCCTGCTTTTTGCTAGAACGCTTTTTCCTCACCATCTCTTGACAGCAGTTTAAGCACGTGTAGTTTTCAAGAACAATTCGGAACCAGTTACTTTGCCCACATACATTGAAATACCACAGTGGAATAACTCAAACATTTGATTTCAGAATGCCCCAAACACTTGCTGAAGTCCCAATGAGCTGCTATGATATGCTGTATCACTGATCAGCAGATGTATTACTCGGAGACATGAGATTTCACAAAGATTTGAAGGAGAACTGTAGCAATGCATAATGTCAAAAAAAGTTTGTAGATAACATGTTACTAACAAGTTGAGGTTTTTTAACCATATGTTTCTAACCATCCATTGTGCTGAAGCAAGGGAAATACTTGACTTCCAAGCAACCTGCCAGCAAACAGGCTGAAATACTGAATATTTCTGTAAGAGCTTCACTAAGGCATTTTTATGTATTTATACAGTTAATTAATATACATTCAAATTATTGTCCCATTGGGGTAGGTGCTTAAAGCATAGAGCAGCGTTAATGTCAGCAGACTATTTGTATATTTAAAGCTGGGTGTATGTTTTAGGTATCTTCCTGAACTGGCCATTAAGGCAGAAAACAGAACCAAAGAGAAGTCTGTTATTAAAATTTAAACTTTCTAGACTCAAGACAACAGAAGTTTTGCTTGTACTTGACTTTTCTGAGCTAGAAATACATGTCCTATACTGAAGACAACCATGTTTGCCTGGCCCTGTATAGCTATACTACTATGAGAATCCAGGCATTTCTGACAGCAGTTATTCAAGAACTACCCACTGAAAAGCATGAATCATGAGAGAGAGAGCCCAGAATTTGTAGGAACATTTACAACATGAATTACCTTGCAGTTTCTGGTGAAAGAAGCTTGCAGGTGATGCCATTGACTACATTATCTCACACTACTGCATC
>NW_009260856.1:22496-23097 GCF_000687185.1 Egretta garzetta | reverse complement strand
CCTGGTGCCAGGGAGCCCATCATGGGTCGCCCAGCACCCTTGGGTGCCCTCCCAACCCTCCACCAAGGAGGCCATGATGAGGTGTCCAGCACCCTTGGGCGCCCTCCCATTCCCAACTCCCAGGAGGCCATGATGGATTGCCCAGCACCTTTGGGCGCCTTCCCAACCCCAGCACCTGGAAGACCATAATGAGATGCCCAGCACCCTTGGGTGCCCTCCCATTCCCAACACCCATGAGGCCATGATGGGCTGTCCAACACCCTTGGGTGCCCTCCCATTCCCAACTCCCGAGAGGCCATGATGGGGTCCCCAGCACCCTTGGGTGCCCTCCCATTCCCAACACCAAGGAGGCCATGGATGAGGTGCCTAGCACACTTGGGTGCCCTCCCAACACCAGTGCTCAGGAGGCCATGATGAGGTGCCCAGCACTCTTGGGTGCCCTCCGAACCCTACACCGAGGAGGCCATGATGAGGTGCCCAGCACCCTTGGGTGCCCTCCCATTCCCAACACCCAGGAGGCCATGATGAGGTGCCCAGCACCCTTGGGCGCCCTCCCAACCCCAACTCCCAGGAGGCCATGATGAGGTGCCCAGCACCCTTG
>NW_009260856.1:19657-20104 GCF_000687185.1 Egretta garzetta | reverse complement strand
GGGAGGGGTCCCCCTGAGATGGTGACGGGAATGTGGAGTCGGGTGCGAGCCCCTCCTGCAGCCCCAGGACCCCCACCCCGGGTGCCAGCCCTGGGACCCAAACCTGGCCCCCCCAAAACTGGGGGTTGTAATGGGGCCCCCCCACACCCTGGGTCCCAAAGGTGGTCATTGACCCTGCGCCCCACCACGGTGGCAACCAGACACCCCCATCCCTGCACCCCAACCCCACGTCCCAACCAGGGACCCCCAACCCTTGTATCCCACGCAGGGACCCCAACCCCAGGTCCCAAATAGGGACCCCAACCCTGCACCCCAACCCTGGGTCCCAACCAGGGACCCCCAACCCTGCACCTCAACCCTTGCATCCCACCCAGGGACCCCCAACCCCGCACCCCAACCCAAGGTCCCAACCTGGGACCCCAACCCCCGGTCCCAGATGTCACCCCT
>NW_009260856.1:19264-19601 GCF_000687185.1 Egretta garzetta | reverse complement strand
GAACCCCACCCCTGCCCCCCAACCTTGGGTCCCAACCAGGGACCCCCAACCCTGTGCCCCAACCCTGGGTCCCAGCCAGGGAACCCCAACCCCAGGTCCCAACCCGGGACCCCAATCCCCGGTCCCAGATGTGTCCCCTAGCTCCTGAACCTGAGCCCCAAGTCCCAACCAGGGGCCCCAACCCTGCACCCCAACCTTGGGTCCCAACCCTGCACCCTGATCCTGGGGCCCACCCAAGGACCTCCAACCCTGCACCCCAACCCAGGACCCCAACCCCAGGTCCCAGCCAGGGACCCCCAACCCCAGGTCCCAACCTGGGCCCCCAACCCCAGGTCCC
>NW_009260856.1:17408-18040 GCF_000687185.1 Egretta garzetta | reverse complement strand
GGCAGGGCTGGGGACAGGGCGGTGTCCCCGGGCCCTCCCTGTCCCCGAGCGCCCTCGTAAGAAGGGAGCGCCCCTGGGTTGGTGACAACCTGTCCGTGTCACCAGAGGGGTCCGGGGGGCCCGGGGGGGACCAGGGGGCACCAGAACCTCCATGGCCAGGGACCGTGTGTCCCCAACAGCCCCGGTGTCACCAGCCAGGGGACCCCAGAGCCCCCCACGGCAAGAGACCTTCCCCATGTCCCCATGTCCTGCTGTCCCCATGTCCCAGTGTCCCCGTGTCACCATGTCCTGCTGTCCCCATGTCCAGCCATTCCCATATCCCCATGTCCTGTTGTCCCCGTGTCCTGGTGTCCCCATGTCCCCCATGTCCTGCTGTCCCCATGTCCCGGTTTTCCCATGTTCCATTGTCCCCATGTCCTGGTGTCCCCTTGTCCCCATGTCCCCCATGTCCTTCTGTCCCCATGTCCCAGTGTCCCCATGTCCCACTGTCCCTATGACCCGGTGTCCTGGTGTCTCCGTGTCCTGGTGTCCCGGCTGTCCCCATGTCCCCCAGTCCCCATGTCGTGGTGTCCCCGTTTCCCACTGTCCCCAAGCCTCCCCCCCCCCAGGGGTGGCGGTGTTCCGCTGTCCCT
>NW_009260856.1:12213-12726 GCF_000687185.1 Egretta garzetta | reverse complement strand
ACCCCAAGGAGGACCCTGCCCTCCCCTGCCTGCATCCAAGAGGATCCTGTGCTTCCCTGCCTGCGTATGATGGGATCCTGCGCTTCCCTGCCTGCATCCAAGAGGATCTTGGGCTTCCCTGCCCTCATCCATCAGGATCCTGGGCTTCCTTGCCTGCCTCCAAGGGGATCCTGGGCTTCCCTGCCCTCATCCATTAGGATCCTGGGCTTCCCTGCCCGCATCCGACGGGATCCTGCAGTTTCCCACCTGCATCTAAGGGGATCCTGCGCTTCCCCGCCCACATCCGACAGGATCCTGCGCTTCCCTGCCCGCATCCAATGGGATCCTGCACCTCCCTGCCCCCCATCCAACAGGATCCTGCGCTGCCCTGCCTGCATCAGAGAGGATCTTGTGCTTCCCTGCCTGCAGCAGATGGGATGCTTCCCTGCGTGCATCCAACGGGATCCTGCGCTTCCCTGCCTGCATCCAAGAAGATCCTGCGCTTCCCTGCCTGCACCGACAGGATCCTGGGCT
>NW_009260856.1:9069-10554 GCF_000687185.1 Egretta garzetta | reverse complement strand
CCCGGGCCTCGCTGCCACCGGGGAGGGACGGTGGCCACCGTGTGCCCGGCCGTGGCCAGTAAGGATGCGAGGCTGAGCACCAGTAACTGTGTGGGGCTGAGCACCAGTAACTGTGTGGGGCTGAGCACCCCTGAGCATGCACAGGGATGTGCGCCCCCCGAGCGTGCACAGGGGTGTGTGACCCCTGAGCATGCACACAGGGATGTGCGCCCCCCGAGCGTGCACAACCCCCGAGCGTGCACAAGGATGTGCAACCCCAGAGCGTGCACAGGGACACGTGCAACTCCCAAGTGTGCACATGGGGACATGCAACCCCCGAGTGTGCACCCAGATGTGCAACCCTGAGTGTGCACAGGGACATGCAACCCCTGAGTGTGCACATGAATGTGCAACCTCCAAGCGTGCACACAGGGATGTGCAACCCCCGAGCATGCACAACCCCCAAACGTGCACAGGGGTGTGACCCCAGGGTGTGCACAACCCCCAAGCGTGCACACAGGGGTGTGTGACACCCACAGAGGGAACAGGGATGTGCAACCCCCAAGCGGGCACAGGGATGTGCAACCTCTGAGTGTGCACACAGGGACTTGCAACCCCCGAGCATGCACAACCCCCAAGCGGACTTGCAGCCCCCGATCATGCACAACCCCCAAGCGTGCACACAGGGACATGCAACCCCTGAGCATGCACAGGGATGTGCAACCCCTGAGCGTGCACAGGGATGTGCAACTCCCAAGCGTGCACAACCCCAGAGCATGCACACGGGGATGTGCATCTCCCGAGTGTGCACAGGGACGTGCAACCCCAGAGTGTGCACTGTTATGTACTACCTCCAAGTGTGCACAACCCCCGAGCGTGCACATTGGGATGTGCAACCCCCAAGCGTGCACAGGGACGTGCAGCCTCTGAGTGTGCACACAGGGACATGCAACCCCCAAGCGTGCACATGGGGACGTGCAACCCCTGAGCGTGCACACAGGGATGTGTGACCCCCGAGCATGCACAACACCTGAGCGTGCACACAGGATTGTGCAACCCCCGAGCGTGCACAGGGATGTGCGACTCCCAAGCGTGCACCCCCTGAGCGTGCACAAACCCTGAGCGTGCACAAACCCCGAGCATGCACACAGGGACGTGCAACCCCTGAGTGTGCACAGGGGTCTGTGACCCCAGAGCGTGCGCAACCCCAAGCGTGCACACAGGGACGTGCAACCCCTGAGTGTGCACCGGGATGTGTGACCCCCAAGCATGCCCAGCACCCGAGTGTGCACACAGGGTTGTGCAACCCCCGAGCGTGCACAGGGATGTGCAACTCCCAAGTGTGCACAGGGGTGTGTGACCCCCGAGCGTGCACACAGGGACGTGCAACCCCCGAGTGTGCACAACCCCAGAGCGTGCACAGGGACGTGCAACCCATGAGTGTGCACAGGGACGTGCAACCCCCAAGTGTGCACAAGGGTGTGTGACCCCCGAGTGTGCACAGGG
>NW_009260856.1:6508-7221 GCF_000687185.1 Egretta garzetta | reverse complement strand
GGGCTGGGGACAGGGATGGGGACACGAGTGGGAGCGATGCTGGCCGGGGTGGGGACAGGGACTGGGGACAGGGATGGGGACATAAACAGGGGTGATGCCGGCTGCAGGGGGACAGGGATTGGGGACAGGGATGGGGACATGAGAGGGGCGATGGTGGCTGCATGGGGACAGAATTTGGGGACAGGGATGGGGACATGAGAGGGGCGATGCCAGCTGTGGGGGGACAGGGACCGGGGACAGGGCTTGGGGACATGAGGCTGCAGGGGGACAGGGCTTGGGGACAGGGATGGGGACATGAGAGGGGCGATGGCAGCGGTGGGGGGACAGGAACTGGGGACAGGGATGGGGACATGAGGCTGCAGGGGAACAGGGCTTGGGGACAAGAATGGGGACATGGGAGGGGCGATGGCTGCATGGGGACAGGGACTGGGGACATGAGAGGGGTGATGCTGGCTGGGGTGGGGACAGGGATGGGGACATGAGAGGGGCAATGCTGGCTGCAGGGGACAGGGACTGGGGACAGGGATGGGGACATGAGGCTGCAGGGGGGCAGGGCTTGGGGACAAGAATGGGGACATAAGAGGAGCGATGCCGACTGCAAGGGACAGGGACTGGGGACCCGAGTGGGAGCGATGCCAGCTGTGGGGGGACAGAGATGGGGACAGGGATGGGGACATGAGAGGGGTGATGCTGGCTGCAGGGGACAGGGACTG
>NW_009260856.1:5268-5917 GCF_000687185.1 Egretta garzetta | reverse complement strand
GGGGACAGTGGGGACAGCGGGGACAGCAAGGGTCACTGGCCACCTGCCCGGGGTGCGGAGCCACCCTCAGGGGACACCCAAGCCCCCCCGGGTGGGCTCTGTCCCTTGTCACTGTCCCTGGCTTTGCCTCAGGGGGCGGCACCGTGTCCCCATGTGTGTCCCCATGTCCCTGTGTCCCATGTGTGTCCCCACATCTCTGTGTCCCCGTGTGTGTCCCCATGTCCCCATGTGTGTCCCTGTGTGTGTCCCCATGTCCCTGTGTCCCCATGTGTGTCCCTGTCCATGTGTCCCCATGGATGTCTGTATCTCTGTCCCCCACGTGTCCCCGTTCATGTCTCTCTGCATGTCCCTGTCCGTGTGTCCCCATTTGTGTCCCCATGCATGTCCATGTCCCTGTCCCCCTGCGTGTCCCTGTCCGTGTGTCCCTGTCCCCCTGCATGTCCCTGTCTGTGTGTCCCTCTGCATGTCCCCATGCATGTCCCTGTCCATGTGTCCCTGTCCCTGTGTCTGTGTCCCTGTCCCCCTGCGTGTCCCTGTCTGTGTGTCCCCATGCATGTCCATGTCCCTGTCCCCCTGCGTGTCCCTGTCCGTGTGTCCCCATGCATGTCCATGTCCCTGTCCCCCTGCGTGTCCCTGTCCGTGTGTCCCC
>NW_009260856.1:4176-5012 GCF_000687185.1 Egretta garzetta | reverse complement strand
CGGGGCTGCCGGCTCACCCCGCCTGACACCGGCCCCCTGCGGGGTCCCCGACGGGCAGGGGGACACGGGGACACACACGGGGACATGGGGACACACGGGGACACACATGGGGACACGGGGTCACACACGGGGACACAGGGACACACGTGGGGACATGGGCACACATATGGGGACATGGGGACACACACGGGGACATGGGGACACCTGGGGACACACATGGGGACATGGGGACATAGGGACACACGGGGACATGGGGACCCACACAGGGACATGCGCACACAGGGACACACATGGGGACATGGGGACACACACGGACACGCACAGGGACACACAGACAGGGACATGTATGGGGACACGCAGGGGGACAGTGATGGCAGCGGCGGGGGTGCTGAGCCCCTGGGTCCCCAAAGCGACGTCAGGGTCCCTGAGGCTTTGGGGATGTGGGGTCCCCCCCGCTGGGGGTGGCTGCCTGGGGGGGGACGGAGGGGACACAGTGCCAGCACCGCGGGACCCTGGCAGTGAGGGGGTGCCTGACCCTGGGGACAGGGGTGACAGCGGGGTGACCACAGGGGTCAGGGGTGACATCGGGGTGACCGTGAGTGTTGGGGGTGACATCAGGGTGACCATGGGGCTCAGGGGTGACATTGGGGTGACCTCAGGGGTTGGGGTGACCACAGGGTGACCGCGGGGGTCAGGGGTGACCACGGGGCTCGGGGGTGATGTTGGGGTGACTGCAGGGGTCGAGGGTGACATTGGGGTGACCATGGAGGTCGGGGTGACATTGGGGTGGCAGCAGGGGTGCCAATCCCGGCCCTGGGCCCCTTGTCACCGTCCCT
>NW_009260856.1:2249-2486 GCF_000687185.1 Egretta garzetta | reverse complement strand
TGGGGCACTCCGGGGGGCAGGCCATGGGGCAGGCTGTGGGTCACGCTGTGGGGCAGGCCATGGGGCAGGCCATGGGGCAGGCCATGGGTCACACCGTGGGTCACACTGTGGGGCAAGCTGTGGGTCACGCCATGGGTCGTGCTGTGGGTCACGCCATGGGGCAGGCCGTGGGGCAGGGACGTGTCAGTGTGGGGGTGCCCCGGGCTGGGGTCCCCCCAGCGCAGCTCATCCCCTCCA
>NW_009260856.1:0-642 GCF_000687185.1 Egretta garzetta | reverse complement strand
AGGGCACGGTGACGAGGGCACAGGGCGCGAGGGCGCGGTGATGAGGGTGAGGTGACGAGGACGAGGTGACAAGGGTGCGGGGCGCAAGGACGCGGTGACGAGGACGCGGTGATGAGGGCACAGTGACGAGGGCGCAAGGCGCGAGGACGCGGTGACGAGGACAAGGTGACAAGGGTGCAGGGCGTGAGGGCGCGGTGACAAGGACGCAGTGATGAGGACGAGGTGACAAGGGTGCAGGGTGCGAGGACGCGGTGACGAGGACGTGGTGACAAGGGCATGGTGACCAGGGCACAGCGATGAGGGTGCAGGGCGTGAGGGCGCGGTGACGAGGATGACGTGACGAGGGCAAGGTGGCGAGGGCACGGTGACGAGGGCGCAGGGCGTGAGGGCACAGTGACGAGGACAAGGTGACAAGGACGAGGTGACCAGGGTGCAGTGACGAGGGCATGGGGCACGAGGGTGCGGTGACAAGGACGAGGTGACAAGGGTGTGGGGTGCGAGGGCACGGTGACGAGGACGCGGGGTGCGAGGACGCGGGGTGCGAGGATGCGGTGACGAGGACGCGGTGACGAGGACGCGGTGACAAGGGCCCGTGCCCGGGGTTGGCACGCGGTGGGGACGCCGCCCGCCACACGCCGCCGA
>NW_009260855.1:0-1195 GCF_000687185.1 Egretta garzetta | reverse complement strand
GCTGTGCTCAATGCTACAGAGGACAAGAAGCAACTCCTGGGGGCCACCCTTGGTGCCCACCATGGGAGTCTAGAAAGCTTCCTCCCCCCAGACGCGGGGCACGAGGGCCACCTGCGTGGAGCAGCAGACCCCCAGCCAAAATGGCCCAAAGGAGCCCTGGCAAGGGGCCATGCTCAGTGCTGCAGAGGAAGGCAAAAAACCCCAGGGGACACTTGCTAGCCCACCTTGGGGGAAAAAAAGCCTTCCTCCCCCCAGCTGCAGGGCACAAGAGGCCATCTTCATGGTGCATGGGCAGCAGGCAACCTAGCCAAAATGGACCAGAGGAGCCCTGGCAATTGGTCATGCTCAGTGCTGCAGAGGAAGGCAAAAAACCCCCGGGGCCCAGTGCCAATCTGCCCCGGGGGAAAATTCCTTCCTGACCCCAGCTGGCGCTGGCAATCGGCTATTCCCTGAGCATGTGAGCAAGACCTGGCTCCTCATCCCACAGGCTGGTCACGCCTCCCAGGGGACACTAGCACTGCCTGTCCCCTTTCCTCCCTCAACCTGGAACCATCTCAGGGGCTTCCAAGAGTAGCAAAATGCCCCTGGCCTGATCGACCTTGGGGGCAAGAATCCTTCCTGTGCCTGGCAGGACACCAAAGGGAGCTCCAAAGCACTGGGTGAAGGTGCTGGGACATCTCTGCATCCCATTTCTTACAGCTGCTGCCCCTGGCTCCACAGGGGATGAGGACAGCAAGCTCTGCAGTGCTTCTCAAGTGCTAAGGATGCATTCCCTTGGACTTGCCACTGGAATCCAGCTGAAAAAGCCTGAGAGCCTCGGGCACCTCCAGGGGTTGGTGGTTCTTCTCATTTCCTGAGGAGCTTGGTCTGTTCCCCAAAGCCTGAAGCAGGATTTCCATCCATCAGATGAGCATCAATGTGTCCCCACTGGGAGCTGGAATTGCAGTGGAGAATCTTCAGCAGCCTCGTCCAGCCTCAAGCCTTCCTCCTTCGGCCCCCTCCAAGTAATTCCACCGGCTCCTCAATGAGTTCTTCTCAGATGTCTTCAGGCTGCCCCCAGGCCAGCTCTGTCCTGGTGGCAAAGCCAGGCAGACTGGCAGTGGGACATGGGAGGATGCCCCCTTTTATTCTGCCCCAGGGCATTGTGACTGCTGCGTTGGCGAGTGGTGGCACTGTGACATGGGGGTGACGGGCC
>NW_009260854.1:0-2476 GCF_000687185.1 Egretta garzetta | reverse complement strand
CATGGAGGGGACATGGGAGGGGACATGGGGACACGGGAGGGATGGGGGCACAGTGGGGACATGGAGGGGACATGAGAGAGGTGGGGATGGGGACATGGAGGGGACACAGCATCGGTGGGGACGTGGGGACATGGGAGGGACATGGAGGGGACATGGGGACACAGGAGGGACACGGAGGGGACAAGGGAGGGATGGGGATGGGGACACTGAGGGGACATGGGAGGGATGGGGACATGGTCGCATCGGTGGGGACATGGGGACACTGGAGGGGGACAGTGGGGACATGGAGGGGACACGAGAGGGACAGGGATGGGGACATGGAGGGGACATGGGAGCATCGGTGGGGACAAGGAGGGGACAAAGGAGGGCCATGGAGGGGACATGAAGGGGACACAGGGACATGGCAGGGACATGGAGGGGATGTGGGGGGGACATGGGGACATGGCAGGGACATGGAGGGGACATGAAGGGGACACAGGGATATGGCAGGGGGAAGGGGGGGGGATGGGGGGGGGGGGGGGGGGGGGGGAAGGGAGCGGGAAAAAAATACCAATCCCCAGGTCTTCCTATAAATCTGATAGATAAAACTGAAGAAAAAGAGAATTTGCTTCTCTTCCAGCTCTGGGAGTTGCAGTGAGGCTTAACCAACTTTTTTTAAGCACCACAGGATGCCAGTCAGCATTTGACAGGATTTCAGAACCGCTTCTATGCCACTCTGCTATGGATTTGTTTTAGCTCTGACTGTGAAGGCTTGTTCTTTCAAGTGCCTCAGGTCCAACATTCCCTCTTCAGGGTTCAGCAAATGAGCACTATGCAGCCATCTCTGAAGGCTGCCACAACGGGGCATGGCCTCATCTAATTATGAATGAGACTGTAATTCTTGCCTTGGTGGGTTGAAGTTTGACTCAATGTTGTTTATGTGGGTTGCAGTGTTCTAATTCGGGGAAGAGGTTATTAAGTTTTGAGCGTGCCACTGAAGCTTGAAAGCACTAACTTTCCAGACACACACTCACCCACAAAATTGACGTGAGGGTGCAACTGAGAATGTAAACCAGAAATGCTGTCATTAACTTCAAACCCTGCATAATAAGTGAAAAAAAAAGGTTTCAAGCCCAGGATAAATGTAAAAAAGCCAAACATGTTAAGATATAGGTAATAGCAGTTAAATCTCCCAGGAACTTTTACTGTGATAATAAATTACAAAGTGCCAGAAGAAGTAAAAAGGAAAATGGTAATGGACTTTAACAAGCAATTTACAGAGTCTATAAATACTGCAATAGTTTAATCATTAATAGTATGCTTTAGCATGATCTCAGGCAAAGTCTATATTTGATATTTTTATTCTGATGTTTGTAATACTTGCAGTGTTGAACAAAGAAGTATTGTCTACCTTGATAAAGACACTATGTGGTAAAATGCAAGAGGATAAGGCCAGCAATACTTCCTGGGTAACATTTGGCAAAACTGGTTTTAATTTTTGACTGAGCTTTTTTGTACAGGTTCAGTACCTACACATACAAAATGACGAAACATGCACAGCAGATACTGAAATGAGGCCTGCTGAATAAAAAGAGCCCCTTCCTGTCCTACCTAGTGTCTTAGGCCATCCATCCTTAAGAAAGGCTGACTCTAATCATCCAGGTTTATATTTTTGGGTGATTATATGAGGGACATCAATGGCCTCCTTTTTCCTTCAGTGCATTGTGGGGTTCAGAGAGTAAATCTCCCAGGTCATCGCTCTGGAGCCACTGGGCAGCCCCAAGATCAGTTTATTCATGGAGGCAGAGTCTGGCCCAGGAGCAAGTGTTGAGGAGCACAGCTACACTGTGAGATTAAATATGTCATGAGTCATTGTCTCAAGTTTGATGTCAGAACGAGTTGGATGTAGAATAAAGTAAGCAGATGTAAGGCAAATCTCATTGCAAAATCAAGAAAAGGAACATAACAGCAATGTCCAAAACCAAAGTGTATCAGCTGACTGTCTTTTCTTTTCCTTGAATGACCCTATTCTTTCTATGCAAACAGCTTTCAGATGCACATAGTTCTGGATCCTTCTCTTGCCTCCAGCCTTTCAGGTCTCATTTTCTCTAGGACAACTGGGACATATCCTTCCAGATAACTTCCCGTCATTTTATTGTACTGACACTCGTCCTTCTTTTCTGTTTGCTCAATCCCCTTTCCATTATTTGAGTTTGCTCCTAATGTCAACTAAATCATGACTGTCCACCCTTCTGGGCAGCAGTTGTATAGGCGTGCGGCTGCAAAGGCGTGTGCCAGGCGTGTGTGCGTGCGAGGTGTGTGCGTGTGTGCAAAGGGGGGGGTGTGCAAAGCATGTGCGTGTGTGCAAGGTGTGTGTGCACGTGTGCAAAGGCGTGTGCAAGGTGTGCGCGAGGTGTGTGCGAGGTGTGTGCGAGGCGTGTGCGTGTGTGCGAGGCGTGTGCGAGGCGTGTGCGTGTGTATGAAGTGTGTGTGAGGC
>NW_009260853.1:3230-3500 GCF_000687185.1 Egretta garzetta | reverse complement strand
TGGGTTAGGTGGTTGAGTGGTTGGTTGGATGGACTGAGCAGTTGGGCGGGTTGAGTGGGCGTCATTTCTCCCTATTCAGCACATGTGAGGCTACATCAGACTCCCCACCAAAGATACAAGCGAGATACAGACATTTGGATGGGTTGAGTGGGCAGTTGCGTGGTTGGTTGGGTTGGGTGGTTGGGTGGTTGGGTTGGGTGGTTGGCTTGGACGGGTGGACGGGTTGGGCGGTTGGGTGGGTGGGTTGGGGGGGGTGGGGGGGGGGGGGGG
>NW_009260853.1:1480-1694 GCF_000687185.1 Egretta garzetta | reverse complement strand
TGGTTGGAGAGTGTGGAGATGGACGGGTGGTGGGGAGGGAGGGGCAGAGGGACCGGGAGACGGTTGGTTGGATGGCGAGGTGGTGGGGTGAGGTCTACAGAGATGGTTGGTTGGATGGAGAGATGGTTGGATGAGGTCTACCAAGATGGTTGGTTGACATCTACAGAGATGGTTGGCTGAGGCCTACAGAGATGGTTGGCTGGGCGCTACAGGG
>NW_009260853.1:0-1315 GCF_000687185.1 Egretta garzetta | reverse complement strand
TGGTTGGCTGAGGCCTACAGAGATGGTTGGCTGAGGCCTACAGAGATGGTTGGTCGGATGGAGAGGTGGTGGGTTGAGATCTACCAAGATGGTTGGTCAAGGTCTACAGAGATGGTTGGCTGAGGCCTACAGAGATGGTTGGCTGAGGCCTACAGAGATGGTTGGTCGGATGGAGAGGTGGTGGGTTGAGGTCTACCAAGATGGTTGGGTGAGGCCTGCAGAGATGGTTGGACAAGGTCTACAGAGGTGATTGGCTGAGGCCTACAGAGACGGTTGGTCGGATGGAGAGGTGGTGGGTTGAGGTCTACCAAGATGGTTGGTCAAGGTCTACAGAGATGCTTGGCTGAGGCCTACAACGATGGTTGGTTGGGCGAGGTCTATGGAGATGATTGGATGGATGGAAAGGTGGTCGGAAGAGGTCTACCAATATGGTTGGTGAAGGTCTACAGATATGGTTGGTTGACATCTGTGGAGATGGTTGGTTGGAGAGGTGGTTGGGTGAGGTCTACCAAGATGACTGTTGTTGTCTACAGAGATGATTGGTTGGATGGAGTCATTGCTGGGTGGGGTCTATGGAGATGGTTGGTTGGATGGAGACCTGGTTGGGTGAGGCCTGCAGAGATGGTTGGCCAAGGCCTACGAAGATGGTTGGCTGATGTCTATGGAGATGATTGGTTGGATGGAGAGGTGGTTGGGTGAGGTCTACAAAGACGGTTGCTGTTGTCTACAGAGATGATTGGTTGGGTGAGGCCTACGGAGATGGTTGGTTGGCTGGATGGAGTCATGCCTGGCTGAGGTCTATGGAGATGGTTGGCTAAGGTCTGTTGGATGGAGTCATTGCTGGGTGGGGTCTATGGAGATGGTTGGTTGGATGGAGACCTGGTTGGGTGAGGCCTGCAGAGATGGTTGGCCAAGGCCTACGAAGATGGTTGGCTGATGTCTATGGAGATGATTGGTTGGATGGAGAGGTGGTTGGGTGAGGTCTACAAAGACGGTTGCTGTTGTCTACAGAGATGATTGGTTGGGTGAGGCCTACGAAGATGGTTGGTTGGCTGGATGGAGTCATGGCTGGCTGAGGTCTATGGAAATGGTTGGCTAAGGTCTATGGTGATGATTGGTTGGACAGAGAAGTGGTTGGGTGAGGCCTACGGAGATGGTTGGGTGAGGCCTACGGAGATGGTTGGTTGGATGGAGAAGTGGTTGGGTGAGGTCTATGGAGATGGTTGGGTGAGGTCTATGGAGATGGTTGGTTAGATGGACAAGTGGTTGGCCGAGGCCTACAGAGATGGTTGGGTGAGGCCTACAGAGATGGTTG
>NW_009260852.1:31700-32129 GCF_000687185.1 Egretta garzetta | reverse complement strand
GCCCTCTGCAGCGGGAGCCTGTGTTCGGGGCTGGCAGGCAGGTTTTGCCCGCAGACTTCGGGTGGTGGATTTTTGGGGAGAGGTCCTGGCCTGGGCATGCTGCGCCCCCGGCCACGGGGCTGGAGGGGCGGTGGGTGCTGAGAGGCTGCGTGCCGCAGCCATGGGGCAGACTAGCTGGTTTTCAGCCAAACCAGAGGGAGGATCCGTCCCACCAAGGATCCTGCGCTTCCCAGCCGAGCTCACAGAGGTGGCGGGTGCTCCATGTCCCCCAAAAGCCAGGTGCTCCCAGGAGCGGCTGCGGATCCCAGCCGGGCTCCTGGTCCCTCGCGGTGGGGGGTGTCAGGGTGCAGTACGGGGCGAGGGGCCGAGGACCATCCTCCCCATTTGGGTGATTTTTGGCAGGGGGCTCTGCCTCTCTCCTCAGGGCTG
>NW_009260852.1:31077-31402 GCF_000687185.1 Egretta garzetta | reverse complement strand
CGGTGGGAGCTCAGCCCTTTCCCGGGCACAGCCTGCTCCAGACCCCCAGCAGCCTGGGTTCCCTCCTTTTTCTTTCTTTGTTTTTAAATTTCCTTCCACCGTGAGGTCCGTGGCAGATCCATCCCCTGCCAGGGCCTGGCAGCCCACGGTTTCCACAGCTCCCACCGTGCTGTTGGCCAGAGCCGGTTGCTTGTGCTCGTGTCCCACACGGTTTGGGCGCTTGCTTGCTGCTGGCCCCTGCTCCCCGTGGGCCGTGCTGCTCCGCTGGACTGTGCCACACTCGGCACAGCACTGGCTGGGGGATTTTTTCGTGCTCTTGCCCATC
>NW_009260852.1:30589-30852 GCF_000687185.1 Egretta garzetta | reverse complement strand
GGCCCCTGTGCCAGGAGCCTGCGGGGTGCCCAGGTGGGGCTCCTCCAGCCAGCCCCACGGTTCGGCACAGCCATGGAGAAGCCCTTGGCCGCCCGCAGTGCCCCACGGCGATGCAGGATCCGGTTGTTTTGTGCCACTGTGGCACAAAAAGCAGGCCCAGGGGGACGCTGCCCTCCTCCCCGGGGGGACAGGGCTGAAGCCGCGTGACAAGAGGGACCAGCCCAGGCATGGGGCCTGAGCAGGCTCCTGGGCTGCTTGGCCTT
>NW_009260852.1:27923-29922 GCF_000687185.1 Egretta garzetta | reverse complement strand
CCGGAGCGGGGCCCGGAGCAGGCAGCAGGCTTGGGAAGTGAGCGGCAGCCGGACCATAAAGGGGCTGTGGATTTGCCTCGCAAAGCACCACAGCACGATAAACGAGACCTGTGCCGGCCTGTCTGGCTGTGGAGCCGTGGGGATTGCGTTCAGCTTTTGCCTGGGCAGGGCAGGGGTGGTCGGAAGGGCTGGCTTTGCTCTCACGCCCAGACCCATCTCGCTGTCCCCTTGCCAGGACTGGGAGGCGGCGGGTGGCGTGGCACGGCGTGATCTTGGCCTCTGCCTTCTGACCGTCTCGCCCCATTTCTAGGTGAACAGCACAAAAGTTTGTACTGATCCCCTCGACGATCTGTCGCAGCTCCGGGACTGCAGCGTCTTCATCAGGATCATCAACAAAATGTGAGTAGGGGGAGCCGGGGTGCGCTCTCCAAACCGCCCGGCTGGCTGGAAGGCGGCAGCGAGCACGTGCTGGGGCTGCCTCCTCCTCAGCCCCCAGGAGCCTCCTCCGGCTGCGAGCGTGGTCCCTCTCTGGGCAGGGTGGGAGCAGGAGTCCTGGGATATTCCTCCTCTGGGAGAGCTGGTACTGGATCTCACCTCCTCTGTGCGAGGCTCTGGCAAAGCCCAGCACCTGCGTAAGCAGCGCGTGTCGCTGGGCGCACTTGGAAGCCTGCTGTGATGAAACACGGGGCTCGTGCCTTCGCCTTGTGGCTCCTTCACACATAAACCCACCGTGCGTGGGACCGTGAGCCTCTTGGGCTGCCCTGCGTGGAAGCCCCCATCCGCAGACGACGTACCGCGGCTCTGCCGGCAGCTCGGGCTCGAGGCAACCCTGCTCGAGGTAGCTGGGAGAAGGTCTGCTCCCCTGCCTGCCCCCCAGCCCTGCAGGCAGGGGCTGCCCATCGCGTGGCCGGGGTCTGCCTGCGGAACCTGGGCAGAGCTGCTGGGCCCCGTGGAGCCGCCCAGGTGGGATTTTGGCCGGAGTTTCTGTCATTTGAGGCTTGCTATTGCAGCTGGCTCTGACGTCTGGGCTCGCTCCTGGCAGTGAAGCAGAGCTGAGCGCTGATGCCAGTGGCATGGGGGCTCCTGGAGCTGCATGGGAGATGCTTTATTTCCACAAACGCTGCTCGGGTGAGGAAGCATCCCAGCAAGTTTTCCTGAGCTGCAGCCTCCGGATCCTGAGAAAGCCCTGGGTCTGTAAAACAGCTTAAAGAATGACAGCTCCCACCCCACGAAGTGCTCCTCTTCTCTGGGGATGTCAGGCTGCTTCCGAGTATGATATGGGCAGGACCGAGCTTGTCTGCTCTGTCCCGGGACTCGAGGTGGCCGGGCAGGGCTGGGAGGAATGCCTCTGCCAGGAGCCGCATTCGTTGCCTGTGAGCAAGGGCAATTAAAACCTGCGAGCCCTAATGGGCGTTGGAGCTAGGACCAAGCACGGTCCTCTCTGGCCACACGTTGTTAACAAGCTGGTGAGGCAAATTGGGAGGGCGTGAGGCTGCCGCTCGGTGCCGAGCGCGGCATTGCTTTCAAACCCTTCCGGCGGGAGGCTCTGTGGGAGCTTGTCTGCTATAATTACCTCCCGCGCGGCGTAACGAGAGCCTGCTCGGAGCAGGGATCTGCCTGCCGTGGGTGGGAAGGAAGGAGCTGCCTGCGCCAGGGATATATTTAGTCAGACCTGGTTAATCTCCCGGGTCTGTGCTCCGGCTCAGATTAGCCGGGATCGCCAGCGGCACGTGCTCACTAAACAGGCCTGGCCGGAGCCTGATAAGTGGGGTGGCAGCGGGGTGGACGCTGCGGCAGCCGGCTGAGCTGCGGGGGAGCTCCCTGCGGTACCGGGGGACGGGCTGGGAAATCCGTGAGGATAAGAAAATCCTCGTGCCAGCCCCTTCCTTCCCCGGGCAAAGTCCCTGCTTTCCATGCCTTGGAAGTAACCGAAGGCACCAAAACAGCACCGGTGAAGCGCAGCTGGCACGGTTTTAGGCACACGGTCTCTGAATGGTGG
>NW_009260852.1:26221-27278 GCF_000687185.1 Egretta garzetta | reverse complement strand
TGCATCAGCAGCTTCACGAGGTGCAGGCAGAGCTGCCCCGACCCTGCGGCAGTGGGCGGGAAGGAAAGCTTCCCGGTGGAAATCCTTGCCACAGCCCAGGCTTGGTGTGAAGGAGGGCTGGGAGGTGAAGGGCAGGGTGCTGCTGGCTCCTCCGGTGACGCTGCTTTGGGGCGACCTTCCTAGTCCAGAGCCTGGCCTCAAGCTGCTCAAATCCTACTGGAAAACCTTTACCCGAGCAGGAATCCTGGGAGGGGAAATGGGAATTCTCTTGCACTTTTGCTCGGCCTCTCCTGGAAGGGGAGATGCTGTATCCCACCTCCTATCCCACCCTCCGTAGATGGGTCGCGGCTTGTGCTGCTGGTGGAGGAGCAAAGGGTGCAGAGAGATGCGGACGGCAGGGGAAGTTGCCAGGGAGGGGGCAAAAAAAGCCCATCAGGGTTAATGGCAGAGGCTGAGCCTGTGCCCCTTCTCCTTGGGGACCACCACGGTGCCCCCAGCCCGTCACCTCGGGGGACGGGCACATGCCGGGGCCGGCAGGCAGCATGCCCAGCAGCAGGGGCTCCTGCCTGACTGGGAATCCCACTTGACGTTGCAGAGCACTGCAAGCACAAATCGGCCGCGGAGAACCTGGTCTCGGCACAGAAACTCCTGGAGGGAGAGGAGCTGGCGTTGGCCAAGGTAACCACGGGGCACGCTTGGTTCCCTGCCGGCACCGATGCGCCCGTGACCGACCCGGGGTCGGTGACGCTTACCTGCCTCGTTTCAGGTGGCCGTGCTGCTGCTGTATCACACCTCCATGAGCTGCAAGAGCCCCGGGGACTGGAATGAGTTTGACTACAACACCCAGGTAACCCCTTCTGGGCTCCCCCTTCGGGCCAGGGGTGCGGGGGGAAGCGGAGGTGCCTTTTGGGGGGTGCTCCCAGACCTGCCCTCCAGTTCTGGGTTGAAAGATGGCATGGGGTGGGTGCTGTGGTGCTTGCCAATGCATCGGGGCAATCAAAGGCTCGTGACTGCGAGCGTGGGCACCTGCCGGCGTGGGCACGGGCAGACAGGGAGC
>NW_009260852.1:23702-25837 GCF_000687185.1 Egretta garzetta | reverse complement strand
CTGCTGCAGCGGCCCTGCTGACCCCGCGGCTCCTCCCACACAGGTTGAGCTGGCGTCGGTCCTCAAATTTGTGCTGGACAACGAGGAGAGCCTGAATGAGAATCTGGAGACATTTCTGCAGAGGAAAGGTGAGTGCCGGGCCCCGGCTGCCTGTGCTGTGGCACCAGCCCCGAGTCACGGGCCAAGCCCTTTGCGGGCAGAGCAGGCACTGGGCACGTTTTCCTGCTAGCTGGCACCAGTGCAGCACCCCGGTTAGACCGGCGGGTTGACGTGTGTGCCGTAGTGATGTCCGAGTGCCAGCTCGGAGTGGGACAGGAACAGTCCGCAACCTGGTGGAGAGCAGCAGCGTGGGATATTGCGAGCACTGAGCCCTGCTGGCGTCTTCCTCCACAGCTCCCAGGCTGGCAGCACCTCACCGGCACAGACGATCCTTTTCTAGAGCAGAAAAACATTGAGTTTTTTCCCCTGTTTGTGCCGCTGCAGCTGCCAAGCCATAAAAGCAGCAACGCCATCCCCTCACCCTGGGACCGAGCACTACAGAATGGTCCCCGCTAAGCTCTTCTTTAAGAGTAGGGCTGCATTAGACCCGCCGGGCTCTCCCCTCGCGGCAGCGTTTCAGCTGAAACGCACTTTCCCCGAGGAGCGAGGTGGGTGGGATGCCCGCAGCTTCACGGTGGGAGCAGAGAGCCGGGGCAGGAGCTGGCAGGACAGGGATGTCCGGCAGGTTTATGGCTTTCTTGGCTGGGCTGCTCCATCCCTGCTGCAATTTGTGCTTCCTGCGCATCAGGGATTTCGGCTGCTAAACCCTCCCTTCTGGTATGAACGCCAAGATCTCAGCCTGCTTCTCGCTTGTGATTTCCAGTGCCGCTGTCCTCATCCAGCTCCTCCAGCAGCAGCTCCGAGGAGCACTCCCCGCTGCTCCCGCACAAGCGAGAGGTGCGTTTCCTGGAGCTGCAGAGGACTGCCTCCTCCTCCGGCGCCAACAAGTACGTCCCCAGCCTCTTGGCTGCCGGGGGGGAGCGAGGGGAGGGGGCGAACGGACAGGGTGGCCTCTGGGCCCCGGGGATGTAGCTGGGGGGCACGCTGGCTCGACAGAGACCCCCTTTCTGCCGTGATGCTGTCCCGTTGCCAACTCCTCAGGCCTGACGTGGGGATGGGCGGTGGGGGAGTGAGGTCAGGCTGTAATTAGCTCCTTCCAGCGCAGCTCATTTCAGCCTCATGAGCAACAGACACTTCCCAGAGCAGCTCGTGGTCCTCTCCTGCCCCGGGCAGGTTCGGGAGGACCAGGCTCGTGTCGCTGCTGGGAGTCTGGCTGCAATTCTCTCCCTAGCAAGCTGAGTGCTCTGCCGTGGGGCTCCGGCTGTGGCGTGAAGGGGGGGGGATGCTTCACCCTGGGGCTGGAGGTGGTTTTGTAGGTGCACGCCAGCCGCTCGGGAGCTGGTGTTAGTGCGGTCCAGATGAGGAGAGCGGCTTTTCTGCTTGGGCGATGAGGCATTCGAGTGCTCGGAACCTGCCTCTGGGACGGGGAAACCGGAGGGGTCTGGCTGCGCGGGGAGGGACCGTGCCCTGCCGCTGGCTCCGGATAACCGAGTTACGCGGCGTGCCTCTCCACAGCATGCTGCCCGGCCCTCCCTCCTCGCCCATGGGGGACGTCATGCAGACCCCCCAGTTTCAGCTGCGGCGGCTGAAGAAGCAACTGGCTGTCGAGAGAGAGAACCGGGATGAGCTGGAGGTGGAGCTGGCAGAGAATCGCAAGCTCCTCACGGAGAAGGGTCAGTCGCTAGCGGGACGTCCTGGGGCGCGGGGAAACCAAACTCGCCTGGTTGCTCTGACTTTCTGCTCCGGCTTTGACCCCACCACAACTGTAGTCATGCACGGTCCATCCTGCCAGACCCTGGGGGAGCACAGCTTGCGGCTTTGGGGCTTTTCTGCTTTCCCGAGCAGGCAGGGCAGCTCGGGGTTTGCTGTGCCTCGCTCCGTGGTGGGCCAAGGGGACCCTTGCCCGTTAATCTGGACCACAGCGTGAAGCAGAAAGCCTTGCTGACGGGAGCCAAGACGGCTCCGACGCCGTTGGAACAACTCCGAGCATCTCTTGGAGGTGGCTGGTGGTCCCTCTGCCAAATGATCTGGAGCAG
>NW_009260852.1:21055-23691 GCF_000687185.1 Egretta garzetta | reverse complement strand
CCCCCCCAGCCACATCTAAAACACCCTCCGCACCGGGGGTTTCCCCAGGCGCATGCGGAGGCTGCAGGTTCCTTCTTCCCTCTCGTATTCCCTTATATGTCCCGGGCAACGAAAGCCACGACTGCAGCAACGCCCGCGCTGAGCAGCAGTGCTGGCAGCCCGGCTCTTCCCTCTCCTGCTTCAGGTGGTTTCTGTGCAGCGGCTCCTCACCAGCGTGGGAGAAGGACAGACATCCAACCGTGCTCTTGGGGGGGGTTCAGGCGACACACAGAGATGGTAACGGGCCCTTTCTCTCCGCCCTCCCCAGAGGCTCAGATCACCATGATGCAGCAGCGGATTGACCGCCTGGCTCTGCTCAACGAGAAGCAAGCCGCAGACCAGCTGGAGCCCAAGGAGATGGAGGAGCTGAGGGAGAAGAACGAGAGGTAATCCTCCGGGGACGTCTGCTCCCTCCCACCAGGCTGGTCCTTGTCACTCCCACGTCCCCGGGCTCCGTGCTGTCTGTCTCTTCCCCAGCAAGGCACAGAAGAGGGGCGAGGGAAAACCTTCCTGCAGTTCTCTCCCAGCTCCTCTGCAGCTGCACCCCAGGGAGGACATGGCTTTGGCCAGAATCACAGAAGGATTTGGGTGGGCAGGGGCCGTCAAAGCTCATCCAGCCCAACCCCTGCCATCTTTTAAATACCTCCAGGGACGAGGACTCGACCACCTCCCTGGGCAAAGCCTCTTCTTCCTCATGCCCAGCCTGGATCCCCCCTCCTTCAGTTTAAATCCATCCCCCCTTGTCCTGTTGCTACAGGCCCTGCTAACAAGTCCGTCCCCCCCTTTCTTACCAGCCCCCGTTAAGCCCTGCAAGGCCGCACTCAGCTCTGCCCGCAGCCTCCTCTTCTCCAGGCTGAGCACCCCCAACTCTCCCAGCCTTTCCCCAGCGCAGAGGGGCTCCAGCCCTCGCACCATTCCCGTGGCCTCCTCCGGCCCCGCTCCAGCAGGTCCCTGTCTGTCCTGCGCTGGGGACCCCCGAGCTGGACGCAGGGCTCCGGGGGGGTCTGACCGGAGCGGGGCAGAGGGGCAGAATCCCCTCCCTCGCCCCGCTGGCCATGCTTCAGGGAGTTGCTGGGCACATTGCACCTCGTGGTCGGGGCGATTACAGCCCGTAGCCCTTTTTTTATCACAGCAGGCAGGGAGCCGGTCCCACACCCCGCAGCGTGTTCGGACAGCCCACTCCTCACCCAGACCCCCGCATGGGCACAGCCGTCCCTGCTGTGGGGAGAGGGGTGCTGCCCGTGTGGGTCTCACCTGCCTCCAGCAGAGCCTGCGTGGTCTTCCCAGCTCTGGGATAGGCTCTGCATCACCAAAAGCTTTCAGCTTTACTGGAGCTCCTGACCCCAGCCCCTTCCCCCAGCTGCAAGCCCTCCAGTTTGGTCCAGTTTGATCGGATCTGAACTGGGCTGTCGTGCACTTGAATTCTGTCTCCTGCCGCGCTGCATCCCGGTCTTTGCCCTGTCCCTGTGCAGCGACGTGTTTGCTTGGGAAGGATGCCCAGCGCCTGCTGGCAGGTGCCAGGCCTTTTTTTGTCCTTTCCTCACTTATTTCCCTTTCCAGAGGGGTGGCTGGTGTCCTGCAGCCGCTTCTGCCCTCGGTTCAGAGTGCTTGGGCCCATGCAAAGCACAAACGTTGCTTATCTCTGCTCCACTTTGCGACGTACTGGGACCCAGTTTAGAGCTGAATTTATGGCCATTTCTCGCCACGGCACAGAGGTACCTCGGTACCTTCGTTTCCTCAGCAACATCCAGTGGCATCGGACCCCAGCGCTGTCCTCACCCACCTTGGGCTTTCACCCCCTGCTTTAACACCTCCTCTCCCGCAGCCTGATGGTGCGCTTGCACGAGGCCCTCAAGCAGTGCCAGGACCTGAAGACTGAAAAAGGCCAGATGGACCGAAAAATCAACCAGCTCTCCGAGGAGAACGGGGATCTTTCCTTCAAGGTACGGGGTGCTGAGTCCTCTCCGTGTCCCCGCAGCCCAGTCGTTTGTGGGGAGAACTCGACAGCAGTGCTGGACGCTGGCCCACTTAGCGCTCTGGCCTCGTGTGACCTTGATCTGGTGACCGAGCCTGCTCTGGGCTCCGGATCCTGATCCAAAGGGGAACCGTGGTGGGGGAGACAGGGGCTGGGTGGAGTTGCCTGCATGCGGTGCTGTGGGTGCGGGGCGTGAGCACCCAGGACCTGGGATACCCGTGGGTACCGCAGGGCTCAGCGCTCGGGAGAGGGGAGCTGAGCAGAGCCCTGGGCAGCGTGGGCACTCTCTGACCTTCCTCTGGGACCGGGTTTTCCCTCGGCAGGACCCCCAGCCACTTGGTCCAGCTGCAGGAAGCCCTGAACGAGCTCTCGGAGGAGCACAACGCGGCCCTGGCGCAGTCGCAGGAAAAGCAAGGGCAGCTGGAGAGCGAGCTGCGTGCTGCCCTGCAGGAGAAGGTGAGGGGGTCCCGGGCTGGGGGACGCGTGCCGGCATGCAGCAGCCTCCTGGGGCTGGCTCGTGCCCTGCCGGCTCTGCGGGGAGCGGGCAGAGCCTCCTGCCCGCCCATGCCGGCACACGGGGAGAGGCTGTGCGACAGCCGGCTCCCGCCAGGAGGCTCCCCCT
>NW_009260852.1:18226-19020 GCF_000687185.1 Egretta garzetta | reverse complement strand
AGGGAGGTGGAAGCCGCCGTGGAGCGGCTGCGGAGCACGGAGGCCGAGCTGTCCGGGGAGGTGACCCTGCTGGGCTCCAGGCTGGAGGAGACGCTGCGGGAGCACCGGCGGGACCTGGCGCACCGTGAGGAGGAAGGCGAACGCTTGCGGCAGGAGGTGGAACGGGCCAAGGCGGACTGCGCCGCTGAGCGAGCCCGCAAGGCAGAGCTGGAGGCCCAGCTGCAAAACTCCCTCAACGAGCAGAGGGTGGAGCGGTCGGTGCACCGGGAGGAGCTGGCCCGGTCCCGGGGGCTGGTGGAGGAGAAGGAGGGGGAGCTGGAGGAGCTCCGCCGGAAAAACATCTCGCGGGGCGAGGAGCTGAGGGATCTGCAGAAGACGGTCAGCAAGCTGAAAGGAGAGCTGGCCTCGGCGGAGGCGGCCAAGGAGCGGGCGCCCAAGGAGGACAACGAGCTGCAGGGCTCAGAGGCTGCCCGGAGCAGGGATGCGGCTGCCTGCTCAAAGGAGATGTCCCTGAAAAGCTCGGAGGAGAAGAGCCGTCACAGGGAGCAGGAATCCAGCTCGATCCAAGACCTTTACCAGGAGAAGCTGAAGGAGACCCAGGCGCTGCGTTTGCAAGTGGAGGGGCTGGAGCAGAAGTGCAGGGAGCAGCAGGAGGCCCTGGCCGCCCTCGAGCGAGCGGCGGCCGAGGTGGCGAGAGCAGAGCGAGCGGAGCTGGAGGCCTCGAGGAGGGAAGTGGCCCAGCAGAAGGAGAAGGCGTTGGAGCTGCAGAAGCTGCTGGAGGGCTCGAGGTCGGT
>NW_009260852.1:17397-17626 GCF_000687185.1 Egretta garzetta | reverse complement strand
CAGCGGTGCTAGGAGGAGATGGAGAAGCAGCGGTTGGCCATCGAGGCCCTGAAGAGAGACAGACACTGCCAGAGCGAGCGGGAGGACGAGCTGCGGCAGGAGGTGAAGGTCTGCCAGGACAAGTGCCTCCAGAAGGAACAGCTCCTCGCCGCCCTGCAGCAGGAGCTCGGCAGTGCCCAGGCGCTCGCCGGGGAGCTGCCGGCGCTGAAGCACCTCTGCCAGCCGCTGC
>NW_009260852.1:16981-17334 GCF_000687185.1 Egretta garzetta | reverse complement strand
TCTGTGCTGGCAGGTGGAGCAGCTGGAGGTGTTTCAGAAAGAACGCGCTAAGCAGGTAACGCATGCCAAGTGCTGGCTGCTTAAATGGCGCCGGTGCCTGGCTCTCGCTGCCGCCGTTCCCACCGGAGCCGCCCTCTCCTCTCGTCAACTGTTTGCGGTGGGGACTCGGCCGTGGGGCACTTGGCTCCAGGTCTCTGGGCTCACACCTTCGCCCCCGGGGAGTAGGAACTGGGGCCCAAACCTCCTGCCTGCCTGCTTGGCCAGCTTGGCACGGCTTCTCACTCTCGCCTGGCCGCAGGGCTGGCAGTGACCGGCTGCGAGGGCATCCGGGGCTCCTCGACACAGAACCGTTG
>NW_009260852.1:15054-16685 GCF_000687185.1 Egretta garzetta | reverse complement strand
CAGCCGGCGGGAGGGGCTGGTGCTGGGAGGAGGGGGCTACGCTCCCAGAAAGCGCAGTCCAGATGTGGCCAGAGGTGGGATGCTTTGCAGCAGCATCGATCTCACACCTGGCGTGGGTTAGGATGTGGGAAGCGACGCTGGGAAAACCCTTCGGGCCCTTCCATGGTGTCGTGTCCTGCCTGCGCGTTGGGCGAGCTGCAAGCCGCCGCCCTCCGCTCTCCAACCGCAGGAGCACCCCTTTGGGGTGGGACACGTCCCCCCGAGCAGGCGTGGGCCCCCCTCGAGCTGCCTGGTGCAGGATTTGGCACAGAGGATGCCTGTGGCTGGCTGGGCTTCCCGCTCTTACCCCGACAGCAAAGAGTTGGCAGCGGAGACACCGGCTCTGGCTCCAGGGGACTGCGTAACCGCATAGGCTTCCCTCACCCCCCCACCCAAAGGGGTCTCGGCTTTGCTTCCAGCACTCAGCTGCTCCTGATGCTTGGGTAGCACGAACGTGGGGTTGCTGTGACTGCCCGCCCCAAGCCGGGAGCTCTCCGGGTGGTGGGCGCTGCTGAGCAGCACCCCGGGGCAGGAAACCCCCTCCTCGTCCTGCCCTGGAGCTGGCTGGAGGGGAGGGACGTGCTCCTCCACGGGAGGGTTGTAGACGGGAGTCTTGTGCCCGGAGCTTCCAGGGCCAGGGTTTGGGGGTGGGATGGCAGGGGTAGGGGAACGGTTGGGCTGGGGGAGCTTAAAGGGCTTTGCCAACCCAAACCATTCTGGGATTCTAACCGCGCTGTGCTCCTCCAGGTGGAGGAGCTGAATAAAAAGCTGACCCAGCATGAGAAGGCCACCCGAACCCAGCAGCAGAGGGTGAAAGTAAGCAGGGACCAAAACCCTGGGACCTGAGCTGAGCCCTTGGCCACCCCCGAGGGGTGCGGGGGGCTCAGCCGAGCGAGGGGGGGGTGCTGGGCGCCTCTGACCTGGCCTCCTCCCCGCCCGCAGGTGCTGGAAGGGGAGCTGCAGGCAGAAGCCACCCGCCAGCAGGAGAAGGTGGCAGAGCTGCAGGCGCAGCTCGCCCAGAAGGAGCAGGCGGCCGAGCACTACAAAGGCCAGGTTATGCTGGGGGCTGGCACGGCCCTGCTGTCCCCATTCCCCTGGGCAGGGCACCACAGGGACGCTTGACGGGTTTTCTCTCCTTGATGTCCTAGATGGAGAAGGCAAAAACTCACTACGACGCAAAGAAGCAGCAGAACCAGGACCTGGCGGAGAAGCTGAAGGCCATGGAGCAGCTGCAGAAGGAGAACGCGGAGCTCCGGAGCGAGGCGGAGAAGTTGGCCAAGGAGCTGCAGCAGAGCGTCCTGCAGGCCAAGGAGTCAGAGCTGAGCTGCAGGAACCTCACCAGCCAGGTCCACAGCCTGGAGGCTCAGGTGGGCACGGCGCAGCGGGGCTCCACCCTGCTCCTCCTCCTCGCCTCCGCTGCCGGCTCGCTTGGAGGATCCATCCCTCCCTGCTTCCCATCCAGGTGGAGTTTGCCAATCGGCAGCTACGGGAGCTTGGCAAGTTCCAGGTGGTGACGGACACGCTGAAGGGCCGGGAGACTTTCCGGCAGAACCCCGCTGATATCAGCGCCGACAGCCTCGACCTCAGCCTCG
>NW_009260852.1:13332-13831 GCF_000687185.1 Egretta garzetta | reverse complement strand
GGAGGGGCCTGTGAGCAACCTGATGCGGTTGGAGATGTCCCTGCCCATGGCAGGGGTTGGGCTGGATGAGCTTTGACGGCCCCTGCCCACCCAAACCCTTCCGTGATTCTCTGATTCTACCATCTCTGGATCTCCCCCTCCCAGAAACAGGCCAAGACCGAGGAACCGGGCAGCGCCGATGTCTCCTTCTGCAGCATCCCGGCATCTCAGCCCCCCAGCGCCGCTCCTGGCAAGGGCCGGCTGCGCTCGGCCGCCTCCACCCGCTCCCTCGCCAGCTTCCCCTCCCAGGAGTCCCTTGTCAAGCTGGAAACCTCCTCCCCGCAGGAGCCCCCCAGCAATTCGGCGCTGCTGGGCCTCCCCGGCTACCGGCCGGTCACTCGCAGCTCCCTGCGGCGCATGCAGGGTGGCAGCAGCTCCAGCCTGGGTGCGTGCAGGCAGGGCGGCCGGGGGGCTCTGGCCCGGCTTTGGGGGGGGGGGGGGGGCCCCCCCCGCCGACCCC
>NW_009260852.1:12395-12682 GCF_000687185.1 Egretta garzetta | reverse complement strand
CACCCCCCCGGCTGGTCCCCGGCTTCCCTGGGAGCCAGGCTGGGGATGAGGGGACAGGAGGCTGGGGGGCAGTGGCAGATGTTCTCCAGATGTTCGGGGACTGCTTGGGCCCCGGGAACAGCTCCTCCTGGGGCTGCACCAGCAGCGGGACCCTGGGGCTTGGTGCCTCGCAGGGGCAGAGCTGGCAGGGGGCGGCTGAAGCGGTGACGGCTGAGCCCTGGGCTTTGTCACCCTGGCTCCCCGTCCCCCCCCCCGCCCCTCCGTTCCCCCCCCTCCCGCCTCCCCGC
>NW_009260852.1:11085-11329 GCF_000687185.1 Egretta garzetta | reverse complement strand
CCCAGGATCTCCCCCCCCACCCGGGGCGCTCCTGGTGGGGGGGGCAGGTGACATTTTTAAAGTGTTTCTACTTGTAAATAAATTGTATTTTTCTCCTGCTGTGGCTGTCCCGCCTTGCTCCTCCTTGAGCGCGTCCTGAGGCGAGGAAAAGCATCACCATCCTCATCCTCCTCCCCCCCTCGGGCTCCCCTGGGGCCGGATGCCCCCCCCCAGGGCCTCGCTGCGGCGCCCGCAGCCACAGGGG
>NW_009260852.1:8892-9772 GCF_000687185.1 Egretta garzetta | reverse complement strand
GCCGGGAGCCACGCGCCAGCTGCCCCGCAGGCACGGAGCTGGCTGGGAAGGACTCGGAGCAGAGCCATGGGTGGGGGTGAGGGCAGGGGAAATGGGGTGAGCCGAGGGGTTACCTGCCCATGGGGCCGGGAGGTCGCTGCCTGCTGCCCGGCTGCCTGCGGGCTCTGGGGGGGGCTGCGGGGACGTCCTGAGCAGATCCTAGGGAAGAGCATACAAGGGGCACCGGCCTCAAGTTGTGCCAGGGCAGGGTGAGGTTGGGCATGGGGAACAATTCCTTCCCCTTGGGGCTGTCAGGGGCTGGAAGGGGCTGCCCAGGGAAGGGGTCGAGTCCCCAGCCCTGGGGGGATTTAACAGCCGGGCAGAGGCGGTGCTGAGGGCCAGGGTTTGGGGGTGGGATGGCAGGGGTAGGGGAGCGGTTGGGCTGGGGGAGCTCAAAGGGCTTTGCCAGCCCAAACGACTCCATGATTCTACAATTCTAATCTGCTCTCCGCCCAGCAGCGATGCCTCTCCCAGTGGAAGGGGCCCTGGTGAGAACCAAACCAGCGGCATTCGTGGGAAGGGAAACAGAAACACCCCCGGTGTGACACGAAAGGAAAATCGCCGCCTCCAGCTGCCCCACTGCGGACAGCGAAGGGATCACAGGAGGCTCCCCCATGAGCCGTAGGATTTACCACCACGCTTCCCTGGCAGCAGCAAGGAGGGTGCCGTGTCCCGAGGAAGCCACCCTGGCCAGGGCACAGCCAGCGGGGTCCCTGTGGGCACGGGGAGAGGGATCCCCCCACCTTGGCAGGACAAGATCCCTTGGGGCGGATCGGGGGACACACGTACCAACTACATCAAGGCTGTGAGGCACCCTGGGCTGGCCGCGGGCAGCTCTGGC
>NW_009260852.1:7695-8229 GCF_000687185.1 Egretta garzetta | reverse complement strand
GTGCGTGCGCCGCGCGGGCGTCCCCACGGCTGCCCGGCCGCCAGCGCCGGGAAGTCTGCTGCAGGGGGGGCAGCGGTTGGGGTGGAAGGGGCACAGCAGGGACCGCCGTGCTGGCACCACTCCCGCCTCTGCTCGTCACCCTGGGCCACCGTTCCCCCCTTTGGGACCAGGACATGGTGACAACGGGGGGATTACAGGCAGGGGGCTGGCTGGGATGGGGAGCAGAGCCGGTACGACCCCCCCGAGGCTGCGTGGCGAACAGCACTTGTCACCCCCTGGTCTCCCCGTCCCTTTCCACCCCCCCAGCCTCTCCGCTCTGCCCTGGGCCCCTCTCCCTTAGGATCAGGTGATCTTTACCTTCCTTAAACATCCGGACCCCGCAGCGGTTCCGGTCCAGCTTCGAGTCAGCCGGCGTCATCAGCGCCACGCTGGGCAGCAGGGTGAGGTAGGGGCGGTCGAGCGGCCAGGAGGAACGTCCCACCTCGATCTGCAGGAAGGCGCAGGCGCCAGTGGCCGTGTTTTGGGCGGGGGGGG
>NW_009260852.1:7033-7549 GCF_000687185.1 Egretta garzetta | reverse complement strand
CCAGGGGCGAGGGCCGTCCTCACGCAGCAAATTCTCCACCGGGTACTTGGGGTCCTGCACGCAATGGCAGAGACGCCGCGTCACGCGCCAGCCCCCTCCCCGGCTGCCTTCCCCCTCACCTCCGCCTCGCCCCAGTCGCAGGGGAGAAGCGGGGGGCTCTCTGGCACCCCCAAAGCAGCACTCCGCCTCTCGAGAGAGGAAGATTGTGCGTAATTCCCACTCTTCGGCACCAATTCGTGCCCTTCAGCCGGTGCCCGACAAGGAGGGCTGTGCTGTGGCACCCTGACACCCCCCAAACTGAGAATCCCTCCCCTTTGGCGACCTCAGCAGCGCGGGGCGGGGAACCTTCACAACCCCCCCCAGCCCCCTGGAGGAAAGGAGACCTGCGAGGAGAAGGACACGACGTGGCTGATTTTAACCGGAGCCATCTGGGGTCCCCTGGGGCCAGCCCTCCGCACGCAGCCAGCGCCTGGCGGGGAGAGCGGGCAGCTCTGCAACCGGACCCAGCGCCTCCCG
>NW_009260852.1:794-4818 GCF_000687185.1 Egretta garzetta | reverse complement strand
GGGGGGCGGGGGGCCCGAGCCGGCGCTGAGGGGCTGGTGTGGGTGGCGGAATGGCCTGGAGGAGGCTGCGGGGGGCACGGGGCAGGAGAGCGGTTTGGGACCCGGCGGGTGAGTGCTCACCGAGGCGCGCGGGGACAAGCCCCACTGAAGGACTTTGCATCCCTGAAGGGGCCAAAGTGTCCAGGCGGGGTCCCCAAAGCTGGCGCAGCTGAAGAGGGGCCCTGGAATCACCAGCTGGGCCCTTCGGCACGTGCAGAGCTTTTTGGCTGCCAGTTCCTTCCCTGACTGTAAAAGTCGCTGCTGGAAAAGCCGGGGCAGGAGCAGGGTGGGATTTGCATTTTGGAGAAGGTGGGAGCCCATGGGGCTGCTCGGGGTGATCCTCGGGCGCCGGCAGCGCAGGTCACGCTCCCTCCTGTCGGCGACTTCAGCTGGGCACTTTGGTGCTGCACCGAGTGAGCTTCCACGCCAAGATGATCATCAGCCCTTGCTGCTCGCGGGGAATCGGAGCCGTGTGGGGCAGAGGGCTCTAACCCAGGTTCCTGCTGCTCCCGTGCTGGCGTTCAAGTGTTCCTGGAGATGAAAAATTACAAAGCTGGGGGCTGTGTGGAAATTGGCTCAGAAAGCTGGAATTGGGAGCAGGGGCTTGCCTGCTTCTGCACAACCGCAGCGGGGCTTGCGTGTCTGCCGCTGCTGCCAGGATGGTGTGGTCGGGGGGGGGACACGGGTCAGTGTTTTTCCTCAAGAATCAGTGGTTTGGCTTAAAAATCTGCAGGTGCTGAAGGTTGTGTTTGGCAAGTTCCCTGGCAGGGCTAAGTTGTGGAGCTTCCCTCGCATAGGGCTGAGCTGTGCGAGTGAGGTGGGACCGTCCTGAAGCGCGGCGAGAGCTTGCGTGGCCACCCTGTGCCGTCTGCCGCTGCCGAGTGCGGGAACAGGGGGGTGACAGGAGGATTTGGCCTCAAATCCAGTGACTGAATGTCTCAAACTGCGGATCGGCCGCTCTTGAGTTGCTGTTTGTTGTATTTTAAGATGTTCACTGGTGGGTTTTTATGGCAGAGAGGTGTTCTTCCAGGGAGGCTTTGAGGAACGCTGAGGTGTGCATGCACGTGCTGGAACCCGGCTGTCTGAGCCCCTCTCCGAACAAGCGAGCCTGGCGTCCTCCCGTTAATCAATTCCATCGTGATAAGCGAGGCTTAAAGCACGCTAGTAAGCAAACACTATACTGTAGCACTCGTGAGCACCAGAGTTCAGTGCCAGCAGCAGGTGGGAAACCTCTTCCCTGTAAAAACCTGGAAGATCTGAAGTTTCTGACCCTTAAAAGCAAAATTCCTGTGTTTTCAGACCAGCAGGGAAGAGCTTTTGGGGCTGGCAGAGAGAGCATCGTGAGGAGGCGGCTGATAAGGAGGCGCACGTAGGGCTGTGCTCATCCCTGTGCTGTGATTCCACAAAATCTGCTCCCGTCGAGACAAAAATCCATGTGCTTGTGTTGTCCTGAGGTCTTGTCAGGACCTTGGCTTGTTGGGCCCGGGTCTCGGCAGCTCATCGGGCCAAGGGCATTGCTGATGAACCGTTACCGGTGGGGCTGGTGCACACTGGGGATCTGGAAGCAGTTTAACGTTTCACTGTCTGCACCCGTGTGGGATAAACACTGAGTGCTGCGTGGCTTTGGCTCTGCCCACTTGCAACTCAGGCCATCGACAAAGATTTTGTTTGCAACCTTCGTTTCTGATCATCAAAGCGTTTGATCAGTTGGGGCCTTTCTGCTCCCCCGCCAGTTGTTACCGCACTGTTTTATGAGCAGAAGAAACGAGGAATCGAGATTCCAAAGCTTCCTCAGCCTCGCCTGCCTCCTCAAAGCCCGCCTCGGGTGAAGGGCCGGGCTCTTGGTGCTCTTGAGATTTATCTTCCAGTCCCTTCAGGTTGTTCCTAGTGGGCGATGTGACACAAACACTGGGGCTATGGGAGGGGTGGGCTCAGGTCCCGGGCATCCCCTGTCCTCAGCTCCTGTGCCTCTGCTCGGCACTGTGCATAGCAGATGCTGGATGCCATTGGTTTTGGTGGCCAAAATACCGCGGAGCCGCCCTGCCGCAAGCCGTAGGTTGGTCTGTAGCTCGGAACTGAAATCAGCAGCTGCTTATTCTCCATCCTTGAGATGTTCTCCTTACCCCCTTCCCAGATTTGGAGGGTATGGAGATGACAGCCGGCTCACGGCAGGGCAGTTGGTACGCGTGCCTGCAGATCCTCCTGGCTCCTCGTGGCTGGACCGCGAGCAACAGGCGGTCACAGGTTTTAGGTTACAGGTAACCACAACCTCTGCGGTTCCCCAGAGGGAGGTAATTCCCATAACCGCCCTGGGACAGGGTTTGGGGGTGGGATGGCAGGGGTAGGGGAACGGTTGGGCTGGGGGAGCTTAAAGGGCTTTGCCAACCCAAACGGTTCTGTGATTCTATGATGGGGATCACAGGTTTGCGGAGGCTTTGGGGCATTAATCCCTGCTGAAAACTGGGGAGCGGCGTGAGTTTCCTCCAAAGGCCGCCGCGTCCAAGGAGAGAATTGACCTTTAGTCACAGGTACCCAATTTCTCCCAGTCATCATTCAGAGAGGGCTGGGGGTTTTGAGTGATTCATGAGTTACGGAGGGGACAAAGGGCAGAATATATTGTTCTTAACTCCTTCTTTCTTTTAAAAGGAGTGGTTCCAAGAGCTGCAGCCGGCCGCAGGCAGCGGGTCCTGGGCTGGCATTGCTGGCCAGAGAAGGCTGCAGCGGGAGTGGGGTGGTGCTCGAGGTGTGGCTGAACATATCTTCAGGTACTTGGGTTGTCCCCATGGTTCCTGCCTCGTCCTCTCTGGTCTGGTGGAGGGAGATTTAATACCAGGTCGGAAGGGACCTCAAGGATCATCTGGTAAATTTAAGATGCAAGAGCAGAGGCTCTTCGGCCCAGCTGGCGGGGATGGAGAACAACCCAAAACTTCAGTGTTAAAATGAGACAAACCCAAGCCAGAAGCAGAGCGAACGCTGAACGGCGAGAGCGGGTGCTTCCTACTGCCGTCCCTTGTGCTTGGATTCGCCGCCACTGTTCGTTTTTAGAACCAAACCTGGGTTTCTTTGCCGAGAGAGCAGATCAAGAAGGGGTTAACCAGCAGGCCCAGCTTGGGCTGGCTGCTCTGCCAAGTCCTGTCTGGCAGTCATCGGATCGCTGGTCTCTGCCCAAATGTCCCGGCCCCCCTTCATAAAGTTATTTCAGGAGCTTTAAGCTCTGGGGAATCGGGTGAAGCTCAGTCCCTGTTAATTGAGGGAAAATTGCATCCGATGCTGTGGATTCTTGGGGAGCTTACCTGGCTGCTGTTGGCTCTGGCCCTCTTCCCTGTGAAATGCTGGCAGGTTTTCCTCAGGGCTTGGGGCTGAGGAGGCTTCAGCTCATTTGCTGGAAGAATTTGTAGATTTGGGGAAGATGCTGAAGGAAAGAGGCGGAGAAGGATTCCTGAAGTGTGGGGCAGACCGGTGTGGAGGGGGCTGGTGCGGAGGAGGAGCGACCAGAAGCCGCTCTATGGTGGTGGTGGTAAATAATGGATGTGTTTTGCAGGTGCTGGACTGTCCATGCTTGTAAAATGTCCTCCTGCAGCGAGGGCTGGGGTGGAGCCTGGGGGGAGCAGGGGTCTCCTGGGGGGCGGCAGCGGGAGCCCCTGGGTGACTTCCCACAGCTTGTGGGGGGGTGAGCTGTGCTGGAGCTGAGCTGGGCCAGCAGGTGCTTGGGGTTTCTCAGCTTCTGCTTGCAGTGACTTGAGAACACTTCAGAAAATTTAACTTCTTTTGCTGTTTCTCAGAGCACTTGTTCTAACTATGGATTGCATAGTGGGCTTTTTGAAGGGAAGGCAGCAAGCATTGGGCTCCGTTCCCAGGGAACGGGCGATGGAACGAGGGGAAATGGCCTCAAGTTGTGCCAGGGCAGGGTGAGGTTGGCCATGGGGAACAATTCCTTCCCCTTGGGGCTGTCAGGGGCTGGAAGGGGCTGCCCAGGGAAGGGGTC
>NW_009260852.1:0-745 GCF_000687185.1 Egretta garzetta | reverse complement strand
AGGGTTTGGGGGTGGGATGGCAGGGGTAGGGGAGCGGTTGGGCTGGGGGAGCTTAAAGGGCTTTGCCAACCCAAACCATCCCGTGATGCTGTGACTGAACTGGTTAATCTGGACGTGGATGCTTTATGAACTGAAATGCTCAAGGAATTTGGGCGATAAGAGCGCGCTTCTCAGAGCCGTCAGATCGTCACCACCTACGCGCCGTTTCCTACACAAGCCAGCGAGCTCGAACAGGGGTTTTCATAGCTCTGTATTTCGCATCTGTCGAAGGACTGAAGTGCTTCTCGGAGGCCTCGGGGACCGAATCTCTCTCAGGTGTTGCTCTAGGGTGAAGCAGAGCAGATGCGTAACAGCAGGCAGACGGGTGGCTGCCACGCGCGCGTTCCCCTGCCTCCTCACCCCGGGGTATAATTAGGCACCGCAGAGGAAGCGAGGCGGCCGCTGGAGTGCGATCGCAGACGCTGGCTGCAAGGCACCTCTTTGGGGAACAGCCCCCAGGGATCCGCTGCACCGTCCCCGGGAGAGCCCTGGGGTAACGGTTGAAACCGAGCTGGGGGCTCTGCGCCCCCTGATGGGAGGCTGGGGCGAGGTGGAGCCCGACCCTGTGTACACACCTCCAGTGCATGCAGGAGAGAGCGATAACAAAGTCCTTGCTGTGACCTGCTTTCCATCGCTCCCCTTGCGGCTCAGTGCCTGCACGCTGGTAAGCGTGGGCTGCAGGTCATTTGGGGCTGGCCAGCCCTGC
>NW_009260851.1:0-1356 GCF_000687185.1 Egretta garzetta | reverse complement strand
GTCCCTGTGGGGTGAGGGTGCCCCGTTCCTGGCGTCCCTTTATGGGGCCATGGGTGCCCAGATTCGGGGGTTCCCCATAGCATGGAGGATCCCTGGGGGCCAGGGTGCACAGATCTGGGGGTCTCTGGGTGCCAGGGTGCCCCATGGGGTGATGGGTGCCCAGTTCCTGGGGTCCCCTGTAGGGTGATGGGTCCCTGGGTGCCCGGGCCCCCCAGTGGGTGCCGAGTTCTTGGGGTCCCTTATGGGGCCATGGGTGCCCAGATCTGGGGGTTCCCCATAGCATGGAGGATCCCTGGGTGCCAGGGTGCCCAGATCTGGGGGTTCCCCATAGCATGGACGATCCCTGGGTGCCAGGGTGCGCAGATGTGGAGGTCCCCGGGTGCCAGGGTGCCCCATGGGGTGATGGGTGCCCAGTTCCTGGGGTTCCCTACGGGGGCCAGGTCCCCAGCCACGGGGTTTCGCTATAGGATGTTTGATGCTTGGATGGTGGGATTACTTATGGGGCACTGCGTGCATAAATCTGGGGGTCTCCTATAGCATGGGGGGTCCTTGGGTGCCAGGGTCCCCTGTGGGGCGATGGGTGCCCAGTTCCTGGGGTCCCCTGTGGGGTGATGGGTGCCGAGTTCTGGGGTTCCCTACGGGGGCACAGGTTCCCAACCATGGGGGTTCCCTAGAGGGTGTGGGGTGCCTGAACGCTGGGGTCACTTATGGGGTGATGGGTGCCCAGATCTGGGAGCCCCCTATAGCATGGGGGGTTCCTGGGTGCCAGGGTGCCCCATGGGGTGATGGGTGCCCAGTTCTGGGGTTCTCTACAGGGGGACAGGTCCCCAGCCATGGGGGTTCCTTATAAGGTGTTGGGTGCTTGGACGGTGGGATTACTTATGGGGCACTGGGTGCTCAGATGTGGGGGTCCCCTATAGCATGGGGAGTCCCTGGGTGCTGGGGTCCCCTGTGGGGCGATGTGTGCCCAGTTCCTGGGGTCCCCTGTGGGGTGATGGGTCCCTGGGTGCCGGGTTCCCCTGTGGGGTGATGGGTGCAGGGTTCCTGGGGTTCAATGTGGGGGGACACGTCCCCAACCATAGGGGTTCCCTGTGGGCTGTTGAGTGTCTGGATGCTGGGGCCACTTACGGGGCGATGGGTGCCCAGTTCCGGGGCCCCCCTGTGGGGCGATGGGTGCCCAGTTCCTGGGGTCCCCTGTGGGGTGATGGGTGCCTGGGCACCCCCCCGCTGAGCCCCGCTCCCTGCAGCCCCGTCAGGATGGCGGAGAACGACGTGGATAACGAGCTGCTGGACTACGAGGATGACGAAGTGGAGAACGCGGCGGGGGGCGACGGGGCCGAGGCGCCGCCCAAGAAG
>NW_009260850.1:81356-82057 GCF_000687185.1 Egretta garzetta | reverse complement strand
TGGAGAAAAGGAGGCTGAGGGGAGACCTTGTCATATCTCTAGAACTACCTGAAAGAAGGCTGTAGCAAGGTAGGGGCCGTACTCTTCTCCCTGGTAACAAGTGATAGGACAAAAGGAAATGGCCCCAGGGGAGGTTTAGATTGGATACTAGGAAAAATTTCTTCACGGAAAGGGTTATCAAGCACTGGAAGGGGCTGCCCAGGGAAGTGGTGTAGTCTCCATCCCTGGAGGTATTTAAAAGATGGGTAGATGTGGCGCTTAGGAACATGGTTTAGTGGTGGGCTTGGCTGTGCTAGGTTAACGGTTGGACTCAATGATCTTAAAGGTCCTTTCCAACGTAATCAATTCTAAGCTCAGCTGGCGCATGCTCCCACAGGGCTCTCAAGGGCTGTACTCAAGGGAATCCTACCTGCTGCTCACCACTGAAACAGCTGAGCGACTCGGGGCAGGTCAGAGGATGCGCAGCGTGTACGGGGCTGAGGAGCAGGCCAGGGCACTGACGGGGGCAGCATCAGTGCCCCGAAAGCAGAACTGCACGGCAGAAAGGAGAGTGCCGCCCCTCCTCACAGACGCAGCACGGGACGCTTCGCCACCAGACTTACCAGTCCTCTCCAATCCTGTAGACATAGACAATGTTGTCTGTTTGGCCGATGGCGATCTTGGTGGAATCCGGGGAGAAGGCCATGCCTTTGACCACGTAG
>NW_009260850.1:63706-80172 GCF_000687185.1 Egretta garzetta | reverse complement strand
AGTGTGGCGGGCCGGCACATCGCTCGCTGCGGGCTTGTTGCCGCGCTGTCTGCGGCACAGCCGCATCCCAGACTGACTGCGCAGACCCAGCCTGGGGGCTCTGCCTGGGGCTTTCTCGGTCGTAGCTGCCCGAAGGCTTTATGGGAGCAGCAGAGCTCGCTCTGGCAGCCCTGGCGCGTGTGGGCTGTTCTCAAAGTTCAGAGTCAGACAGCGCTCCCCTACCCTGGGGCGAGATCCCTGATGCCTGCACGGTACCAGGCGGGTTCCCTGGTAGTTGTGGTTTGTGCAGGTTTATGCTGTGCAAATAAGGTCTCCCGATTTCCCTGTGGGTTCAGGTTATTCCAGTTACGAGTAAAAGCCTTCTGCAAGTGTGCCAGTAATGTTCAGGGAGCTAATCCCAGGAAAGAGATGAAAAATAACCCTGAAAAGTATTAGCTTAGCGTGAACAGTAGATACCTAGGCAATTCCCAGGGACGTATTCAAACCCGGTGTTTGTAGCTGAGCGTAGCTTGTGTGTTCCTGCTCCTTCCCTCCTCTGTGGGATGAATCCCCAAGAAGAAGAGAGAGACTGTGACTGCCTGTGTCTTAGCCCTTCTGCCTACCTCCTCTCTCGCTGTCCTTGCGCCCTCTGGGATTTGAGGACAGTAAGCGTGTGCTGACACTCGCTTCAGCTCTCCTTGAAAATTACTCCCCGGGAAGCAGTTAGCACAGAGGAGCGTTGGCTTGCGTGTGGCACACTAGTCTGATAACAAAGCTTTTGCCTTCAGTGAGAGAGAACTTTCTGTTGAAGCCAGTGGCTTTGTCTTGTGGGAGCAGAGGCCGAATGGATGCTTCCGCGGTGCTTGCTCTGTGCGTTCCCTGCCTACAGCAGTGGTGTTCCAGGACTGACTGTAGGGTCAGGGCTCTTCTTCCTCCAGCACATCCACCATCTGGCAGAACATGCTGGTGGAATGGACTGGTTTCTGAAGGAAGCTGAAGATGCTGAGCACTGTCCCTAGGGAATCTTCCTTGAGTGAACAGACACTCTGCCCGTTGTTCTTTTAGTTTTTGTTTCCTTGACTGTGGCAATGGGGTTTGAAAAGAGAGGACACAGGAAACAGAAGCCAGTGCCCCTTTAATTCTGTGACCTGCAAAGTAATCCACACGGGAGCGCTCATAGAATCGTAGAATCATTTAGGTTGGAAAAGACCTTTAAGATCACCGGGTCTAACCAATGATCCTCCTCCCTCTGTGCACTGGAGTTCCTCCATAAAGTGTTTTCCTGGAAGCTCGTTTGCGTCCTTGAAAGACCAGTCTAAGCTCTTCCTTAACACAGAATCTTTGTGGTGCATTTGCTTCCCTGTCCACCTCAGCTTGGACTGTGAGTGCTGGACAAGCTACCCCTTCCCTGGCAGCCCGCTGCTGCAAAGGATGGCTACCAGAGGGTTTGGCTTTGGTTACACTGGGACAGCTCAGGGATTTTGGTCTGACCGAGTGTGGCAGCAAATGCTGCTGTTCCTGAGGAGCGCCAGCGGCTTAGGTAGGTGAATGCAGTACAGAGCACTTCCTGCTTGTAGCGAAACAGATGAGACCTGGAAATGCAAATTTTTTGCAGATAGCACTGAACGCTGCAGCACCTGAGGCGCTATGCAGATGAGAGCAAGAGCTTACTGTCTGTGCTGACAGAGCCTGTACCTCCAGGGGTGGAGGACTGAAAGCTTTGAGGGTGTCCTCTCGTTCTGTTCCTCTTCCAAGAATGTGATGGAGGCAGGAGGGTGCCCTGCTGAGTGCAGGTAGCAGCACTGCTGCTGGGAGCAGGGAAGCTGCAACAGGGTGCGGTGGCTCTGCCGGGACTAGCCATGGGGCCGCTGGCACGTGGCTTGTGCTGCTAAGGGATTTTGTCTTTGCAGAGCTTCCTGAGAGCTGGGCTGATATGCAGGAGCCACTGCTTGAAGGGATGTGCTTCACACTCAAGTATCTAGGCATGACGCTGGTAGAAAAACCCAAAGGAGAAGACATGGCTGCTGCTGCCATCCGCCGGATCGTTGCCACGGTGAGAGCTGGCCCTGAGGCCCTGCTGTGCCAGAGTGGAGAAGAGCCAGTTCAGAGTCCAGCCCCTGGACTCTGGGAAGTGTCCACGTCTCAGCCCTGAGCCCCAGCTAGGCACCATGCTGTTCCCAAGAGGGGGGTGGCGTGCAAGAGGCTGGCTGGTGCCTGCCTCTCTGTGGTGGGGGAAGCTGTCTTCCTGTAGGACACATGCCGCTGCCTGCTCCCACCCTGGGAACGTGGCTAGGAGCAGAGCCGTGCCTGTCACAGCATGGAGAGGAGGGTGAAGTACTGGGGGAGGTGGGGTCTGTCCTCTCCTGTATGCATGGCAGTAGTGTGAATGGATTCCAGGGGTGTTGTATGGAGGGCATGCCTGATCTCCAGGTTCTGCTTTTCCATCCCTACAGCAGGAGCCTTTGCAGCAAGGGTCCAAGTGGGTGGCACTCTGTACAGGGTCTGGGGGACTCCTGCCAGTGGCAGGGGGGGAAGACCCTTGCCAGATTTGCAGAGGTGTCTGGTGTCTCCCCACTGCCAGGCACGGGTGGGAGCTCGCAAGTTCCAGAAGGTGATTCTGACAGTGTCTCCGAGGGGCATCTCGCTGCAGGATGCAGACACAAAGGAGATGGTTGAGAACATCTCCATCTACAGGTGAGCATGGTGTGTGGAGGGCCTGGGAGTTCCCCAGCAGCCAGCTGTAGACTGATGGCATCTTGAGCCGCCAGGGAGGGCTGGGCCTTCTCTCAGTGGTACCTTCAAGCTTAGGCCTTCCTTTGGCTCCCTGAGGCCCGTGCCCTCTCCCTGCCATGCCTCACAGCACTGCCGGGGGCTGAATTCAGGCAGGGTCCTGCGCAGCCTTGAGTTCTGGGTCGGTCCATCTGTCTTTTCCCTGGGCCCTGCTTGTCTCTTCTGGCATTCAAGCAGGATGTCGAGGCTGATGGTTGGAAAGCCCTCACAGCTAGGGCAGGACCGCACGCCTGGTGCTCTGCACTGACGCAGGACCGCCCTTGTGGCTGCAGTGGGATGAGGGTGCCATGGCCTGCAGCTTACTCAGCCTGCATAAAGGCAGCTGCTGTGAGAGCTGATGGGGGATTTACTGCTGCCAGCTGTGCTTTGGCTGGGTTGGGTGTCCATGGGTGTTGGGTGTGAGGGGAGCGTGGCTGCAGGTTGCTGGCTAGATGGGAAGCAGAGACAGGACGTCTCCTTGGTACAAAATTTGTGTCTCGGCACCGGAGCTGATGTGCCAAGGCAGACCATCCTACTGCCTGGCCTCCGATCGTGTCCATGGAGGCAATCACCCACCACTTCTGTGTTCCTTTTGTCTCAGTGCTTGAGTTCATACTTTGGGGTTGAGCTGGGCATCAGAGGACTGAGGAGCACCCTGGGGCAATGCAGGAGGGAATGCCTGTGGATGCGGTGATTTCTCACTAGCTGTAGGAGCCAGGCAGCCGCTGGCCCTCAATGGGGAGTTGGGCTGCCTGATCATCTGGGGCAGATGGAAAGCTCAGGCTGTCAGCACTGCTTGTCGGTGAGGAGAGCTGTGCTGGGGTCCCTTATTGCCCTGAGCAGTTCTTCTCTGCCTGCAGGATCTCCTACTGCACGACGGACAAGCTGCAGAACAAAGTCTTTGCTTATGTTGCCCAAAGCCAGGAGAGCGGGGCACTGGAGTGCCATGCCTTCCTCTCGCCCAAGAAGAAGATTGTAAGCACTTCCCTTCTGCTCTTGGCTGCGTGAGGTAAGGGTGGGAGCGAGGGCCTTCCTTCCCTCCCTTCAGAGAGAGAAGGCCCTTACCTCTGTGCACCCCAGCTGGAAATGGAGCCAGGGAGCACACGTGTGCTCAGGCGCCACAGAGGCGGGTGGTGAGCAGAAGGAGGTTCTGTCCCAGCTCCTCTGGGATCTCCTCTGGGGGATGGCTGGCCCTTGTGGGTAGACAGGCAGAGCGTTGAGCTCTGGCCTTCCATCTGTGTGCTCTGCAGGGACAGGCAGCCAGGGAGGCCTGGGGGCTCTTGGATCTCATGGCAATGGGGTCGTCTTGGCTTGAGGGAAGCAGACAGAAGCAGACATTCCCCCTCTTTCTTGTACACAGGCGCAGGCTGTGACTCTAACTGTGGCCCAGGCCTTCCAGATGGCACTGGATCTCTGGGAAGCAGCACATGCAGGTAGGAGGAATTTCTCAAACATGTCCCTCTGCCTAGCCCTGGGACCAGGGTCGCCAGTGTGGGACCCTGTTTTGGGCTGTGTGGAGGAGAGATGCTTGCTGCCTGGCTGGTGAAACACACCAGGCGGGGAGTGTGTGGTCCCCGCTGCTGTGTTCTCTGCCACTGCCCCACCTGAGGAGCTTGCCCGGTCTCTGGATGGGGTGGGGGTGTCCCTGCTATCCATGCTGAGCTCTCCTGCACTGCTGAGCTGTAGCACAGCTCAGGGTCCTGTGGTACCTGCCCTGAGCAGTGGTCCCCCACCCTTGTCCCTTGCCCACAGTCCTGCCTGTACATCCCCTGCTGGGCCTTCTCCAGGTTGCAGGCACTAACTCTGCTGCTTTTGCCCTGTCCCAGGCTCTAGGCAGGAACAGCCCCTTCACCCTTCATGTGTCTTGGAGAGCAGTGAGCCCAGCAGACCAAGTGAGCCAGCCCCCCCGGGGAGCCCTCCCTTCAGGCACCAGTTTGGGGTACAGTATGTGCAAGTCTGGCTCATGCCCAGGGCTGTCTCACGTTAGAGCAGGAAAAGAGTAACCCTTACACAGCTCCCTCCTCCTGGCCTCCCAGGGCCCTGTCAGAATCTGTGTGGCCTCCCTCGCACATGGTGGCCTGACGTGAAGAGGGGCGCGCTGTGCTCTGTCTGGGTCACAAGGCAGGCGCGGTTCCTCAGGTGGTCTTTGCTCCAGGAGCTCTCCTGTCTGACCCAGCGTTGCAGCAGCTCTCAGCCCCGCTCTGCTGGCCCGTCAAATAGGGAGCTGGGACCTGCTCTGCGCACTTGGTGCCATGGCTGGAGGGGACATTGTCCCCCTGAAGGAGAGGAGCCTTTGTCTGGTTGCTGTCTTGCCAGCCTGGGCTAAGGCTGGGGCTTGCCCATCTGCACTGCACCTACTGCGTGTCCAGAGCCAGTCAGACTGTTGCTGGTCTCACTGTGTCCCTGCCCAGGAGCCTCTGGACGCTTGTGCCTTGGCCTCGTGCTTGCAACACTGGTCCAGCCTGGCAGAGCTTGGGGTCATCCTTGCTTACAGCCTGCTCCCGTGTGGTCCCCTGCCTGGCCTTCAGCGGCAAGGTGTGCTCGCACCGCTCCCGTCTCTGGGCAAAGGTGCCCTGTGTGCAGCGGCTGCTCAGCTTGGCGGCTTGTTCCCTGCTCGCAGCCTGTGTTTGGTGCTCTGCTGGCTGGAGGGGACGTTGGAAGAGCCATGGTCTCTCTCCCCTTGTGTGGCTGAGTGCCCGAGCCCTGAGGATTTCAGCAGTCCAGCACTGCAGGTGCCATCTTTCCCCCTACTGCGGGTAGGCACCCTTTGTCGTGCCACGCTTGGTGGGTGACTGTGTCTCGTGAGGGGGCTGGGGACTGCCCTGCTGCTCCAGAACAGGCACTGAGCAGCCCAGACTCGCCCCTCGCAGAGACCTGCCCAGGCAGTGAGGTGTCATGGTGGTTTTTTGTTTTGGTTTGTTTGTTTGTTTGCCAGGAGGAGGAAGAGGAGGAGGAAGATGATAACATCGGTGAAACCTTATCCGGGTAAGTGGTGAGCTGTTGCTTGTGTTCAGGGATCTCTCTGGTGAACCCCATCTTACTTCCTTCTCTGCATCCCGTGCAAGGGGAGCAGCTGGGGCCACAGGCATGGTGGGAGCGTGGAGGAGATCTGCATGGGAGCAAGGAGGTGCTTCCTGCTGCTTTCCCTGCCTCTGTCAGCTGAGAGGTCGAGTGAACAGGGAGCTGCTGTGGAGGGGCAGATCTTGCGGTTCAGTTTTTGCAGTGGAGCTGTGCGGGACAGATGCTGACCCTTGGGATGTACCCAGAGATTCTACTTGTTCTGTTTCTACCACTCTTTGCTGAGGCCAGCCTATCCAGACACGCTTAGTATCATAGAACCGATTAGGTTGAAAAAGACCTTTTAGACCATTGAGTCCAACCTAGCACTGCCAAGCCCACCACTAAACCCTGTCCCTAAGCACCACATCTACACAGCTTTTAAATACCTCCAGGGTTGGAGGCTACACTACTTCCCTGGGCAGCCCCTTCCCTGGGAGCAGAGCCCAACCCCCCCGGCTCCCCCCTCCTCTCAGGCAGTTGTAGGCAGCGATGAGGGCTCCCCTCAGCCTCCTCTGCTCCAGGCTGAACCCCCCCAGCTCCCCCAGCCGCTCCCCAGCAGCCTGGGGCTCCAGACCCCTCCCCAGCTCCGCTGCCCTTCTCTGGACACGCTCCAGCCCCTCCAGGTCCTTCGGGGAGGGAGGGGCTTCTCAGGTGGGACTCGGAGTTGTCCAGCTCCTCTCACTGATTTCCCTGGGGCTTGGGCCAGGATGGAGGCTTGGTCATGCCGACTTCCGCATGGACGAGGGCCTGGGGCTGAGCTCGCTGGTGTCTGTCCTGTGCTTGGGAGGAGCTGACGGTACCAGTCCCACGGGGGAGCATTAACCCGTAGGTCTTTGCAGAAGCACCTGTGGTGGTGGGTGCACAAGGCCTGTGCCATTGTGGCTGTTCTCCATGCACCTGGCAGCGGGCACCCGTCTGGGGTCGGTCAGTGCCGCAGGCTGAGGCTGGTCTTAGCTGGTGTCAGCCAGGAGCCAGGGCATGCACAGCCCAAAGCTGTGTCTGTGGCCCTGTGAGGTGGCTGCCCTTTGTATGTGTGGGGTCCTGATGTGGAGCTGTGGCTTTGCCCAGACCCCAGGCTGGTCTGGGGAAAGGGTTTGGTAGTGAGTGGATTAGGGCCGTCTGTACTTCCAGTGCCTGGCACTGCTGCCCCATGCCTTGCGTTGTCAGCAGGCCTTGCTTGGGGTATGAGGGGTGCTCTGTTCTCTTCCAAAGCAGCATGGAGGAGCTGGGGAGGGGAGCCCACAGCCCAGCAGGTAAGCTTTTCCGTTCAATCCTGCTTTACTATATCCCCCAGCATGTCCTCTGCAGGGGGAGGGGGCTGGTGGCTCACTTGGGAAGGTCTGCTTTTCCTCCCAGGCTGTGCTGGGTTCCCAACTGCATGCTTCATGGACTGTGGTCTTCCTCCCTCTTGGTTTTCAGAGTCCGCACCTCTTGTGCCCAGAGTGAGCTCTCCTACTGCACAGCTACTGTGCTACCGCTTGGGGCAACCCCCAGACGGCTGGAAGGGGCTGGGAGGGGTTGGAGACCTCCCTGCAGCTGGCCCCAAGACTCCCCTGGGCTAAGCTAAATCTCTGCAGCAATGGACCAGCCACTCAGGATTCACCCTGTGCCTGCACCCGGGCCGCACAGTGCCTGCCCCTGCCCCCTGCACTGCCCACCAGGCACGGGGGCTGCTGGCACCGCTGCCACCAGTTGCACAGACTGCGCTGCCTGCTCCTTGTCCTGCTCTCTGCCCGCATGAACCACCTCAAGCTGCAGCTGCTTCCCGCTCCCAGCTTGGGCCCGTGGACTGGTTCTCCCTGCTCTGCCCACTCCCAGCGAACACAGAGCTGCTCCACATGCTCTGAGCCTGCAGGATGCAGCCAGGGTGTCTGGGACTGCGTTGTGTCTGACCTGCCCTGCTGCTCCTGGAGGCAACTGGGGACCAGCTGAGGCTGAGCAGCCCCCTGGCCCTGGCGGAGGACTTGCTCGGCATGTGTGACCCTCGGGGAGCAATAGCTCTTGGCCTGGAGGAGGGAGTGAGGAAGGACTTGCCCCTGCATTTCAGCCCCACACCCTCTCACGAGTGAAACGAGCTGGTTTTTAAAGGAAAGCTCTGCCTTTATAGGGAAATAAACTGATTTTTTTACTGTTGTTATTGGGGTTTGAGTGCTGAATGGAGTGCCATGCACAAGTGTGCAGGGTGCTGTGCTGACTGTGGTGAGGTGCCCTGGGCTGTGCCCTGAGCTGAGGGAGTCTGCAGCTGCCCTGGAGCCCCCTCTTCCTTGGCTGCTGGCCCTGAGTGAGCTGTTGCCCTAGGGCAAGGGTGGCCAGGCCCCAGGGTGAGGGTGGCCCTTGTTATTTGGGGGGCAGCTGGTCCAGGCTGTGCTGGACTGCTGTGTCTGGAGCACTGTGAGTGTCATCTGCACCCACAGGAACTGGCAGCTGAGCACGCTGCGGCCAGGGAGGACACAGGCGCCTTGGTGCTGGGTTCCTGTCCCAGCAGCACATCTCCCCCTCTAAGGCTGGTGGCACTGGCGGCCTCAGCTGAGCAGTGCGCCCTGTCTGCAGTTTGGGCAGCAGAGCTGGTGTCCCAGCGAGCGCGGTGGGCGGGTGCTGGGGGGGGCTCACACCCTGGGGGAGGCCTGAGGTCGGGCAAGAGCTGCCTGCTTCTTCTCACTTGTGGTTTTGCCTGTCGAGTCCTGGTCTCGTGGCTCCCCTCCCACCGCGGCAGGCACAGCGCAACCTGTAGATGTTGTTGGGGTTCCTAGGGCGAGCAGGTCATTGTCAGGCCCTCAGCTTCCAGCACTGAGGGATGGCTGACCTGTCAGTGGTCTGGGTTTAATAGCCCTTGATGCAGCCTCCTGCCCTGCACCGAACCGGGATGCTTGGCATCCACACTGTCCTGCAGCGGGGTACCGCGGGTGGTGCTGGGGGGATGAGCAACGATGCTGCTAATGCCAGCACTGGCTGATTGCTTCACTCACCTTTCGCTCTGGTCACCACCTCCTGCGGCCGGGGTGGGCAGTGGGCGCTGCCCTGCTGCCCGATAGCTGTCACATCTCCAGGCAGAAGTGCTCCAAGCAGCTTCACAGCCTCCCTCCCATGGCTGCTGCAGCGTGCACTTTGCTGGGCCTGTGCCGAATGCTGCAGCCCTGTGGGCTTCTTGCAGGACTTCACAGGTGCTGGTTCTGCCATTATTTCTGGCTTTAACCAGCTGCTGCTGCAATGAGTTAACTGCCGCCCCCCCCCCAATCTCAGCCGCGTGTGTGTGAGCCTTTGCCAGGTCTGTTCTGTTTTAGCCATGCACAAGCAAGCAGTGGGTGCCCCATCACCCACACATATGCTAACACTGTCAACATCTCTTAAACTGGTGCAGCAGAACTGCTCCACACGAGCCAGACAGCCCTTTCCGTGTGCCACCGAGGTGCTGGTGCTGCAGGGCGGGGGGGTGTGTGTGGGGGTGGGGTGTCTGTACGCATGTGCATGTCCCGCTCTGCCCTGGCACTGCCGGGCATTTGCAGGGTCCCACGCTGGTGCTGCCAGATTCATTTGCACCGTGTGTACGTGCCCCAGAAAATACCTTTGTCCAACACTGCTGCTGCCTTTCCTGTGCAGCAGCCATTGCTGCAGCTCACTGCTACGGTCTGAGGCAGGAGTGGTGGCTTGGGGTTGGGTTTTTTTGGGCAGGGTAGTGTCTGTCTGTGTGAACACTGCATCCCAATTTTACATTTAATGTGGCAGACTTTTGTGGTCCTTTTCTCTTTGGCCACAACCACTGCTTTTTGAGATTTTTTTTTTTTTTTTTTGGTGCCTCCCCCAGTTCCTCAGCTCTGCTGCAGTCATGCACCTTTGTTTCTTTGTGGGCGCCTCTGGGCTGGTTAAAGACCTCAGGATGGTAGACATGCATCTGTGCTGACCCTTCAGGGCAGCACCGCTAAACATTTTCCAGGGCACCAGAGCTCTTTAGAAACTGTTGTCTTTTCCTGACAGCCCTCATTTTTTTAATATATGTATGTCCCTAAAACCCAAAAGTTAGCTGCCAAAACAAAAAGTGGTTTGTCTCGCTGGAGCTATGGCCACGCTCTCTGCAGCTCAAGTTACAGCACAGCAGCACTTGCACCCCACCACCATGGTGCTTTTGCTCCTCAGGTGCCCCCTCCTCACCTGCCCAGGGAGCACCACAGCCCCCTCCGGCCAGTAGCCTGTTGGGGTCTGGCCTCATCCCCCTTCCTGGCGCTGCCGGCAGGGTGCCTGTGCTCTCCGCAGCCTCTGCGTTTGTGCGGAGAGCGCAGCTGTGCCGCCATCCTCAGTGGGCCAGTCTGTAACCGCAGCTTGTCCAGCAGCGTGACACGGCCCAGCACGCAGCACTGGCCCTCCCTCGAGGAGCTGCAGGACAACCTGCAGCCCCTGCACAGCATGCACGAACAGGTCTCCTGAGGGCCATACAGATGTGTTCAACAAGTGCTGGTACACGCACACGCGCGTGCACACACACATACAGAACTACAACTCTGCAGGGACAATGCTGCCTTTGAGCCAGGATGCTTTTATTGAAAAGACCCTGCCGCAGGGATTTGCTTATCCTGTCCCTTCGCCACCTAGTCCTGCAGCAGGAGCTGAGCAGCACCTGGAAGGAAGAGTCCTGAAAGTGCTTTACTGGGATGTTTATTCCTGGAAGACGCTGGATCCTGTGATGCTCGAGTCCAGGGCGGCACAGCCAGCACCCCAGCTCAGTGACAGGCCGCAGAGCAGAGCATGGAGGGAGAGCAGCAGCCAGGGCACCAGCTGCCATCTCTGCAGAGCACCTCCTCATATCACCCTGTTCCCTCCTACTGCCGGCAAGAGGGTGCGTCTGGGCCCGGCCTCAGCCTCGGACACAGCAGTGCCGAAACTCAGTGAGCAGCTTCTGCCCGCAGGCTCTGGGGAGCAAACAAGCACAGTCCAGACATCACCTCTTCACCTGCCCCAGGGTGGTCAATGGCTCACGTCCGTGCACAAGCAGGAAGACTGGACAGAAAACAGCGAGCCAGTGGCCCACCAGCTCTGGGCTGTGTCACATGAGCCAGCCTGGTGCAGGCCACGGGACCAGCTCCAGGAGCGGAAGCATCAGCAGTGACCATGCCCCCGCAGGACAGAAGGAGCCAAGAGTGGAATGCGATGCTGTTGAAGCTAGGGCTGACCCCAGGGTGGTGATGAGCTCCGCAGCTGAGGCCCTGCTGGCCTCACCACGCCATCCCCTCCAGGCAGCGCAGGCAATCGCACTGCTCGCAGGGCGCTCAGCAGCTCCCCCGCAAACAGCTCCAACACATCAGGACCGAGCCCAGTGAAGGAAACCCTGGCACTGCCCGCTCCCACAGCTCTATGGGGCTGACAGCGCCCTGCAGAACGGCTCCTGCCAGCACTCCCTGCCCCGGCTGCACGCTCTGCAGGCCGGCCAGGCACTGTGCCAGCACTCGCTCCTCTTGCGCGTTTGTGTCTTTGTCCCCTGCAGCAGGCAGAGGCCTTGAAGCCCCTGCATGGCAACGATGGGGTGCAGTGGAGCCCTGTTCTCCAGCAGGGATCCACTCTTCAGCTGTGCTTGCTGGGCCCAGCCCCACAGACAAACCCTCCTGTCACACATCCACAACTTCCCTGGGGGCGCTGGGGCAAATGCCTGCACTGCCCCATCCCCTCGGTCTCAGGGCCAAAAGGGGAGCAGCTCCCGCCCTCTACAGGCAGCCCTGGGAGCCCAGACACGGTGGCTGAGGTCTGCTCCAGGCTGCCTGCACATGGTCGCACCCGGGACTTTGGCCAAGCCAGTGCACGGGGACGTTGCCTCCCCTCGAGCCAGCGCGCCAGCCCCTCTGCTCCCCTGGGCTTGCCCCCGTGGGCTGGTGGTGTGGCCCCCCCACCCTTTCTCAGCTCCAAGCTCTGCAGCGGCAGGGGAGCGAGGCCAGGCATGCGGGATGGGCAGGGCCGCATACTGCATGCACGTCGGGGAGCTGGCTCCATGCCCACCCCCGGACAGGCGCCCTCGGGAAAGCGTAAGTTCTGGTACATGGATCTTCGCATGCAGAGGTCCAGGCTGGGTGCCTCGTGCTGCCTCTTCTTCCAAGGCCTGTTTTGGCTCTGACAGGACGCCCAGGACTCCAGATGCAGAGCTGGTGCTGCACTCACACCTCGATTATATTGACCGAGGGAGACTTCTTCTATGAGAGAAAAATCTGCTTTAAGGCCCTGCTTTTCTAAGCCCCTGGGATGCAGAGCCCCCAGCCTCCCACGGCAGGCGCCAGACCAGCACACCTCCCTGCAGAAGGGCTGCCAGCTCCAGCTGAGCCCTCTGCCCTGCGGTCTGGGCGAGCCGCAGCAGAGACCTGGCCTCAGCAGCCCCCTTGGGAGACCCTGGAACCCCAGCCTTCTGCACTCGTGCGCTCTCCCAGCAGAAGGGTTCCGGCAGCTCAGCTGTGTCACCTGGTGCCTCCCTCCAGGTGAGTCTCTTCAACCACACACTTGCCTCCCCAGGAAGCCTTTCTGCCCACTGCTGTGCCCCAGTACTCCTGGGTGAACCAACCCCCCCTGCCCCTCACTTTTCAGCCTCCAGAGTTTGCAGATGTCTGGTGACTTCTATCTGGTCTCTAGTAGTAGCCATGCTACACCTGATGCCACTGGGGAGCAGGCAGGTGCAGGGTCAGAGCAGAAAAGGTGCGCGAGGGGACAGGAAGACATCTGCCATGGGGCAGAGAACCCAGAAAGCACAGGATGACTGGCATGGAGGGATAGATGAGGCCTGCTGAGCGCCAGGCACGTCTCACTGCCATGCCCACCACGACAGCTCTGGCGCGTGCCAAGGGCACTAAAGGCTGCAGGGGGCAAGGTTTATTTTCTCAAAAACTGTTGCAAGCACAAGCAGGAACTTTCCTCTACGCAAAAAGGAATGTGCTCACTGAACAGCACAGCAGATATGTGAATTCAGAGAAGGTGCTGGGGAGGGAAGGGGTCCTGGTTGCTGCACACGTTTTGTTGCTCAGTCCTTTCATGCTGAAGCAGGGTGCAGAAGGCAAGTGTCCCCATGACCATACTTTATAACAGGGCTCAGATCAAGAGCTGCACTGTTGTCTGCTACTTTACAGCAGCTTGGCCCTGAAGCCAGGAGGGGAAGCAAATGCAGAGCCTTTTCTTTCCTATGCCTTTTTCACAGTTTTGTAATTAAGGACTGCAAGAATAAGCTTGCAGTGTTGTCATCTGCAAGGATGCCAAGAGCATGGTGAATGCAAAAAGACAAACCGAGGTGCATCAGCCCTGTAGAGGTGTACATCACAAGCAGCAGGACAGGCCTTTGCAGCCCTGTATGAGCAGGGATCAAGAGGAGGGATCTTTCTGGAAAAGAGTAATCACAAAGCTGGAAAATCTGGAGGAGGAGAATTGGGACCTTGAAGTCCAAACAGGAAGTTTCTGTTCCTGGCATCTGCTGGAAACCAAGACGTGGAAGCAGAGGGGCAGTTAGGCAACACAGTGAGTAGAGGTCCCACCATCGATAGAGGAGGCAGATGAGACACAAGGCAAAACCTCACGCAAGGTCCCATTAGAGCACGGGCATCAGGGTTATAAATCACTGTCTGTCAAGTAACAAAGGGAGGAGTGTCAGGTGCTGAGGGGACAGCCAGATGAAGGTACTGCTCCCTCCCCATCCACAACCTGGCACAGTACCTCCATCAGGGTGAGGAAGGGGCTCTGGGATCCTTCCCATCAACGATGTGAGTGGTGATGGCCTGAAGCAGGCCACAATGAAGGCAGAAAGCGAGCAGTGATAAAGCAGTGCAGGAACTGCAAGAAGAGCTGCCCAGCTTGTCTGTCCTGTTCAGGCAGGAGATAGACCTCTCTACGGGATGCAGAAGAGGCGCAGCCTTGGAGGGGCATGGTGAAGGGGCTCTTGCAGTGAGAGGACAGGTACCACCCTGCAATGTGGGAGCCATCCCAGCTGATATATCCTGGTGTCTCTTCCAATGTTTCTCCTGCAACCACCCATGGGGCACGCACACTGCCCCAGAGAGGCCAAGGCTCACTGCACCCTAAAACCCCTCTGTTTTCAGGGTGAGAGCGTGAGCTGGGGTGTTTCTGTTTCTGGAGAGAGCCAGAACCTGTCCAGGCAGCAAGCCACAGCAGATGTCACACACCAGCCCTCCCGCCAGCCCTCCCCACTCACCTTGCTCCGCAGCAGCCCTCCGCTCGGTCGCTCTGGAGTGCTGTGCTCTGAAGACGGCTTTGTCTTTTCCTTGTTGTTGTTGGAGTCGTTGTCCTTGATGATGTCATACTGTCTGCAGAAGAGGGCGATCACCGCTGCCAAAAGACAGGGGATGAAGGACTCCCTCACACTGCCTGCCCCCTGCCTCCCCTCCCCACAGCATCCCAGCTGGAGAGCATCAAGCCCAGGGCACCCTGGTGTGCTGGTCACCCACATCCTCTACCCATGTCAGCCTGGACCAGCCCAGGCACCTCTGCCCATGTGGCCAGGCCAGTCTCCTTGGGCAGACAAGTCACGGATGTGGCTAAAGCTATCGGGGCACACGGGAGGTGCTCGGTACCTACGGCTCACGGCTCTGAGTCCGAAGGCAGATGTTAAGGCACTCGGAGAGGGACAGCCCTTGAGGTCAGCGAGCAGCTGAGTAGGTTTCTGAGTGTCTCCAGCAAGGCACTAAAGTTATTGGTCCAGTGCTTGCGACCCTCACAAAAGCCAGCCCTTGTCCTGTCTTGCAAACTGACGGTGGGATCAGCCACTCTGTCGTGGTTTCACAGCACCCATCTCACGCAGCACACGTCCCACACCTTGGGACCCTGGGTGCAGGACTCCGGAGCAATGCTTTGAACTGCAACCATTAGATGTGTTGGGCCCATTCAAACCACAGTGTGTTACCACAGCCACCCCAGACTGGACCTGACTTCTCCCTGTTGGCACGCTGACACACCAACCTGCACGAGGTGTAAGCTAGCAGCAGCTGCCTTGTATTTTCTTCCAGTGCACTAGAAAAGTGCTCAAGGCCAGGACAAGGAGACACTCCTGCAAGATGCCACTAGAAAATCCACACTGACTGGGAAGGGAGCGGTGGACAAGTGACTTCCCATTCACAGCAGCTGCATGTGACCAGTCAGGAGCTGACTTATCTCCTAGGCTTCCTTGCTCCCAGGGCAAGAGCACTGCTAGAGCACTGCTTTAATCAGGTGCCATACAGGAGCAAATCACCCATCACAGTTTTAGCAGATTGAGGCACAGCCACTACCAGCCATCGCAGCAGTGTCGTCAGATGTCAGGCAAGCTAGCTAAGGCCCACGGGTCCATGACAGCTAACGTCAGCTGGGACGCTCCCACCCTGTAACTCTGTATTGTTCCACATTGTCTCCTACTCCTCCAGCACAGCAGTCAGTCCAGCCAGCCCACACGCTCCAGGCCATCGCTGCTGAGCAGCGACTGTGGTTGCTCCTTTTACCCCACTGGCTCAAACTCCTACAGACTCAGAGGGCTTACTGGAAAGGATGCCATGCCAGTACGCCTCTGCACTCTCTTGAGCCCCGTCTTCTTTGCAGACCCCGGATTGCACCTCTGCCCCAGCCTGCCAGAACATTTCTCATGGCACTCACCTGCCCACATGAGCAGCACAGCCACAATGATAATAATCTCGCCTGTCTGCAGCTGCCTGTCTTTGTCCAGTCCTTCCATGGTGATGTCACCTGCAGCGAAGAGAACCCAGGCAGGGCTGGCAGCAGATACCCTCCCACCAGAACCTGCTTCAGGATCAGCAACACTCAAGGGTCTGAGAAGGAGCTCCAGAGGAGCGTGGCCCACCTCCCCCCAACAAGGACGGGTGTGGGATGACATCTTGACTGGGGAGAGGACACACAGCCTGTGGCTGTCCTCTGTCAGATAAACCATCCTCGCTCCCAGGGGCAGTCAGAGATTCTCACAGCTTGTTTGGGTTCAAGCAGGGGCTGCACCATGCATGGGAGTAATCACTGAGGTTACTCCGTACGTAGGCACCAGGGCAGGTTAGGAAGGCACCGAGTTGAACACAAAAGTTCTAAGCCATCTGCTTGCCCTGTTCTACTCTTCTCAAGTCCCCCTCTTATGGCTAGTGCTGAAAACAGACTCCCATGACTAGTGGACACCCTCGGGGCATCATCTCTTTTGGATTCTTGGATCGTGTCTCACGGACAAGCACGTAGGCATCCCCCAGGCAAGAAGGCACAACATGGGTATAAGTGGGAAAGGAGACTGTGGGGCTCCATCGTTTGTCCCTTGGTAGCTTGCAGGCTGGGAGATCTGAGACCCTTTCAGTATTTGCTTCCTATGGGCAGCAGCTGAGCAGGCCACAGCAGTTGTCCTGGCCACAGCCTGCTTAGCTGAATAGGGTGCCAAGCCCTGGGATGGGAGGGATGGATACCAGGGCTCAGGGACATTGTCATGGCCACAGCGGACACAACAGCAGCCTGTACAACTCTGCTACGCGCTACGCCCCTGGGTGTCCCAAGCAGCCCGCTGCTCAGGGCAGCACCTCCCTCGCTGGCTGCTGGGTCCCTGCCCGTGTGCCACGGAGGCCTCCCCGCGTGGCCGTGCCAGCAGCAGCCGGGTGGGCCGGGAACGCTGCCTCACCTTGGTTGGAGCTGTTGGAGGGGAGGCGGTCGGTCTCCCTCCGGGCACGGGAGTG
>NW_009260850.1:57189-62923 GCF_000687185.1 Egretta garzetta | reverse complement strand
CCCAAGCAGCCCGCTGCTCAGGGCAGCACCTCCCTCGCTGGCTGCTGGGTCCCTGCCCGTGTGCCGCGGAGGCCTCCCCGCGTGGCCGTGCCAGCAGCAGCCGGGTGGGCCGGGAACGCTGCCTCACCTTGGTTGGAGCTGTTGGAGGGGAGGCGGTCGGTCTCCTTCAGCGTACGGAAGTGGACGCGTTTACTGGCCTGGCTTTCCCCGTACAGGCCGATGCTCTGCACCTGGATGATGTAGTCGGCGTCCTCCGCCAAGTCCCACAGCACGCAGGCACGGTTGGTGGTGTTCACCTCCCGGATGAAGCGCTGCATCTGCCCATCTTGCCGCTGCCGGAGTGAAGAGCTGTCATCCCCAGGAGGCTGCTCCCAGCTGCACCAGGCACAGGCCCCTGTCTGCAGGGCTGTGCTGGGCACAGTGCCCTTCCTCCTCCCTTCCCGGGCAATCCTCCACCCCTGGGGTGGGCCAAGCTGGCCAGCACTTTGCTATGCAGCATCCCAGTGCAGCCCCAGAGCCAGGCACCTCCCTGGAGAAGCCACCATCGTCTGGGGCTGTGGAGGTGGAGCAAGGCAAGCAAAGAAAGGCTATGTCATGGCTGAAGCACCATCCTTACCCAGAGAAATTGCAGGGAAGCCACTGGAGGGACAGCTACCCCCAGTGCAACCAACGGTCTGCTGCCTTCCACCAGGATGGATGGCTCAGACAGGGTGCCCTGGCAAGGGTGGCTCAACAGCAGAGGCGTCCTCAGGCAGGTGCCAGAGGAGCTCCAAACTGCAGCAAAAGGGCTGACATAGGAGCATGCTGCTTATCAGTGAGATGGGTCCCCAGCCCCCTGGGGACAGAGCCTGGATACCTGCTGTAAGATGGCATAGCCGATGACCACGTCTCCTTCTGGGACGTCCCAGGAGACTGTGGCAGAGTTTGCCTTCAGCTGCGTCACAGTCACGTTGACAGGGGACGGTGGCCTGTCTGGGTGAGCCAGGGATGGACCGAGGCAAGGCACAGGAAAGAGGCAAAAGAAGATGTCTCAGAACGGGCACTCGCCCCTGCACGCCACCATGCAGGGCCTCTCCCACATCTGCCCGTGGCAGAACATTGGCCAGGGCTACAGGGAGCAGCTTCTCCAGTGCATCTGCCCCCAGGAGAGGGGTGGCACAGCAGGTCCGCAAGGCTGAGCCCCCACCGGCAGCCACACGAGCACGGCACGGAGCTTACCGGGCCGGTGGGCAGCTGCCCGCTGTGTGTGCAGGAGGTTTGCAGGTACAGAGCTGCTCCCTGCCTGTGCAGCTACCCCTCGGTGGCACCCGCCGGCTTTGGCAGCCTTCGCTCGCTGGCCGGGACTCCTCCCTGCCTGGCTGTTGGTGAGAAATGTGCTCACCGCACACCTCGCCCTCTGCAGTGTCCTACAGGGGGGAAGGAGGACAAGCTCCTGAGGCACCTGACTGTCTCTTCTCTAAAGAGCTCAACTGCAGTGGCAGACATAGCCCATTGCTCATAATGCAGGTCCCACACAAAAGGGGTTAGCCGTGCTGACCACGTGCCCAGGCTGCCAGACCCAGTTAAAGACACAAAGGGCCCCATTAGGCTCCTTCCGCCTTGCAGACACCGAAATGCATGAAGGCCTGTCCTGAGCAAAAAAGAACAGAGTTTAGCAGACTGTCGTGGCCATTTAACCAGTCCCTGCAGCTCAAAAGTACGTGAGCGGTCCCCACGGCCTGTCTCGGAGCGCTGCAAAGACCCTGCCATCGGAGAGGAGGCCGACATTCCTGTCAGCTCTTCACGAGGGCGTCTGCTTGCAGATCCGAGGGACCCCCACTGCTGCTCGCACGTTCACCCATTGGGAAGCTCACGGCGTTCAGCTCCAGCACCAGCAGAAGCAGGGCTGCCTGGCCTGACAGGCTCTGGCTCAGCCTGGGCACAGAGTGGGTTCTTGGCAGGGAAGTCCTGTGTTTCTGTAGGGTCCAGAGAGTCCAAACAAATCCTACATTAATGCAATTCTTCAGCCAAGACTGTGATGGTAAAATCAGGCTCGTCTAAGCTCTGGGGCTGCCCTGTAGATGTGCACATCATGAATGCCTGGCACACCACCCAGAAGTGCGTAGGAAGCAGCTCAGACACAGTATTTATATATCAACTGTGACAGAAAAATGGGGCAGCTTGGAATAAACACACTATGCAACTCAATCTGGCCACCTCATCTGCCTGGCATGACTCCCTGCTCTGGAGTGGGAAGGAAAGCCCAGTGCAGAAGGCAGAGCCGACCTGCCCAGCAGTGCAATGCCATTGCAACACTCGGCCGTTGCTACCCTTTGGAAAGCTGGCCTGATTGAAACCATGGTCTGCGCCATCATCATTCCGAGATGTCACAGTACTAAGAGTATGGCAGGATCCTACACAAGTTGACAGAGCTGCGCAGAAAGCCAAATTTTGCCTGGAAATTAGATGCAGGGGCACATGAAGAAAGACACTGAGGCTGCTGTTCACGTGTCCTCTCCCTGTAAACAAGACAGGGTCCTTCTGAAAGCTGCTTGTGTAGCACAAGTTCAACACTGTGGTTTATACAGGTAGAAAAAGAGCCCCAGAAAGCACCTGAGAACAAGAAAAAAGAAAACTGTAGACACCACCAACAACAACCACCAAGATTAGAGTGGCAAGGAAAGGCCATTTCTGCGGGTCAGCTATTTAAATGCATTCCTTTGCATTTGAGTATACCCGGCCCCATGACAGATCTAACAGGGAAAAAAAGGCTGTGATTCCCACTCTGAGAAATGCAGGTTTGTGGTCGGCCACGGGCGACTAGGACAGATAGGAGGGTCACCCACAGAGCCCAGGAAACACGTCCTCAGGTAGGCACTGGGGCCAAGTGCGTCCCCAACAGAAGCCTGCCGCATCACCAGGAGATAACACAAACAAGGACATTGCAGGATGCTGCGCCCTCCCTTCCAGAACAGAAGGCTGGAAAACTGGAAAGGATTCACAGATACACTCGAATATCTGTTGCTCCATGAAGAGCGTGTCTCCTTAGAGTTTTGCCAGCGGGACTCAGGTTCATCACTCCAACCTGCGGAAGGGAGTCTCTGAGCCACGTCCCTACCTGCACACCTCCCACAAGCCCACAGCAAAACAGGCCGAATAAAGCTGCGCTCCCCAGACCTGGCCCCTGGCGGAGGCACGCGCGTGCTGCGTGCACAGGAGCCGATCTCCCCACAGACGTGGCCTGGTTTTCCACTCCAGCTGCGGCCAGTCTGCACGTCAGGCACACAAGCCACGGCGGAGCTGTAGACAGCACACATCAGCCGGCACAGAGCCGCTTCCTTGCACTGCCCCAGGCAGAAGCATCTCGCAGCGCGTGCCTGGGTTAGGGGCAGCAACATTTCTGCTAGCCTTCAGGCCCAAGGACAGTTGTTCAAGGCTACCGCTGTGCTAACAAACAGGATGAGGTCAGGAGCAGCCCAGGAACCCAGTGCTGGAGACTGGTCCCAGGAACTGTTTCAGCCTGAACCAGCCAGCTTGTGCCCAAGCCGCTCTTGGGCATGGCTCAGGAGTTAGCACAAGCCATGAACCGTTCCTAGTAGGTAGCACTGAAGTGCTCCCCTCTTTGGAACTCGTGAACTAAGTGCTATGGATGTGACCAGACACTGCCAGCTGGCCCCAGGACAAGAACAGGACCTGGTGCTTCACAGGATACATCTACAGTAATAAATCAGGTAGCTTTTTATATCTAACAGATGAGAAGAGGTCTGAACATGCCCAGAGTGGGCAGTTGGACTTGCCAACCTTTAACTGTATGTGAGGACATTAAAGGCAGGCTCTGGCATCTCTGCACTGTAAAAGTCTGTGGATGGAGCCTGTAGCTGGCTCCCTGCTCTGCACAGAAATTTTCTAGGCTTCTGCAGGAAGCCCAGCCTGGCCCAGCCCAGGTTTTCACGCTGGGGATGCTGAGATGTGGCCGTAGGGCTGAGTCACTCTACAATTTGAGAACAAGGGCACTGCACTGATCCACAGGTCACGCTGCTGGGTCCACATGGGACTGACAATATTGCTTGAACCATACGTGGCCGGAAGGGCATCCCAGGCGGGATATCACCCTGGCATCCAGCTGCAAAGACAGTGCACTCAAAGCCAGCACGATCTGCTCTTACACCCAGAGCCAACCCCCAAATGTCCCAAAGAGAGAGAGAGGGGCGAGCAAGAACGCATGGTGGAGCCACAGCACGTGTGGCTGGTCAGTGCTTCGCACCTCACCCATCATAAACACGCTTCTGCAGGCTCCAGACAAGCTGAGCTGAACCGGCGTGACAGTGAGCTCTGAAGGTGTCCGGGCCACAGCTCTTCATTGGAAAAACAAGCGTCCCTCGGTCGGTTTGCTGCTCAGCAAGCTGCAGAAAAGACGTCTCTGAGCGCATGGGATTTGCACACCCAGGAGGAAGAGACAGGGCAAGAAGTTTCAGAAGTCAAAACTAGAGAAGGTCACCCTAGAAACACGAGGCAATGTTTAACCCCAAGGATATGCAAGATGAGACCTCACTGGAAGTCGTTATGGCGAGAGCTCTGAGGGACAGCTCACACCATGGGAAGCTTTGCGTGCGATCCCCACATTAAGCCTAATGTTCTCCAGCCTGCTCTGCCGCCGCGGTCAGAGCAGTTTCATGCCAGAGCTGTTGCCATAAAGATCTGTGAATACAAGGGCTCCAAAAAAAGGTACTCTCTGAAGCCAACTATTAAAAACATTCCTCTAAAGCCAAGATGCTCCAACACCCTGCCGGGCTCTCCGGGAAAAGCATGCCACAGTTAAGACCTGGCCAATGCATTACTCGCTAATGATTCTGCATCATTTATAAGTTATCCAGCTTCACTTTTGTTTAAAGCCGTATTAAGAAACAGGCACCACCACAAGAAAGAGCAATCGCTTAGTTAAGGCCTGGCACACTCGTTTGTCCTATCAGTACAGCAGCATGTTCCTTTCGGGCTTCTGAAGAGGTGGGAAGAGTTGGTCCTGCGTGCTGGAGGCAGCGGCACTGCAGCCTGAGCTGGGCAGCGGGGAGGGCCGACCCGTGGGCTGCTGAGCACTGGACTAGATCTGCCACGCGCCCTGGCCTGGGGGGTCAGAGAAGGGGCCAGACAGATGCCCCTCACGAGCGATGTTGGCAGACGCGGCACTGCCTGGGGATGGGGCACGGCCCCTCCCGCACCCTCCCCATCCTGCTGTGACTCTGGAGGGGGGACCCCACCTGCCCCTCAGCCCGTGCCCTTGGGACTGCTGCTCAAGGGCACCCAGATGTTTGCCCAACTTGTCCCTGCAGCAGGGAGGTAAGCATCAGATTGCACATCTAAAAATAAGCGGCCCCTTTTTAACAACCCTGACTGCATTTCTTCCTGAATCCGTCAGGCCCTGGAGTGCGTATTTTGCAAGGAGACTGAAAACATGGCAGGACATATCAGAACATGCCTGATGCTCGCGATTCCATTTCATGCATCAATAACCTGACAAGGGGCAAACAGAGAGCGGAAGGCTGCCACTGACACAGGGTCGTTCAGAGGAGTCAGGGGAAGAAAGGCCAGAGGAGCCCCGGGTGCCGACAGACCCGGGTGCCTCAGCAAACACCGGCCCGGAGGCAGCAAGGCAGGAAGGCACCCAGGAACGCCGGGGACCGGCCCACAGCCCAGACTACAGCACTGGAGCACCCCTGCCCGGCGCCGTTTACTCCCTCAGGACCCGCTGCGCACTGGC
>NW_009260850.1:28575-53651 GCF_000687185.1 Egretta garzetta | reverse complement strand
CCAGGTAACCCCCCGCATGCTGCACCCCCAGTGCCCCTCCCGCATGCTGTGCCCCCAGTAACCCCCAGTGCCGACGCGCCCCATGCAGTCTCCCCTCACGCGACTTTTGCTACACAAGGACGCTCCTCGCTCGCGCCGTCCCCCTGTGGCGCTTCCCATGCACCCATGCACTCTTTCAGAAGCCCGTGGCTCCTGCTTGCGGGTCTGCACTGAGGCTGCACGTCCCACGGCAGCACAACGCTCTCTCGATGCCTTGCAGGGGCTGGCCGCACACGCTGTCCTGCTGCGATGGTGTCACTGGTGGAGAGTGACCAGGCACCGCGGCAAAGGCTGGTGTCACTCTCCAGGACCCTTGGAGGGGCCCTGTGCCCTGCAGGCCTCAAGTTGGTTGTCCCCTTGCTGTGCTCACAGCAGGACACTTCATGGGAGTGCACAGGTCCGAACCACGCAGCCCCTGCCCGCGCTGCTGCACGCAGTGGTGACAGGCGGAAGGGGCCCTCAGTCACCTTCCTGTCCTGCAGAGGGTTCTCGTGCATCTCTGGGCTGTGCTGCAGAAGGCTCCTGGAAGGCACATGGGAGAAACCCGTCCCATCCTTCCCAGGTTCCATTGCTCTGCGGCGTGGGCATTGCAACACGGAGCCATTTGGCACAGGTGTAGGTGGTGCTGGCCAAAGCCTCCACCCACGGAGCTGTGGATGCAGAGCGGTAGCCCACCAGCCTGATCCGTTCAGTGCAGCTCTGATGGTCCTTGCTCATGTGTGTGGTTGTCAGTTAACGAGTTTGTCCTTGCAAAATTCCCCTGACCATGGCCACCCTAAGGGCCTGTCTGGGTCTTTGGCAAGAGCTGGCCCCAGCAGAGCTCTGCTTGCTCCCCAGGGGCTGAATCACTGGCTTAACTTCATACCGTGCTTTTTTCTACTGGTGATTGACTTCTATCATTCGTGGTGTTTACACTTCGGTGGATTAGTTATCTTACCTGCACACTGAGGTGTTACTTCAGCTCCAATTGTTGTCAGCACCCAACTTTGCTTCCTGCTATACATATGCTTGCATGCCCTACTGGACGTTTCTCAGTATGTGAGCAGCATCTCTCACAGCTTTTGGAGCACAGTCCTGAACACTGACGTGTTGTCTAGGTGCTTAGCAGTTGTGTGCTTTGGGTCCCTTCTGTTCAGATTGCACGGCTGCAGTAATTACTCATTTGCTCCCTGGCTTGCCCAACATTACCGTGGCCTGCACAGGGGTGGTCAGATGAAGACGGCTTGGCAACTTTAGGGAGACATTTGGAAAGCCCAGTACTCTAGGTGTTAGGTATCAGTGGGTAAGGCTGCTCTTTGATAGCAGAAACAGGTATCCATTAGCACTGTGGGACAGTTTATTCTGCATCCCCCCAAAGCCACTTTCGGGGGATGAGGTTTCTGTGCCCTTTCCCCATGCTCCAGGCTGCACCCCTATTGCTCGCACAGGAGGAGAATTGTGCCGTGATCAGTGGAAGTTTGTATGTGACCACCCTTGGCCACCACTGTTGGCCGAATGGCATTCCCAGGCTCCATACAGCCATGAGATTAGTTGTCCTGGACACGGGGAAAGGACATGCCATGCCACTCTGGGCAACCCTCGGAGCTTAGCAACCATCCCTCTCCAGTGCCACACCAGCCCCTCGTGCGCTGCACTGGGGAAGAACCCTGTGACTGCGTGTGGGGAGAAGCGCGATGTGCTTTGGGAGCAGAGGAGAGTGTTTGTACCTGTGGGTTCAGCCTATGGATAATAAATACCCAGAGTCCACACTCTCCACACATATTTTATTATTGTTTGAGTTTTCGGGGGTTTGGCCAGGCAAAATTCAATTTGCAATCACAAATCAGGAACCGATACATCTAAATTGTATTATATGCCTTGCAGTGCCTTGTACTTGGAATTCAGTGGAAGAATCCAGCTGCAGGCTTGAGATTCCATCCTCACCTCTGCAGCCCGGGCTGGAGGCCCCCAGCCTGCCTCAGTTCCCTTCATTGCCTCTCCCTGCCGGCCAGAGGAGGCACCGAAAGTCCCACTGGGCCACCGGACTCAGCCCTGGCCATCGCCCCCGGGGTGCTCTGCCCACAAACCCTCCCTCCGCCTGCGTTGGGCATGCGGTGTTGTGCTGCTCCCCTGTTCGTTAATGCAAGCTGGCCCCCGAGCCATGGCTGTGTGTGGGTGAGGAACACACGAGCCACGTCGGCGCTTGACTGCAGCGTGTCACCTGGGCTGCGTGGCTGCTGCTAGGCGCCGTGGTGCAGACAGCTCCGCTGCCTCTCTGCTTGCTCCCGCCTCTGTCCCGTGCACCCTGCCTTGCATGCACACACAGGCTGTAGGAGGCTCTTTCATTGAAGAGAGAATTTCCCAGACCTTTAAAGCCTTTAAATGCACTCATTATCAGTCTTGTTTTGCAAATGTGAGGCTCTGGGAGAGGTGCTGGCAGCAAGGGAATGCCCTGGCTGTGGTGCAGGAGCCTCCTGTACCTGCATCACGTCACCCTGCTGTTGTCTTTCTCTGCACAGTACTGAATACACCAGCAAGCGTTCCCAGAGCATCAGGAATTTGCCTTTGTGTCTATGTCCACAGCCCTTGAGAGCTGGGAAAGTTTTAGATTTCACAGAATCCCAGAATCACAAGGGTTGGAAGGGACCTCGGGAGATCATCTAGCCCAACCCCCCTGCTAAAGCAGGTTCTCCTAGAGCATGTTACACAGGACAGCATCCAGGCCGGGGTTGAAGATCTCCAGAGAACAAGACTCCACAGCCCCCCTGGGCAGCCTGGGCCAGGGCTCGGGCACCCTCAAAGTAAAGTTTTTCCTCATATGCAACTGAAACCTCTTATGTTTCAGTTTGTACCCATTGCCCTTTGTCCTGGCGCTGAGCGCCACTGCAAAGAGTCTGACTCCGTCCTCATGACTTCCACCCTTAAGATATTTGTACGTGTTGATGAGATCCCCGCTCAGTCTTCTCTTCTCCAGGCTGAACAAACCCAACTCTCTCAGCCTTTCCTCCTAGGGGAGATGCTCCAGTCCCTTTATCATCCTGGTTGTTCTCCTCTGGACTCTTTCTAGGAGTTCCTCATCTTGCTTGAACTGGGGAGCCCAGAACTGGACCCAGAGCTCCAGGTGGGGTCTGACTGGGGCAGAGCAGAGGAGGAGGAGAACCTGCCTCGCCCTGCTGGCCACGCTCCTCTTGATGCACTCCAGGAGGCCATTGGCCTTCTTGGCACCAAGGGCACCCTGCTGGCTCATGGCCACCTTGTTGTCCCCCAGGACCCCCAGGTCCCTCTGGGCAGAGCTGCTTCCCAGCAGGTCAGCCCCCAGCCTGTACTGGTGCATGGGGTTCCACCTCCCCAGGGGCAGCACTCGGCACTTGCCTGTGCAAAAACTGCCTGCACTTTGTCGCATATAAATGTTACCAATTAAATGAAGCCCATAGCAGATGCATGGATTTTGTGTCCCTAATCTAAGCCTTGGTGAGGTTTTAACTCGCATGAAGTGGGCATTCACAAATTTATGAAGGAAATTAACATCACGTGACCTGCAATAGCTGGGTCTTGACCTGGGGGTCCTGGACCTCTGTGACTGTTCTCTTCCTGGGACCCCACACTTGTGCAATTATTTCCCCAGGAATCACCAAGTTTATGAATGTCTGTGCAGGTCGTCATGTTCTCCAACCTCTCTCCAACAGAGCAAGTGTGTGCGGGCTCCTGTGTCTGCCTCCAGGGAATGGTAGAATGGTGCTGCCCAGGTTGAAAACCTGGCTGCTCCAGCTCCCTGCTGTGGAGCCTCCCATGGCCCTCTGCGACCTGAGCAAGGCTCACTTTGGGCAGGATTATGCCTATGGAAATAGCAGCTGCTGCTGTGACTCAGGGTGGCCTTTTCCAGGTGAGCATTGTCCTTCAGCCAGCTGCAGCCTGGCCTGAGGAGGGCTGGGAGGGTGCAAATGCCAGATCTGCCCTTGTGCCCCCAGACCCTGTCCCCTGACTGTCCCCATGCCTGCCTGCCACACACCCTCTCCAAAGCTGCTGTGGCTGCTGTTCTATGTTGGCTGTTGTCTTGCCTCCTGTTCGCTGGAAGATAACGCCCAAGGTATGTTGTGAGGGGTCACATTCAGCCATGTCCACGTGCCAGCTGCTGTATCTTAGTTCCCTCCCATGGAGTTGGAATTAACTCACTGATCCCTTGTGATAATAATGATAATAATAGTGGAGCACAAATGTACAGCAAATCACAGACATTTTCTATAAAGCTGCTACAGGAAATTCCCTCATTGTCTTCAGACAAGGAGCGGGCTCAGATCCATCACCAGGTTGTGGGCATCAACCCTTTGAGACTTTATGAACTTTATGAAATGTGGAAAGCCCCTCTGCTAATCATTAATAATTCACAGTCCTCCTTTTTTGTTCATTTGGTGGTGGGGGTTGGTTTGGGGGAATTCAATGCTCCCCAAGGACATTCATACTTTTGATTATCACAGGCATTGTGAAGTCAAGAGTTCTGCTGTGTAATTATGTGCAATGTGAGAAGTAATTTATTCCATTGGGTTTAGACCAGCTGCCCAATTATTTCTTCTGGCGCTTCCTAGTTGCTATTGTAAGAAACACTTAATAGTTGTTTGCTATGTGTACGTACTGCACCATTCGCCACGCTGCAGATCCTTATCGTCTTTCCCAGCTGATAATTTTTTCTCTACCCTTTTAAGATGGGACAGCTAGACAGCCTGTGGCATTTGAGGTGTGGGTGTCCTGTGTGTCTGATACATTGATAGTAACTTTACCGCTCAGCCTTTTCCCAGATCATTTGCACCACATGAAGGCGTCGAAGCCAAGAGCCTAGCCAAGCTAAAAAGGGATACCTCAGGGGTGTTGATAGCAAAAGTATCCAGGGCCATCATGGTCACTGAGCCCACGAATGATGGGAGTTACTGAGCTGCTTTGCTTGGGAACTAAAATCAGCCTCTACCAACGCCCACGGCGGCGCCCCGGGGAAGCAGTTTATTTGCTATTGCTCATTCTGCAAACGAGGGTGCAGATGAGCAGCGAAATGTACACAGCACTGGACCCGGAGCAGGAGAGCTAACCCCAGAGAGAGAAGGGACGAGGTGCACTGGACACGTGCCGCAGCGCAAGCTGACCGCCGCTTGCAGCGACCTGCTGCCGTGCAAGAGGAGGTGTCAGGCACCTGTAGCCTGCGAGAAGCCTGATCCAGCTCGGGTGCCTCATCTTCTGCCTGGTAGCGCTGGCACCTCTTCGGGGGCTTGGAGTCCAGCCAGGTGCTTGGGCTTCAAGGAGGGAGAAAACTCACCTGAGAGTCCTTAAGAGGGAGGTTTGGGCAAAGCAGCTTATGGTGAAAGCCTGAATTAGCCTGGGTTGTTTAGCCTAGAAAGGATGAAACTGAGGGGGAAGTGCTGACAGCTTCTCCTTGCGTGCCTGAGAGCTGCCAAGTATACACAAGGCTGCTGTGGAGACGGGAGCGGTGTGCTCTGCGCCCGGGGGTAGGACTGGAGGCCGTGTTGGCCTGGCCTGCATGGAGACCAGGACCAGTTGCTCCTCTCCCTGTGAGACTGGGGGATGCTGGTCTGGTTTCCAGCCCTTCCCCTGCGCCTCCTCCCAGGGCTGTCCTGCTGCCTTTCCTCTGACCCCTCTGCCTCGGTGTTGCTTCTGACAGAGCCACAATAATTTGCCATCTGCGTTACTAACACTGGGATCTGCTCATCGCGTTTGCCTGTGCTGACTGTGCAATTGCTCCCGTTATCTGGGCGCAGAGCTGCAGTTCCCAGATGAAGGAGGGAGGATGTGCCTGCCAGCCAGCCTGGCTCCCCCACACGCCCCTGTTCAGCGCACGTGGTGCATTGCCCCGGACCCGTTGTGTGGTGCTCCACAAGGCCAGGTGAAGAGCCAGAGTGGCATGGGAAGGAGGGAAAACCCACACAAACTCTGCATGTCACCATCTTAGGGGCAGGCAGCTCTCAGGGACGTGGGACGGCAAGACGAGGCACTAACCGGGCAGCCTGTGCAAGGGAGAGCCCTACCTGCTTGGACTATTACATGTGCCAGGCATGGCGGTGGTGTGGTGGCATGGAACCTCCCTCTCTAGCACAGGGACTGCCTTGGGGTAGCCCTTGCATGGAAGGGTGGCCAGCGACGTCAGAGACCAGACTGCCTTGTCATGTGGCAGGGACCCAGTCACCCTGTCTGGAGGGAGCAGGATTTATGAGACGATGCAGATGCAGACTGGCCTCAGACGCTTGTGCCAGCCACTTCTGCCAGCGATGTGGCCTGTCCCCGCAGCAGGCGGCTGGGCTCCCACACGGTGCCTGGTGCCTCTAGGCTGCCAGTACCCCCCTGCTTTGTCCCCCTGCTCTGCATGGCAGCATTTCTGGGGCGGGGGCCAGGGCCATGCCTGTCCTTGCCTGCGCCTGTGCTGGCCCAGCCACGCTCAGATTGACTGGGCTGCACTGCCAGCCTTTCCCTGCGAGTAGCCGTAGCCTTGCCCTGACTGCTTGGCACACTCTCGTTATGCCCCACAGCATCGCAGAGACGTCGTGTCGCACTAGACCCAGACACAAATTGTGCAGTGGGAACATCCCTGTAGGCTGAGACGAAGGCCTGGGGATCCCTGCACACCAGCCCCCTCCTCCCACAGAATGCATCGCCTGATGCCCTCAGAAATGATTGCTCCCCACCCTCCAGCCTCTGCATGGGAGGCAGTGCTCGCACACAGTTTTGCTGGGCAGGAAAGGTCCGATTTCACGGCCAGGTCATTCTCTTTCTCCTGCTGTGTCCCATCCCCTTTCAGACTTTGCTACCCTGAAGTGAGGTCCCTGGCCGGCAGCCGTATGTCCCCCCACTCATCCCAACCACTGTTCCCAAAGCTGTCCCTGTCTGCCTTGTGCCATGCTGGCAAGCCCGCGGTGCTGCAGACGCCGCTCCACTGCAGGGCCTCCCCCCCGAGCCGGTCTGTGCCAAGCCCCTCCGCGCTGCCAGAGCAAGATCTGGGAAGTGGTGCCAAACGCAGGACCGTGCCAGCGCTTCTCCTCTCCGTCACCCCACGGCCGTGCAGAGCAGCGCAGGTCGCACAGGCTGCACTCGTCATGGTATCGTCTGCTCGGAGCCATGAGTTTCTAGACTCAGACCCCAGATGGGGACCTAGGCCAGCTGCACCCCTGCCTCCCTACCCCAAAACTGTGGCTGGCCCTTTTGGCAAGGCTGGGAATCAGCACTGCACGAGGAATGAGGGCTGTGCCTGCTCCTGGGCAGGGCTACGGAGATACGGCTCGTGGTGGAGGAACCTCGCATGCCTGGGTACTGGTGCATCACAGTGCAGCACTTGGAGCTGGCACGTGGGGCTTGCAGGTGAAAAGAAAGCCAAGACCTGGTGCATCCACTTGTCTGCTTCTGACAAGGACGGACAGACATGCCTGAGAAGGGCTTGCAGACCTCGCCAGAGCTGGCTGGGCTTGCCCCTCGCCTCTCTCCTGCCAAGGTTTCTCCTGAACTGCTCTCACTGGAGACTGAGCTATGCCCTGAGTGAGGAGGAGTCCTCACCTGTAAGTGTCAGGCTACGATCCTGGACGCTTGTTTAAATGTGCAATCAGTTTCTGAGGTCTGCTGAATCCCTGCTGCGTTGTGTCCCACTCCCTGGAGTCCGTGCCACATCTGCCCTGGTCTGTGCTGGGGTGGGGATCGTGTCCGCGTCCCTGTGAGTCGGAGCTACCTGGAGATCCCACTGCCCATCCACAGGCCTGCTCTTGCCTGGGGCTGCAGCAGCCCCGCAGCGCTGGGCGCCTGCTGGCTTCGCTGGGCTTGCAAACAGTGAACAGGGATGGAATTACGGCAATCTGCAGGTTTGTGCCAGCACTGACACAGGTGCGGGTTATGGCTCTTTGCGACTAGGATGAAGTGCTTGCCCTTCACCAGACCCACAGGGTGCTGAGCGCTGCTGGCTGCTCTCTCTGCTTGCCCCAAGGGGGAGGTCTATAAGCACCGGTTATTGATGTGGCTTCAGCATTGCAGTGCTCACCCCCTCCTCAGTTCCAGGGGAGCTCCGCTGAGACGTGAACCCCAGGAAAAGCTGCAGAAGGAAAACCATGGTCTTACAGGTATACTCAGGCAGAAGTGTTGGTTCTTGGAGTTCTCCCCAGTGTCCAAACGTGTTACAGACTTGACGGGAAGCTGAAGACATACAAGAAATCAGGCTGCTGTATTAATAATAAATGTAAAGACATATGACATGTAGGTTGATTATTGTAGAGCTGAAAGTTTTAAGAGTGTTTATTAGCCTGCCTGGACAGGCTGGGAGGAGTGGGTTGGAGACAAACACACAATGTCGCAGTGAAGGGAAGACAGAAGAAAAATTATTTTATCCAGGAAATTATCAGCACATGTATTAATATTAGCATATCAGTGATAATAAATTCCCATATAAATCTTTCATATTCTTAGGAAGAAACATGTCATGAAGCTTCTTGAATACAATCTGGAAGTGAAGTCCGAGAAATTCCCACCGAGGCTGTCCTCAGGGGCTGAGGCATCTTCAGGAAGCCTGACGTGACCGTGGCCAGGCATGTGTATTTCAGCCGGCACACTGCAGGTGGCAGGTACCAAAGGCCGTCCCGCCCAGCCACTGCATTTAACTGTAACTTCTTGTCAGATGTGCAACTCAAACTTTGGAATAAAAAAACCCCAAACAAGCCCTCAGCTTGTTTTTACAAAGCCCACCCTGTGCACCAGAAGACCGGCACCACAGCAGCAAACTCTTCTGCCCTTGCCCTCCAGAGGCGGCGGAGCCGAGCGTCCAGGCTGCGCAGATTCTGCGTCCTGCAGCGCAGCACGGACAGTGGTCACCGCGGGTGGCGTTTGTCTCAGCGGTCCCGGCAACATGAGGGGCAGCCGGGGGCGTTTGAGCAGCACCTCCCGAGCATCTTTTGCCTAGCCCGTCTCGACGCAGACCTCTGGCCCCTCTCCCCTCTCCCCTTCGCCTGTAGCGGTCTGGAAACCCGACTGCGTGTGTGCGGAGGCCAGCGCTGCCCGTTTATGTACTGCACCATGGAACTGCATCTCGGGTAGGTAAGTCAGGAAGATCCTCTACTAAAAGCTTCAGAATTATGGAAGACATCTCATGAAAATGCAAATATAGGTACTTAGATGCAAATTATGTCTGCAGTCAAATGCATTTTAAAACACTTCTCTGCTTCTAGAAAGTATTTTTATAAAACAGGAGAGGATTATTCCATTGCAGTTTTAAGTTCTTGAAGACTACACAGACAGTTGACCAAACACTTTTAATGTCTAAGTGCCTTTTAAAATATACAATTTTTTATAATTAAGTCTTAAAATGAGAACAGCTAAATCATGTATGTGATGAAATGTATGATGTAATGCCTTCGCTTTCATTGCAAATCTTTCTCTATTTCAAAGCCCAATGGCAAAGCAGAAAAAAAACCTCAGCGATGTAATTCATTGGCACACCTAATCTCCCAAATCCTGGGTTTCGCGAAAAAAAAAATCACCACATCCCGATTCAGGCAACTGATCTGAAGAAAAATACTCACTTTTTAAGAGATCATAAATATCACTGGAAGAATGAAGGTAACAAGAGCTGGTGAGGATACAAATTATCTGCATGAGGAATAAGGTATAACTAATCAGTAAGTTCAGCGTGGGTGTGTGCTTTGGGAGACTTTTATAGAAGCACTTGATCCCACTGCATCTTAGAATATGAGTTTTCTCGAATTCTATATTTTATCTAAAATATTTTGTCTAATGCTGCCTCAAATGAAGCTGTAGAAAGAATATTTTTAGGCCAGTTGCAGAAATCTGTTAATTATTCATCCCGTAACAGATAAACTTAATTTTAAAATGATTTGAAACTGCACACATGAAGTGTTCTTTGAATCAATGCCCAATTGAATGTGGTAACGTATCCTAGTGTGTTAAAATGTTCATAGGTATCATCCTCAATAACACAGTGAGGCTTAGAGTTGCATCTGTAGTGGCAATATGGGAAGCACATACTCAAAAAATACTGGACATGAAAGAAAATGGTGTTTCTTTGAAATGATACGATTCCCCATATTTTTTCATCAAGCAGAGCGTATCCAGCTGGCCAAGGGAGGTGACTGTCCCAGTCTGCACTGTACTGGTGCGGCCCCGCCTCCAGCACCGCGTGCAGTTTTGGGTGCCTCAATATACGAAGGACATCAAACTATGGGAGTGTGTCCAGAGCAGGGCGACCGAGATGGTGAAGGGCCTCGTGGGCAAGGAGGAGCAATGAGGAGCAGCTGAGGTCACTTGGTCTCTTCAGCTTGGAGAAGAGAAGGCTGAGGGGCGACCTCATTGCGGTCTATACCTTCCTCAAGGGGGCAGTGGAAGGGGAGGTGCTGATCGCTCTCTGGTGACCAGCAATAGGACACAAGGAAATGGGATGAAGCTGCGTCAGCGGAAGTTCATCTTGGGCATTAGGAAAAGGTTCTTCACTGAGTGGGTGGTCAGAACAGGCTCCCCAGGGCAGTGGTCACGGCACCGAGCCTGTCAGAATTCAAGGAGCATCTAGATGATGCTCTTAGTCACATGGCTTGGTTTTAGGTAGTCCTGTGAGGAGCAAGGAGTTGGACTTGATGATTGTTATGGGTCCTGTCCAAGTGCAGAACTTCTATGATCCATGTAGCTGACCCTGATTTTCACCAGCACATTGCCTGGCACCTGCAGCAGTGGTCTCTGTATGCACAGGTCCTGGGTCCCTGCCACAGGAACTGCTTGGGCCCCGTCAGACACCTTCTGCAAATTAACATAAAAAGCAGATAAATGTGGACCTGCATCTGGTGGGTGGCTGAAGGCTGGTGGCCCCCATGGCTGGTGCACAGAAGCCTGGCACCCATGACTCTGTGGGCTGCTCAAGGTCTCGGTCTGGCGAAGGTTCTGCCCCAGCATCCAGTACCTGCTGCCCTGCGGCAGCGTAGATGGGTTGGGGCAGAGGCAGCAAGATCTCCTCCTGCCTGCACATCCCGATTCCTGCAGGCTGTAATGTGGGGTTGCCCACAACCACCACAGGGTTCCAGCCGCCCTTTCCAGACCCCGTGGCTCACCGTCCGCAGGCCTCCCGGGATTATGTGTTGCCCAGGCTGCTGCACGCTGCCAGGTGATTGCCAAGGTGCCCCCGTTTCTTTTGCTGTAAAACAAACAAACAAACAAACAAACAGCCCGATGCCTTCAGCTGTTTACAACTCATTTTGGCTTGCCAAAGCCGCGTCTCACCCGCATGACTTGCCGTTATTTCAGGCACAAGGCTTGCTGCGCTGGACTTCAACTGGCTGACTGGGATTCAAAATAAGCAAACCAGATCCGTCCCACGGCCCTTCCACCGGCCAGTCCTGGCAGAATCCAAACCTTCCCCTCTCACACTGAAACCTATAAACCAGCGAAAGGCGAGGAGGAAGGCAGGCACCTGAATCACGGTCCCTCTGTATTGAGAACTAACCTGTGAGCCTGACATGCGGCTCTGTCGGTGCTGTATTTGTGCAGCAGCTGGGTTGCAAATCTTTAAAATAGTTCCCAATACAAGGCACAGCGCCCGAAAGTGAGGACATCAGAGAGCCAGCAGTCTGGATGAGTGCCCAGACGGGAGCCTCGCAGACAATGCTAACACAGCAAAAGCCTTTCTCAAGGCTTCCAAGCTCCAGGAAAAAAAAAAAAAAATCAGTAAAACTTTATTTACATGCTCACAAATGCTGAGAACCGCTCAGGGCTCCTGACACAGCAAGTTTTCCAGAATTACTTAGCATGAAAGAAATGGGGGAGAGGCAGGGCTTACAGAGACCTTCATTTACACGCACGATGCATGGAAGTGCAGGGATGCTCTTGCAGCTTCCCACGAGCAGGACTGGGGGGCACCAGAGCAGGGGAGAGCGCTGCTGGCACCTTTGTGTTCCTGGCATGGATGACCAGCCTCTGAGAACATCTGATGGCAGCTCCAAGAGTTCAAGCCTGGGGACATTTTAAGTTTGTTTTTTCTCTTTATGCTTTTCTCTTATGGTTGCAATGTCTGTACCTTTTTCTTTTCCAGAAAAATGATTTTTCTGCTTTTAAGCTCACCCACCTGTTCAAGTAGAGGGTACAGGACACATTTCTCGCTCAACTGATGGTATCTAGGACAAGCTGAGGTCGGTTGCTTGGTGGTGGATGACAAGCCAGAGACCTTCCCGTGCTGCCGGCCTTAGCAATTTGCCAGGCACAGCTGCACCCTGAGCAGCAAGTGCTGCACAGGGCTGGGTCCTTTGTGTCTCCGAGTTGCAAAGCTTGAGGAGTGGGGGACAGAGGGGACTAGAATGCTCCTATCCTCAGGTATCACCAGTCCTCTCTGCATCACCTCCTTGAGCAGCCTTCCCTGACCTTTTGGTCCTGCATGGAAGACTAGCACCTTAGCAAGGAGGGCCAGAGTGTCACACCAACCTGCTCAGAACAGAATCGCAGCCCGTCCCTGAGCAGCGGTCGCTGCCCCCTGGCCAACTTCCCCCAGCTTACGTACCGAGCATGACATCCTATGGTCTGGAATATCCCTTTGGCCAGTTGGGGTCCGCTGTCCTGGCTGTGCCCCCTCTCAGCTTCTTGTGCCCCTGGCAGAGCAGGGGAAACTGAAAAGTCCATGACTGGTGTAAGCACTGCTCAGCAACAACTGAGCCATCAGTGAGTTATCAACATTATTCTCATCCTAACTCCAAAACACAGCACCATGCCAGCTACTAGGAAGAAAATTAACTCTGTCCCAGCTGAAACCAGGACAGCATCCACCCCTTATTCTATGCCATCCACGTCATGCCCAGGTCCTACACTTGCCAGTACATTCCAATTAATCACCACCACTTTTCCTGTCTTGATCTAAACACACAGATGTCATTCCCTCAGTCTATGGGCCATCCCTCTAAAACGTCCGTTGAGTTCATTTACTCCATGACTTTGGGCTCCATCTGTCATAACAGTCTTTCAGGGCAGGAGACGTGGTGTGTGGTGTTGGATCATTGCATGCCGAAGCCAGGTCTGGTTCCATCACCACTGCACTTTGCTCAGTTTCATCAAAGTTCATTCTTCATTAACTGGGTGATTCTTACTGTAATACCACTGGTATGGCATATAGCAACCACAGAAGTGATGGCAAGCAGTATTATATAGCAATTAACATCACACCACTCACTTCATTGGCTATTTTCATGCAAAATCAAATACGCTTGAGGTACACATTGGGCTTCCCCATCCTTTTGCATCACCCACCAAGTGCACCCAGGTCCTTGAGCAAAAGCAATCCCATGGATGGGTTTGCCTTTGCCCGAGGCGGGAGTAACCCAGACCGTCTACCCCAGCATATTTTTTATGTGCACTACAGGGACCTCATCCCCCTCTACAGGATGTAAAAGTTTTGATTGGGTAAGGCCAGCTCGGCTGGCAGATTGCTCAGTGCTGACTGACCAGGTGGCCTTCGCTAAATGTGTATCCCAATGTTTGAATGTCCCACCGCCGCTCGCTCTCAGGGGAGTCTTTGACAGTCCGTTGTATCGCTCCATTTTCCTGGAGGCTGGTGCGTGACAGGGGATGGGGATAGACCCACTCGATGCCATGCTCTTTGGCCCAGGTGTCTGTGAGGTTGTTTCAGAAATTAGTCCCATTCTGACTCAATTCTTTCTGGGGTGCCATGTCACCACAGGACTTGTTTTCCAAGGCCCAGGGTGGTGGTCCGGGCAGTGGCATGGGGCACAGGCCATGTTTCCAGCCATCCAGTGTTTGCTTACACCATGGTGAGCACATGGCACTTCCCATGGCAGGTTTTCAGAGGTGTGATATAATCAATCTGCCAGGCCTCCCCATATTTACACTTCAGCCACCGTCCTCCATACCACAGAGGCTTTGACCGCTCAGCTTTCTTGATTGCAGAGCATGTTTCACATTCATAAATAACCTGTACAATGGTGTCCATGGTCAAGTCCACCCCTCTGTATGTTGCATCTCTTCCTTGATGGTCTGAGGTGTTATGGGCCCACCAAGCTGTAAATAATTCCCCCTTATGTTGCCAGTCCAGACCCACCTGAGCCACTTCAACCTGAGCAGCCTGGTCCACCTGAGGGTTGTTTTGATGTTCTTCAGTGGCCGGACTCTTGGGTACATGAGCACCCACGTGACGTACTTTTTTACAACCAAGTTCTCCACCCGGGCAGCAATATCTTGCCACAATGCGGCAGCCCAGATGGGTTTGCCTCTGCGCTGCCAGTTACTCCGCTTCCATTGCTGCAACCACCCCCCCCAGGGCATTTGCCAGTAAATTGATATCGTCCAGTACATCGATATAAGTTTTTATACATATGTATGCATGTGCACACACCTATTTTTAAAGAAGATATTGTTCTCTGGCACAAATGAAAAGAAGGGAGACCTGCAGTGAAGTGAATGCTTGGTCTTTTGATGCTTAACCCCTGCTCCCATGCAAAGAAATGGGCTACAATAACCCTCACATGGAAGGTTGCTGAGGCCTATAATTTTATATCTGGAGAGGAAGCATATGTGCAAAAAGAATACCCGGTGTTAAATAACTGAGGGTGGTTGGAGTCTATCCTGAAAGATGGTGTTTGACGTAGCCACGGCAAGATGTTTTGAAGAGGAAAGAGCATCAATATACAGCTCACTGCAGCAGTAAGAAGTTGTGAAGTATTCCTGTAGGCTTTCAGGATACCCCCATTTTAAACGCAGCGGTCTTTTCAGCAGATGAAATTCAAACCATCTTTGAAGGAGTCTGAGGGCTGCAAGGGCAGTGTTCAGAGGTTACCAGCTGCCTTTCATTTTATAATACTGCATTTCATCTGCCGTTCCATCTCCCAACCACTTAGTATTCTAAGGCACTTCAGCATTTCATTGTGGTTACCTTTCAACGTTTACTGCTCTGTGTAATGTTCAAACCTGGTCTTAACCCCTGCCTACTTCCTAGGTCATTGGGGAAAATTCTGAAGAGCCCAGTGTTAATGTGGATCCCTACGAGATGCCCCCAGTGGCCTCACTCCCCTGAAGATGCCAAATATCTCCTCCAAATGCTTCCTCTCTCCCACAAGATGACAACCATCCTGTTTAATGCTTGGCAGTCTCACTTTTTAAAGAGGTCTGAGTGAGGGACCTTGTCAAAATCTTTTGGAAATTCAAAGAGCAGATGCAGCAAGAAATAGTCAAAGACATGCGGAAAACTCGTCTTTTGAGGGTTACCTGTTTTCAGAGTACTTAGAAGAGATGCATGAAGTCTGTCTCCCTTCCGCAGACATCCCGGTGCCTCCCTCATGCCCCACATGCTTCCTCTGCCTGTTAGTCCTCCTCGTTACTATAACCCTTATTGCTGCACAGACTGGTCTCTGGTTTCCTTGAGGTGAAGCAGCTGCCCACAAAAACGGCACCACATTTACCTCCTGTGCTTGGCTGGGCAGCAGGGAGCACGGGCTGCCCGTGTGCCCCAGGAAGGGCAGCGCCGTCCCAGGGCAGGTTAAGCACAAGCCTTTCCCTCCAGCACAGCACGTACGGGGGCCAGCACACGCTGCAGCGGGGAGAGGGCCCAGGGCCCTCCTGGTCCTGAGGAGCAGGAGCTGGAGGGAAAGCTGACAACACCGGCCGTGAGTTTCCTAACCTTTTGTTTGGTTCTGTCTCACCCAGCCATCACTGGGGTTGTTTCTCCATTTATGGTTAGTCTATTTTTAAATAAAGGCTTTATGTGAAGAACTAACCGGCTTTTGTTGCCTGCTGCTGAAGACAGGCAAAGACGCTTGCTTCTGAGGTGCAATTGCGCTTTTTAAAAACAAATGCCTCTGATTTAGAAGACCTTTGAGCAGAACTGAGATAGATTTTTGGACCTGATACAACACGGATAAAAAGGGACGCTGCACTAATTAACGTCTCAGTGGAGCTGCCCAATGTAACCACCCCCCCTCCCCCAATTTCACTGTTAATCCTGCTGTATTTTAATTATGAAATTGGCCTACTTAATGTTGAAGACAGCTGGCCTTCAGAGTCAAGCAACACTTTGAGAAATTATGTCATGCTTAGTGTTAGTTTCATTCCTAGCACCACAGTCAAGCAGTGCCCCAGGGGGGTGCCCACCCTCCGGCCGTATGCTCGCCATGCAGGTCACTGAGCAAGCACCGAGGACCAAATTGCTCCAAGAGCTGGTCCCAGGCCCTGGCTCTGCTCCCAGGCACACCGCTGGCTCAGTGCAACATCCAAGTTACAGATAATACTACTGCAGTGGAAGAGCTTGCCTGGCAAAGGTGTGGTGTCCTCACCAATGGAGATTTTAAGAACAAGTCGGATGTACTCCATACTGATGCAGCTACATGGCTAAGTGTATGATGCGTGCTGCAATGATTTCACTCCCATGTGCCACACACAGCAGTCGGGCTGTTTCATGCAGGCAGGAATGACAAATTGCTGCTGTTGCCTCTGCGTAGGGTGCATCCCCTGTTTCACAGTTTCTGTAAATGTCAACAGAACAGCTCAATTTTTTCAGACATTCTGGCATCACTAAAACAGCTCAAACATCTCTAAAGCTACAGCACGGGATAACTTGCAGGGAAGGATGGCAAGTAATCTCCTGAAAAATTCTCCGAATTATTATTAATGGCTTTTCACTATTCTTGGAACAACGAGGAAATCCTTGAGAATTAAGAAAAGAGAAAAACCCCACACAACCCCCCCAAACAAGAAGATATTCTCTCTCCTCTCCCAAGAAAAAAAAAAGAAACAAAACTCTAGTGTTGTGCCAGTATTTAAAAAATTACAAGCTCCGTGGTCAGCGTAAACACAGCTTAGCAGTCTGAAACATCCCAGGCAAACCAACAGAACAGCTGACATTAAAGAATATCGTAAGTAAAACCAACCAGCATGGTTTCACAGAGAACAGCTTTCTGCAAACATTATTTTTTTAATTAATTACAAGTTTGGGTTGATAAAAGCAGCTATTTACAGGCATTGTTCTTGGCCCTACGTTACACAAATATTGGTGGAGCACATTAAAAGTTAGTTAGTGAATAACTCTACGTAAGGATTTGTCCTGGAGAACCCCAGAGTCTGCAGCTATTTGGCATCTTTCTCAGGAACGTTAAGGGAATTATAAAACAATTGCAAAGAAAATCTGCAGATTAAAAAAAGTTGACAAGTGAGAGCAATGAAAAGATTGATTAGACAACAGAATTTTCGGGAAGAGTTGCTCAACAAAAACGACAGTTATTGAGGTCTCTGCTAGTGCCATTGTGCGAAATGCAATGTTTTAGAAAGGATGTAAGAGTTCATCAGGTGCTGTCTGGCCTTAAACCCTGTCAACCTGAATTTCTAGAAACAAAGGAAATGGGCCTGAGATGCATTTTCAGAGCAATTGAAAAATGCACTTAAGAGGGTAAATGGCAAACTGAATGTAAACAGTGTAACAAAGCAGTTGATAAGGAAAAAAGAGGGAGCTAAGAGCACAGCAACGTTATCATTGTATTGTACATAAACCAGACTACTACAGAATAACACAGCCAGTTCCCAGTGCATGTCTCGACTTCAAAAGCCAATCAATATATAAAATGTGAACAAAGAACAACAACAACAAAAAAAAAAGAAAAAAAATGTTTTGACTGAGACTATCAAGTCTCTTTAGCTCATTCAGCAAATTATGTACAGAGTTAATTATGACTACGAATATGCAGGAAGCAATTTCTGGTACCATAAAGCCATTTAAGTTAGCAGGACTGAGCAATACAAGATGCAGAGGTTGAAATTAAAAAAAGTTCAAATGAGAAGACACATAATTGTCAGTGTAAATTATCACTGGAACAACTATCAAGTGACTAGTTGGTCTCTTATATCACCTCCCTCACCTCAAAATTGGATCTCTTTCTAAATATTTGCTCAAACAGAATTTATAAGAGCAAGACCAAGTTTGCTGGGGCAATGAGTGATGTCCCTCAGGGATCCGTGCTGGCACCATGCTGTTTAATACCATCATCAGTGGCGTAGACAGGGGGATTGAGTGCAGGTTTGCAGATGACACCAAGCTGTGTGGGAAGGGATGCCACCCAGAGCGACCTTGACAGGCTGGAGGAATGGGTGTATGTGAACCTCATGAAGTTCAACAATGCCAAGTGCAAGGTCCAGCACCTGGGTCAGGGCAAGCCCCAATATCAATAGAGACTGGGGGATGAATAGGTTGAGAGCAGCCCTGCAGAGAAGGACTTGGGGATACTGGTGGTCAAAAAAGTGGATACGAGGCATCAACGTGTGCTGGCAGCCCAGAAAGTCAACCCTATCCTGGGCTGCATCCCCCGCAGCATGGCCAGTGGGGCGAGGGAGGGGATTCTCCCCTTTGACTTCACTCTCGTGAGACCCCGCCTGGAGCCCTGCGTCCAGCTCTGGGGCTCACAGTACAAGATAGACATGGACCTGTTGGAGCGGGTCCAGAGGAGGACACAAAACCAGTCAGAGGACTGGAATGCCTCTCCTATGAAGAAAGGCTGAGAGAGTTGGGGTTGCGCAGCCTGGAGAAGGGAAGGCTCCAGGGAGACCTGACTGGCCTTTCAGTGTATAAAGCAGGCTTACGAGAGAGACAGAGAGACTTCTTGATAGGGCCTGTAGTGACAGGACAAGGAGCAACAGTTTTAAACTGAAAGGGGATAGGTTTAGATTGGATATAAGGAAGAATTTATGATGACGGTGGTGAGACATTGGAGCAGGTTGCTCAGAGAGGTGGTAGATGCCCCACCCCCAAAAACATTCAAGGTCAGATTGGACGGGGCTTTGATCTAGTGAAAGATGTCCCTGCCTCTGGCAAGGGGGGTGGACTAGATGGTCTTTAAAGATCTCTTCCAACCCAAACCATTCTATGATTCTATAGGGTAGAATTTTGACCTGGATTTGCAAAATGTGAAGCTAACTGAACTCTTAACAAAGCATTGAACAGTAGAGACATGGGTGCTTGAACAGTGAATCTTTGCACGGTAGGCTGTAGCACAATTAGCTGGTTTCATATGTTATTTACAGCCCTGGATACACATGAAGTTGTGAATTCCCCCATTAAAATACCTCCCTTGAGGCTGAATTTTTCCTATGCCCTTAGAGCAGTAGAGCATTGCTGCAGTCACACTAGGTAGCCTGCCTCAGTCCATCTACAGAAAGATGCAGGTGCTCTTGAACAGACCACACTCCTCAAAAGCAGTGGCCTGTCCTGGTGCAGCAGTGCCACCGACTCTTACCAGCTTGAGCCAATCGACCTGCTGTAATGCTGATAGAGCATGAATGGCCTCTTGGATAACGATTTTCTTCCACATCCCATGTTATGTGGGGAAATATGTTATTGGTGTAACTCTACAAAATCCAGGTGGTCACGACTTATCCATGTCCAGAAAGCAGGTCTGGTTAGTAACTCAAAAATGACAGCAAATAGGACTCTAGATTGAAATCCACTAAGAAAAACCTTTAATTTATGGGTTTATCATGTTGCCCATCAGGCAACAGGGCAGGAAGGTAGTAAACATGTGTGGTCAAAGTACAGCTGTGTAGAGTGGAGTACGGAGGAGAAATGGTGCAGACAACTGAACAGCACCAGAGCATGCAGGACAACCACGTGGGCAGGCTGGGGTGTGTGGTGCAAATAGGGGTAGTACCAAGAACATTACACACCAGACAAGAAATCACATTCTTGCACTGGTGACATTTTATTTTGTCGTCTTCTGATCTTGCCCCTCTTACTGAAAACCTGATACCCCCTGCACAGAAGTCCACGTGTTTATACTTTCAGCACAGCACTGCACCACAGCAGTGTAACTACTGATGTAAATCACAACAGAGCACTGTGTGCTGCCTCACTACTATACAGGTGTAATCCCCATGAGAGACAGACCAGGCTCAGCTGGGGTTGGCTTTGCTTTGTGGATGGGAGAGGCAGTTCTTGAGAACCCCCCAGCCGTACAGCACTTCCCACTGTCAGGGCCAATGTGGTTATTCGGGTAATAACACATACGTATAAACCCACCTGTTCACCAGGCACGGCAATGGCTTCCCTGTGAATTTCAGCACCAGCAATTTAGTGAAAATTCACAGGGAGGTAACATGGAGCCAGCTGTCTATTTTCTTGCCAGCAAAACTCCAAGGAAAAGGTCAAATTTTGCAAATTCCTGGTACAGTGGGTCTTTGGATAACAGAAATTCTGGAGAACCTGTGCTCAGAAAGACAGAGTAGGATCACCTGTGCTGCTGCTTCTTACTAGCTTCTATGACATCTGCTGCATTTTAGGGACAGGGTTTAGTGGTGGGATGGCAGGGTTAGGTTAAAGGTTGGACTCTATGATCTCAAAGGTCTTTTCCAACCAAAGCGATTCTATGATTCTATGATTTATGGAGCACAGGGAGATATTCCCTATGATCCAGAGTTCATGCTAACACGTGACTTAAAATAATGAACCCTCTTCTTCTAACCTTTTCCACACAGGGAAGTCACTGCTAATACACCTCATTCACGCAGAGGAAGCAGTAATGAAAAGAAACAGGTGATAGAAGACAACGCAGGCAGCATCTACCGTGCAGAAGAAAAGGACACTATGGGAGCGTGGGCAGGACAAAGAGCAACAAACACACTGGCAAGGCAGTTCAGTGGAACATGGGTTCCAGCATTAGCAAGACTGCTACTGTAGGTATATGCGCTGTCTTGCAGTAAGTTTGTTTCCCACATGAGTCTGAAACAAGTGGTCTTCAGAGGTCTCACAAAGGCCATCTTATTACATTGGTTACAGGGGGTCTCTGAAAGGCCAGTGAATCTCCAAAAGGCTGGAGAGTATTTGTTCCTCACTGGACTGGAAGACCCTCTACATACATTCAATGCCCAGTGCTACAGAATACAGATGCTGGGGGAATGGCGGGTTGCTGACAAAGGTAATAATGATGTCCCATCACTTCCACGCAGACCAGAGCTCAGGCACTACTGCTGGTGCTGAGCCTAAACATCAACATATGAAGTAGAGACAGCACCTTGTGCAACAGACTGGAGCACAAGCTAGGAAGGTATTTGCTCTTCCGTGGCAGCCTTGCTGACAACAGGCAGAACCGTTCCAGGGCAGTTACAGCCTTTGTGCTCTGCACAGCACTGCTTAGTTTGTGTGCATACTGTGCAAGAAAGGATTCCCCCCTTAAAGAGACCTAAGCACTGTGCTAGTCAGTCCCTTATAGGGAGAACTACTATAAAAGAACCCTGATCTCACCCATCAGAGGATGACAGAACAGACAGCTGCTGTACTGGAAACCACTAAACAAGCAACTAATGTGACCCAAACTGAGACTGTAATCAGAGCAGGAACTACGCTGGGTACACCGCTAGTGCCACTGTCCAAGGGAACTACACCAGGAGAGGCAGCCTCTGTACCACAGCTTTGGTTTGAAGTCTCTCACAACTGAACAGAGGCAACAGCTTCAAAATCAAGGTCACCAAATAGAATGGAGTCACAGTCCCAAAGACATTCAGTGGCTTATATTAGTGCTGTGGGTTATGAGCCTGACAGAAGTGGGGCTTGTAACTGAAAAGTTTTAGGATTACTCCTTCTCTTCTACTAGGGATTTACTTCCGGCCTCGCTTGCGGCTGGTTTTTGGAAATTCGGTTCTCTGTGCAACCTGGGGCTCCCCCTCCTCACTACTCGCGCTCTCATTGTCCACCCGCTGTGGACGACCTCTTTTACTTCTCCTCATTTTTTCAACTCCAGCAGTGGAGAGCTTCTTGGCAGCCAGGGTCCCAGTTCTCTTCTTTTTGCCCCGTGTCAAAGGACGTTTCTTCTGTTGCTTCCTCTGCTCTTCTCTTTGACGGATTTTCATTAGCTTCTCAAAGCTTTTGGTGGTAGTTGTGTTCACATCAAACCAGTCCTGGAGGGTTTAGAAGGCAAGAGGTTGGTATTCATGGTGGAAATACCATATAAAGCCTATCAGGGCTTATAATAAAGCTGCCTTCCTTGTGGGACAAGGGTTTCCTGAAATGTGAGATCTGGAAAGGCAGCGACCCAACACAGCTCTGACCTTGTGCTATGTTCCTCCTCAGGTGTCACTCTGTCTCAAGAGGATGCAGATTTGATTTGGCCATTGCTGGGCTAAAGGCATGGGAAATGCTGAAGAGCTGAATTGAGCAGTTGCAGCTTGGGACAAGACATGTGACACAACACAACGCTTGCTCCCCTGGCCAACTATGTTTAAGCAAATCAAAGGCCACTTGAGCCTGAGACCCTGTTCCCAGCAGTGAGCAAGGAAAAAAATATAACAGGGTAAGTATCCAGCATTTCCTTCCCAAGACACCCTTCCCACCTCCAACCACCTGGGGTTTGACGACTTCCATTCTGCCTGCCTTACCTCAGCATGCACAGAGTTGATGTGATACTTGACCCCACTCTCTGAAATGAACTCCTTCTCACACAGGAGACACTTGTATTTACCAGCCACAAAGTCTCCCTGGCACCAAAACAAAAAAATCCATCACCAACTGCTGCCTAGAAGGCTGATACACCTATATATTGTATTTGAATCTTGCTCAGATATAACCCAGCAGTAAGAAGTAGAAACTCTTACTCATACCAGACAATGCTTTAGCTACAGGAGCACTGACATTATTGACCAGTTACGCTCACAAAGCATAGCTCTGTGAGATATGACAAGGTCTCCAGCACTGTACGTGGAAAAAATGCTCTTGTAGGCTGTGAATCTGCAGGTAGGACTGCAGTTTCACTACAATGCATGTCATTAAGATGCTTCCTCCTTACCTCAAGCGGTGTTTGAAATGGCAACCCCATTACCACAAAGGGAAGCACTCAAATTGAGAGGAACTCAGATTAACAGATGGCAGGACAGCTTGAATAAGGAGGTATCTGAGGGAAAGGACAGTCAGGCTATTGGTATAAAAGACAGTGGTATAAGAGAAGGGTACCAACCAAGGTACACGTGCCGAGGTGAGATTTGAGTCCTGAGACACTGCCATATACAGATTCACAACCCTGAAACAGTAAAAAAAGTGCGTGTCAGCAAAACTCCAGTAAGAAATCACTTCTTCCTGCACAATAAAGTCCTATTCCAAAAGGGGTAAGAGAGGTAGAGGGAGGAAGATAGAGAGTCTTACAAAGCCAGAAAGCTTCTTGTTAGAAGACCATTAAAAGAGACTTAAGCTTTCAGAAAGTTAAATATTTTGAGTTTCTGAGCACATTGAGACATAATAAAGAGACTCCTGTCACAGTTACGTTCACCCTCTATCAAAAGCCTGAGTAAAATTAGATAAAAGTTTGCATTTTGCCTAAAGTGCAGCACAGATTAATTTCAAACAGAGTACAGGGGCAAGTACAAGACACTTCAATCAATCCTGCCCTGCTTGTACATCTAGTGGCAGAGAGCAGAAGCACGGTCTCAGTTAAAGGGCAGCTTTACAGGCCTGCCCCACATGGAGCTTCAGGCATCAGTCTCGGGATACCAGATCATGCTCAGCTGGCAGCCCAGACCCTGAAACAGGAGGTAGGCACAAGGCATGCTTCTGGGCTACCGGTTGGTGAAATAGGGCAGCTGCTTTCTGGGGACAGCTCGATATACAAGATTATGCTGCAATTCTTACACTTGGATATGATGCACGCCTGAAAATTGGGAAGAGTGCTGGGGGAGGGGTAGGGCAGAAGGAAGGCGTTGTCTCTACACCAAACCCAGATGGAAGCCACCACTGCCCCTTGGCTATCCAGCAGCGTGCATCACGTGTGTCACATCTACCATAGTTCCCACCAATGTGGCCATTTCTTCTCACTGGATCTGACTGGTGACTGCTGCGTGGGATTGTAAGAAACTAAGTGCACGTGCGTAAGCATCCCTAGACCAGGATGACAGTACCATGCATGAGTCTTCTGTAGCCCATTTCCAGCTTTCAGAAGAAAACTTGAGTGCTGTGCCAAAGTCCCTCTGCTCTTACATTTCCATCTCTACTCCTCCCTTCTTCTATAACTAGATTTAGTACAACTGCTAGACAGGCAGGGGCCTGTCCTTTCTCTACTGCTCAAACCGCCAAACGGACCAGCTCCCAGCGGGATGTGAAAGCTGTACCAGCCTGACACCAAGTTACTGGCTCTGAAGTGGACAAACATGCCCCCAGAGGGGTCATCCCTAGGGCAACAGTCCAAACAGGGTCTTGGTTAAACTAACCAACCATACTGAGATGGAGCAGAATTCGTCTACCACAGAGAGACAAACTGCAGTTTCAAGGCTGTGGAAAGCTGTTGGCTCGTGCAGACCCGAAATTTGACCCCTTTCAGGCTTCAGAAACACTTAAGGATTACCTGATTTGGGCAGTGGACTCTTCGGTACATCTTTATCTCCGTTTTCCATTTGCACAGCACATCCTGACTAAATGTGGGCAGTCCAGGACGAGTATATTTCAGCTGAGATAAAGAGATGAAATTGAAAGCAAGGAAGCAATATTGGCTACACATAGTGCCAAGCATGTCCCTTTCTCTCCCAGACTGAGACACAGGTGCTATTTCTTCTCCTACTCTAACAGCCAAACTCTCAATAACCAATGTTTTCCCATCTCACTGACTCTCTACAAACATAACTGAATATGAACACCCCACCCTCCCCAATACCAGAACCCAAAACTTTCCATAATTTGACTACAACAATTCCTCTAAATCTCCTTAGCCCATTAAAATCATAAATCATCCTTTTCCCTTGGGTTTCCCTTACAGCCTACAAGATGCAGATGACACCAAACTGGGTGGTAGTGTTGATCTGCTGGAAGGTAGGTAGGAGGGCTCTGCAGAGGGACCTGACCAGGCTGGATCCATGGGCCCAGGCCAACTGTATGAGGTTCAACAAGGCCAAGGGCCGGGTCCTGCCCTGGGGTCACAACAACCCCATGCAACGCTACAGGCGTGGGGAAGAGGGGCTGGAAAGCTGCCTGGCAGAAAAAGACCTTGGGGTACTGGTTGACAGCCGGCTGAATATGAGCCAGCAGTGTGCCCAGGTGGCCAAGGCTAATGGCATCCTGGCTCGTATCAGGAATAGGGTGG
>NW_009260850.1:8516-25569 GCF_000687185.1 Egretta garzetta | reverse complement strand
GGATGGCAGGGTTAGGTTAAAGGTTGGACTCGATGATCTTAAAGGTCTTTTCCAACCAGAGTGATTCTATGATTCTGTGATCCTGGGAACTCTGAAGCCTGAAAAACTGAAATATCATTGCATGGCAGCAGTGACCTGCAGCCTACGACTTGTGAGCAACACACTGCCTATAACTGCCTTCATTACTTGTGCCTGCTGAAAATTACAGCAATAGGACTTGAAAGCCATTACAGCCTGCCTGGATACAATACTTACATCACAGTAATTGCCACTCTAGCAATACTAGGATCTAAGACCAGAGAGAGCAAAACCTGATCCCTCCAATGAGATATCCCTTCTTCGATATTGCTCGATGGGCCACTAAACACTGGCAACACTGGACAGATGCTAGTGCGAGACCAATCTGATGTGAAGAAAGACTCAAACCCTACATAGCATTTTTAAGGTCTTGTACCTTCCGGTCATCTGGAATCAGGTCCTGCAGAACTTTCCTCTTGGGCCACTCCTTGGCCAGCTCTTCTCCAGCTAGCTCATGGAGATAATAGATCGCCACCTTTGCAGATCTCCTCTGAACTCTGCCTGTGTTATTTGGCTCCCGTTTTATTTCCTTCAGGCTCTCTGTTCTTCTCTGCTCATGGAGGAAAGTGACCTGCAATGAGGGCCAAAAAAGGTGAGCCTCCTTCCCTGGCTCCTATTCCACTTACACTAAATACTGTGAATAAATATTCTGCCAAATCCCTCACAAAAATGCTGCTGCAGCTGTGGTTCACTGTCACAGACATAGGACAGAAGTGCATCCCACTAGTGAGACGGGCCCCCAGATCTGCTCAGGGGGAGTCACAGCAGTAAGGCTCAAGCAGCGAGTTTCATCCAGCCACTGGTCTTGAAAGGATATCACATTATTCGCTGTAAAACCCTCATGAACAACAAGCATAGTACTGCCTGCTCGCTCCCATGTCGGGCCTTCTAAAAGCAAAGCAAAGCATCTCACAAGTTAGAGATGTTAGCATCATTCTTCCATGCAGCAAAAGCCAGGCTGGGGAAAGTTTACTGCTGCCACAGTGATTTACTATTAAAAACTTCCTCCTAGTCACAGAACAGCAACAGCTGCTGCTAGAAGGAACGTATCAAGGACAGAATACTCCAGGGAGACACAAAAATGAAAAGATTTACTATCCCTAATTACCCACCCAAGCAGCAGACAAAAGCCTACATGCCAAGTCTGAATGACTGAAGTACCACTGCACTATCCTGGTACCTACGGCACGTTGTACTTACCAGCCCATGCTTGGATCGGAGATGGTAGACAAGTCCTGCCTTTGATTTGTATGCTTTTCCACAGTGATGGCACTTCATAGCCATTTTCTCCAGCTCAGAAGCAGCCTTCCCACATTTTTTAACATGATATAGGTATCCATTTATGCTAGTGAAGCTGCCTGTGCAGCCCTGTCAATGCAGAAGAAAGAAAATGCATGGACGAAAAATGCTCTCCAAGTGATCACGAAACCACTGTTTATAGAATCCACAGTTTGCTGGCCAAAGTACTATCGCATTTCCTGTCAGATCAGGCAATCAGGTAGTAAACTTTCATATTAGTCTATTCAGATAAACAAAATCTGGGACAAAGAATTGGCTGCAACTGGGAAACACTGTTTCTTAGACCTTCTTTGTAAGTAGTGGGCAACAGAAAATTACAATATATAGAATGAAGATGCAAGATGTTAAATGAAGATGCACAAAACAAAGATTTTCAGATACAAGTGAAGGAGCTGGGCAGAAAAAGAGAATATTTTATACTTGGTTGGCTGGTCAAACTGCCTAGAATGCAGCAGTATTAGGGTGATGGTAAATAAAAATTTTCAGCTACTCCTAGAATACAGCTACTGTCTCATGCTGCAGTAGAGGACAACAAGAACTCCAATGGTTCCTGCAGATGTCACTAGAATAACTCCTAACCCTGAATCCAGTGATCAGTTTGACACTGAGCTTGGAAACAAGACAAATCAAACATGCATCAGAAAGTTTTTAATGTTCTTAGATGTACGCATCTGCTCTCCATCCCCTTCTCTAGTTGTGGCCAATCTCAGTATTTTCAAAAACCACAGACAAACTCACATTTAGTTTGCATAAAAACATCTTCCCAGCTATCACAAACAGCTAAGGAAAGAGCAGAAGTACACATTAATAAATACTTTTGGCGCATACAAGAAACAATCCAGTGTCTTCTCAGTCCCCCATGAAGACACCAACACATCAAATACTCAAAGAGCTCCAGCTGACCCTGCACAGGGTTTGAACTAGATGACCTCAGAAGTTCCCTTCCAGCCTTAACAATTGTATAATTCTGTGAAGAGTTTATAATACTGTTGCAAGGTAAAATGGTTATCCTTTAACTTCATCCCTGAATGCATTTATTATCTTCCACTGAATGCATTTATAAAGTCATACCTTTGCTGAATCTACATTTACGTATCTGGTTTAAAGGAGCCATTTTAAAAGCCCCTGTAATCAAAAACAAAAACTCCATTTTAATCACCCTAGTTGTCCTCTTTAAAAGAGTTTGAATGGGGATTAGGCAGTAACCAAAGATGAACTCCTTTCTAGTGTAAGCAAGAGAATGTCACCTAACAAGCCATGTGTGAAGCCCTAAAACTTCTAGTTGAGCTAGTCAGTGTTCACCAGACTCCTACTTTGTTTAGTCATGAGGTTCTAACCAAGTATCAGTCATTCCAAAATTCATTCTCTATGCTCAGTGCTTCACAAGTGTTTAGAGGATCTAGTTGAAGATGCCCCTACTCATTGCAGGGCAGCTGGACTAGATGACCTTTAAAGGTCATCATCCAAACCATTCTGTGATTCTGTGATACTCTGTCTTAAGAGCATAGCTAGCATCTTGAAACAAATCCAGCTTTGGCCAGCACCAAACCATACCCAGCAGAACTGTCATAATATTTTACATTCATGCATCCACTGCTGTTTAACTCAGGATACTTAGCAGAATGCAGCTTACCTCCCTCGTACACTTTAGCTTTCTGATACGCTTCAAAACCTTCCGAAGGCGGTCTCGCTCAAGCTGCTCATCCAGTTCTCCTCCCTCCTTCACAACTGGCTAAAGCACAGCAGAAAGATGAAAGAAAAACACAGGATGCTCAGCATTTACAGTTCTTCTCATAGGGAATTCAATATTCAACACATTACTGAAGGAAAGCTTCCCAAATAATTAAGTCTCTGCAATTTATGATTTTACAGAGGTGTCTCTAATCAATGGTCACTGTCTATATCCCAGAACAACTGAATTACCTTTAAAAGGAGTAAACTGCCTGAAAACCACTTTGCAGACAAGAATTTTAACATTTAGATAGCTACCTATGAACAAAACATTAATAAGAAATGGTCCCAAACTATAGCTTATGGTCAAGGGTATGTATTTCCCTTATTACTTTTCTCCCCTCCTGCCTGTGGAAAGTACTTACTCATCTCTGTCATGCACCTTTAACATTTACTGGTCCTACCATTTCCACTTAGCCTAACTAAAGCTACACAGACTACCTGCCTGTAACAGTTATTCATCTATGCTGAACTGCAGCCCAAGTTGGAGCATGACTGGAGGTCGGCAAATGTGACACCCATCTACAAGAAGGGCAGGCAGGAGGATCCGGGGAACTACAGCCCTGTCAGCCTGACCTCGGTACCGGGGAAGGCTATGGAGCAGTTCATCTTGAGCGTGCTCACCAGGCATGGGCAGGACAATCAGGGGGTCAGGCCCAGCCAGCATGGGTTCATGAGAGGCAGGTCCTGCCTGAAAAACCTGATTTCCTTCTATGACCAGGTGACCCCCCTGGTGGATGAGGGAAAGGCTGTGGATGTTGTATACCTGGATTTCAGCAAAGCCTTTGACACAGTCTCCCACAACATCTCCTAGAGAAGCTGGCGGCTCATGGCTTAGACAGGCACACTCTTCACTGGGTAAAAAGCTGGCTGGATGGTCGAGCCCAGCGAGTTGTGGTGAACAGAGTTAAATCCATTTGGCAGCTGGTCACAAGCGGTGTCCCCCAGGGCTCAGTTCTAGGGCCGGTCAGTTTAGTATCTTTATCAATGACCTGGACAAAGGGATCGAGTGTACCCTAAGTAAGTTTGCAGATGACACCAAACTGGGTGGTAGTGTTGATCTGCTGGAAGGTAGGTAGGAGGGCTCTGCAGAGGGACCTGACCAGGCTGGATCCATGGGCCCAGGCCAACTGTATGAGGTTCAACAAGGCCAAGGGCCGGGTCCTGCCCTGGGGTCACAACAACCCCATGCAACGCATCGTGCCCCTGTACTCGGTGCTGGTGAGGCCGCACCTCAAATACTGTGTTCAGTTTTGGGCCCCTCACTACAAGAGAGATGTTGCGTTGCTGGAACATGTCCAGAGGAGAGCCACAAAGCTGGGGAGCGGTCTGGAGCACAAGGCTTATGAGGAGCTCATAAGAGCTGAGGGAACTGGGGCTGTTTAGTCTGGAGAAGAGGGGGCTGAGGGGAGACCTGATCGCCCTCTACAACTACCTGAAAGGAGGCTGTAACAAGGTGGGGGTTGGCCTCTGCTCCCTGGGAACAGGCGATGGGACGAGGGGGAATGGTCTGAAGTTGCGCCAGGGCAGGTTTAGGTTGGACATTAGGAAAAATCTTTTCAATGAAAAGGCTGTCAGGCACTGAAAGGGGCTGCCCAGGGAGGTGGTGGAGTCCCCATCCCTGGGGGGATTTAAAAGCCGGGCAGAAGAGGTGCTCAGGGACAGAGTTTAGTGGTGGGATGGCAGGGCTAGGGGAACGGTTGGACTAGATCTTAAAGGGCTTTTCCAACCTAAACGATTCTATGATTCTATTATTCTAAGTTCTTCTCTATTCTCTCTCTGATAGTTATTGTACATTATTTTCTACACTACCTTATAACGATATTCCACCTAGACTGAATAAAATATGAGAACTGAGTGACAGACCTATTCCTCAAGGCCAGAACATGATCCCTCACCTATTTCATTTACTAGTACAGCTGTAGGTTCAGAAACAACGGTACTGGGAACTATGTAAAAGTGACAGTAATGAATTGTCTAAACCTTACCCAAACTTTCAAATGACCTTTCCAAAAGCTCTAATTCTTCACAACTACAACAGGAGACTTAGCCTTCTTTAAAGTAATACCAAAGAGGAAAAGCATATTGTAGCATTAGTATCTTTACAGCAAATAGAGACAAGAACTAAACTGCTGCTCCTGCTTTTTTTACCTTTGAACTTGTAAAGAACTGAAATCTAGTCTGCTCTGGATGTAGAAAAACTCCTACTTTCTAGCAAAGGACTGAAAATGGCAGCCTAACGAGCAATCATTTTTTTTCTGATTGAGAATGTGTTTTATGTGTGACATAAAACTAGCCTAAACAGAAATTCATCCCCTCTTTCTAAGATGTAGCATGCCTAGCATCTCTGCTAACATTCTACTATTAATTTCAAATGTCAAATTTGACAGGAAAAATAATAGGTAGAGAAGATCTGAACAGCAACAACATTTGAAAAACCACACTATATTCTGTTTCTGTGGGCTCCAGGGAAGGAACAAAAGACTATCTTGCCTGTAGGATTTTTATATGCGCAGCAGCTGTGTTACCTGATTGTTATGGTCTGCCATGACGTGGTATTTCATACCCCCTAAAGACTTCAGCTGCTTCCCACAGTGATGACACGTGAACATTTCCTAGAAATAAACAACGACATGGTGCATGTAACTGTAAATTAACCAAAGCAGTGGGAAACTCTTTGGGGGAAAGGAACAGGAAAGGAGAACATTTTATTTGGGCCTGGTAACTACCCATTAAGAACAGATGAGATTTTATGGAGTCTAAAATTTAGGGGAACAATGAAATGGCTACACCTTTGTTCACTACCCCAAACCTCCAGCAAAAGGCTAAGCAAGAAGCACAAGCTGCACCAAGTGAAGCCTCTTACAGATGCATAAAGGACTCTTCCTTAAGATGAAACTGGTTTTAAATGCAACACAAACCAGTGTGCAGGCATTTCTATCAGTAAGCTGGAGAGGAGTAAAGAGAACATCACTCATCTCTCTTGTTCTTACCTGCCTGCAATTTACCATATGTTTCTTCAGTCCTTCTACAGTCTTTCTCACCACAGCCCGGCATGTTGGACAGGTAACTCGGCCTTTGTCCTGAATTTCCAAAGACCATTGCTCTTCCATACTACCTGTCAAAACAAAAGGTTTGGAATAGAACTGCAAACATAGGATTTTTTTTTTCCCTTTTGATGTGCACAATGAATCCTAGAAGGACACCTGCGTGTCACATGCTACCAAACTTGTGTCCAGCCACACTTCAACAGGTTTAGCTCATTTGCAGCTTTAAATGTGTCATGTGACAAGGCACACATCACTCCTTTTGGGCAATCATTTTACAAAAACTTTTTAATCCTACCATCCCCTTGTGAGGAGCGTTCCTCCACTTGTTCAGCAGAGGTTTTTCCTCCATTCATTTTTATTACACAATTACTTTAGCATGCAGAGTAAACTTTTCTTTTAGCAAAAGGGTTTTCACAGTAAAAGTAGTCACAGATGTGACCGAACAGTTTCAGACAAATTCCACACTTCAGCTCTACTAACTAAATCTTTAGAACTCCACTTAAGCTAGCCAGCAGTTTTGGCACTGGAAGTGAACAGAGCTGCACCACCACGCAAAGTTAGTCAACAGCCAGGGAAGAAGTGCCCTGTGTGGCATGGCTTCCAGTTTCTGGCCTCTTTATGAAATGCCAAGCAAAAGCTTGGCATAATCCACAAGGACTATAAATTGCTGAAATGGATCCTGGGAAGAAAGTGGCTTAGCAGCCATGTGCTTGAATTCTTACCATAAAAAGATCTAAAGGCTTTCCTTTTTGTCCAGTAATAACAGGCAAGGGGTGTCCCTCCCCAGGTCGCTGGGGAAAAAGTCTGTGAAATAAACGGCACTTGGCAGAAAACTAGGGTATTTACTGAGTGCTGTGAGCTATATATACCAAGACATCCCACTTGCTGAGTCAAGGCTAATGTTACTTTTCTAGGATGGACTGCTTGGGTCTCCAGCTGCCAGGTTACCAGAAAAGGTGATTTGGCAGCAACAGCTACAGAGTTTTTCCTGCATACATATTCTGCCAAGTAAAAAAGTATATATATTTTTATGAGTTTTATAGTGAAACTATTTTAACAGGCTTTTGCTCAGTTCAAAAAGTGATTCCCCTTCATTGTTCCCTTACGCAGCGGTAAAACCACGTGGAACTACACTATTAGGCAGTATGCAGTGCCTCCAATCTCACTCTGCAGTACTGACACAGTGGCAAAACAACAGCAGCCAGTTCTTCCTTGTCAACAGTAAAGTGAACAACAAAATGGAAACACCAGAAACACAGCTGTTGCTCAGATTTAAATCCTAGAATCACATTTAACCTTTAGCTGCTTTATAAACAATTCCGAGCAACTGCTGCTTCTTACCTGTGCCATAAGTTCCTGGTTCTTTCTGAACACAGTGGCCTTTCGTTTTGGAGTTCTGTTGTGTTCCAGCTTGCTGGTTTTTTCCTGCTATAACACAAACAAGACAGACCAGAAGACTGAATTCTGCGAGCCATGTTCCAAAAAAGCAGAGATTTGCTAGGAGGCTGCTATTTAGTCTGCTATCTCAAAGCTACTCATTCAGAGATGTTCAATGCTTTTTTTTTTTTTAAAGGAATTTCAAGGTTATTCCCCCTTGCAAAATCCATAGCCATTTACAGATGCAGACATTAGTCCCATCCAGATGTTTGTAACCTGTATGGTTGTTCACACACAAAGCTCAGGGGATAGGAACTCTACACTGAAACATCCTCTCTTCACAGTACGGCAGAGCCAATCTAATGACTTGTTGACAACTAAATGGGCAGTCCCATTCCACTACTCATTCCTGTTTTCTTTAGACTAAACAACTCATTGTTTCAGTATTTTCTCATGGGTTATGCTTTTTGCACTCTTCTCGTCCCTGTTCTCTTCAGCTGGTCCACGCATTTCCTGAACTGCAGTGCCCACTGCTGGAAACAGCCTCCAAGTGTGACACTGCATTAGAGCAAAAGAATTACTTCACATGTCTAGAAAGTCTATGTTCCTGCTCAAACACCTCAGTATAACATCAGCCTTTTTAAAAACAAGTACGGCACTGTTGGTCCCTATTCAGCCTTTGATCCGTAATAAATCTTGAATCCCAAGCCTAACCCTAACCTGAAGAACTGACACCTAGGAGGTTGTTCTTTGCCTTTCAGCTGTGCTAGTATTTCTTCCTAACTACGGTATCTTTAATTTTACGCACTATATTCCATGCTATTTTTAACCTGTTTCTCTAACATCAAGACCATTTTAGCCTTTTCTCCAACACACTTGCCACCTCTTTCAGCTTTGTGTTGACTACATACTTCCAAGTCTGTGATGCCAAAAACAGTAGTTAGAATTGAACCTAGGACAGATTGTGAACCATAATTCTACACTCTTTTCTATTTCACAGAAATATTAAGGTTGGAAGGGACCTCCTGAGATCACCTAGTCCAACCGCTGTGTTCAAGCAGGGTCAGCTAGAGTAGGTTGCCAAAGAACGTGTTCAGTCAAGTTTTGAGTATCTCCACTGCTGCAGACTTCACAACCTCTCTGGGCAACCTGAGCCAGGGTTTGACCACCCTTAGCAAAAAAGGGTATTCTTGTCTTTAGATAGAATATGCTGTTGCCTGCCTTTGCCATAAGAGTGCATTGCTGGCTCATGGTCAGCTTGCTGTCCTCCAGGACCCCAAGGTCCCTCTCTGCAGAGCTGGTTTCCAGAAAGTTAGTCCCCAGCATATGCTGGTACAGGGAGTTATTCCTGCCCTGCTGCAGGACTTCACGTTTCTCCTTGATGAACCTCAACAGATTCCTCTCCGCTTAATTCTTCAGGCTGCCTGGGTCCCTGTGAACGGCAGCACACCCATCTGGTGTACCACCACTCCTCCCAGTTTTGTATCAGCTGTGTACTTGCTGAGGGTGCACACCGTCCCATCATCCAGATCACTAATGAAAATGTCAAACAGTACTGGCCTGTCCTGGTTTCAGCTGGGATAGAGTTAATTTTCTTCCTAGTAGCTAGCATAGTGCTGTGTTTTGGATTTAGTACTACAAGACCGTTGATAACACACTGATGTTTTCAGTTGTTGCCAAGTAGTGCTCAGACTACTCAAGGACTTTTTGAGCTTCTCTTGCTCAGCCAGGTGCATAACAAGCTGGGAGGGAACACAGCTAGGACAGCTAACCCAAACTGACCAAAGAGCTATTCCATACCATATAACGTCATGCTTGGGAGGAGGTAGTGGGTCGGCGGCTTGGGGAGTGATCACTGCTCGGGACAGGCTGGGCATCGGTCGGCAGGTGGTGAGCAGTTGCGCTGTGCATCATTCATTTTTTATATCCTGTATATTCTCTTACCATTCTCATAATTACTATTATTATTATTTTCTCTTATTAAACTGTCTCTATCTCAGCCCATGGCTCTAACCTTTTTTTTTTCTTCCCGATTCTCTCCCCCATCCCACTGAGGGAGGGGGGAGTGAGCGAGCGGCTGCGTGGCGCTTAGTTGCCAGCTGGGTTAAACCACGACACGGCCCCAGTATTTGCCCTGGGTACACCACTAGTGACGTGCCTCCAACTAGACTTTGTGCTGCTGATCACAGCCCTCTGGGCCTGGATGTTCAGCTGGTTTTCAATCCACTGCATTGTTCACTTATCTAACCTGTACTTTGTCAGCTTGCCTATAAGGACGTTGCAGGAAACAGCACCAAAAGCCTTACTAAAGTAGAGGTGAACAACATCCACTGCTCTCTCCTTGTCCACCAAGCTAGTGACCTCATTGTAGAAGCCTGTAAGGTTGATTAAGCATGATTTGCCCTTCATGAACCCATGCTGACTACTCCCAATCACCATCTTGTCCTTTATGTGTTTGGAAATGCCTTCCAGGAGGATTTTCTCCATCACCTTCCCAGGGACTGAGGTGAGGCTGACCAGCCTGTAGTTCCCCAGATCTTCCTTCTTTCTGTCCTTGAAGATAGGAGTGATATTTGCTCTCTTCCAGTCTTCAGGAACCTCTCCCAGTCACCATGACCTTTCAAGGATAAAGTGGCCTCACAATGACATCAGCCAGCTCTCTCAGCACTCAGTGCAACCCACCATGGGACTTAGGTATGTCCAGTGCTCTAACCTCGTCCTCCTTCACTGAGTGTAAAGCTTCCTTGCTCCAGACTTTCCATCTGGTCTCAGGTGTCTGGATTCCTGAAGGATTCCTTTAACTGATAAAGACTGAGGCACAGGAAGCACTGAGTGCACCAGCCTTTTCCATGCCATTTGTTACCAGTTCCCCTGCCCTGTTCAGCAGCATACTCATCCTTTCCCTAGTCTTCCCTTTGCTGTTCATGTACTTAGAGAATTGATTATTTTTGCCCTTCCCAGATGCAGCTCCAGGTTGGCCTTGGCTTTCCTAACCTCATCATTGCAAGACTGGACAGCAAACACATACTTCTCCTGTGTCACCTGCTCCTACTTTCAGCACCTGTATGCTTCCTTTTGCACCTAACCACTGATTAACAACCCTTTGAAGGCATGAAAGACCTATATCATCAAACATTTCCCCCCCTCCCTCTCTGTGGTAAAATAAAATGAAAGTGGTTGGGTTTGATTTCTCCTTAACAAACCCACATTACTGTTATCATCTACTCATTAATCTCCAGATGTTTACAAGTAATTTGTCTGATAATTTAGTCCAGAATCTTTTTGGAAACTGAAATGAAGCAAACTATCCTATACTTCCCTTACTTCCTTTCTTCCCTCCCTTTGCTGGACTTCTAAGAGACTGAAATTAGAACAATCATCTTGCACTGTAAAACTAGTCAACAGTCTCCTATAACAAAATACCCAGAATCAGAAATAGAGTTGGAAGACAGCAGAGGATAGCATTTGGGCAGAGAGGAAGTCTGAAGTACCTGGAGGCTTGTAACTAGGAATTACAAGTTATTTGTATTACCCGAAATCTTCTGCTTCTTCTTGGGAGAGACTTTAAGATCTTCGCCTTCCCCTTGCTCAGATTTCCTCTTGCCTTTCAATAGTACTTCTGTTAATGAATAAGAACAGAAAAGCTTCAGTCTCATTATTCAGTCTGGATAACAGCTTTGAGCCTGCTGCTGCCTCAGCTTATCCTCGTATTCAGTACTTAAAAACCCAACAGTTTTTGTAAGGCACTGGACACCAGCGAGCTAGACACAGCCTTCTGATTCAGTAACATTTAGGCACTCCACAGCCTGCAATCTGCCGTCACAGAAAATATGGAAGAAACAGTGCTGCAGCATGGTCTGGGAAAATAATACTCATCAGGAAGAGAGCCAGAAGGTGCCAGGTTATGTCATGAAAAGCTCATATGCACACACACAAAAAGGAGCATAAAGAATGGCAGGTGGGGAAACCCAAATAATATCCTGCTTCCCCTCACTATTTCCAGGCCTATAAAAGGCTATCTCCATGAACACAGAGAAGTACAGAAGCAGCACAATGACAGGCAGGGGAGCACAAATTATGGACTCAAAGAAACAGAAACCTTCCTCCCAGGTCTGTCCCAGGAGACCCACCAGGATGATGGCTGGACTTGATGATCTTAAAGGTCTTTTCCAACCTAAAAGATTCTATGATGAGTCAACAGGAGCCACTCTCTGGAGCACCCTTTGGAAGGGGGAAGGGGAGGAGTGGTCAGAAGGGAGAGTGTGGTGTTAATGCGTAGGATTATGTGACGCATGGGATCCTAGCGAAGAACAACTCAGGATTATACAAGACTGGGATGTTTAGGAGTGATATCAAAGGAAGGGAAAGGGAGAGAATTAGCTGATTTGGGGAGGATCAAGTGTAGGAAAATAGAGGTGTAAGAGGATAAAAAGAGCCACTTGCTTGCAGGCAGGTGGTTGGTCAGTATACAAGTCTGGTCACGCCTGGCACTAGATCAGAGGGACCAGGGGAGAGCAGTGTCTGTGAGCGCGACCCTGTCTGTAAGGAGGTCCACACCAGCAACTGGCATGGCTCTGCAGGCCTCAGGGACTAGTACGTCCATGTGCCAGCAAGTGAGGAGACTGGGATCCAAAGGCTGTATAATGAGTAGACTGTTTAAGTCCAGCTACAGGAGAAATCATGTGCACACACAAAGGTACACATACATATATACGTACTTCTTTTGTATATACTTTTTATATATGCTTCTTTTCTCTCACTAGCACATCTTCAACCTGATGAGCCAGACAGGGAAACAGGATGGAGGCTGTTGGTGCTGTTTGTGTGAGTGCCGAGTGAGCCTCTCTGTTGATCTGTGTGGCTGGCTATACACATTGTATACACGTGTTTATACCTACAGGAACACATGCTTAGTCTTGCTACTGGTTGGACCTGGGGGTGTGGAATGGCAGCAACCTTGCTTCTATCAAGCTACCAGATTCAGCTGTTCCCACAACAGGACAGAATACAGACTCTGATTTAGAGATAAGAAGAAAGTGCATTAAAGAAGAGCGAAGTTTTGGCTCTCCACCACACAAGATGTTTGGAAAGCAGTTCGTAGGCCAGGAAATCTGAATGTTCCTACAACAACATAAGGCCCAACCCACACCAAATCAGAAAATCATAAATGACAGAAGCAAGAAAATAAAAGAAATAAAAACATCCTAAAAAAAAAAAAATCTACCCACCACAAAAGCCATGTCTAATCCAGAATACTGCTGAATGGTCCCCTTTTCTACACCTTTACTGTTGCTTGTTCTATTTTTAAAGCTCTCAAAGCATATTCCTGATATGACTGGCAGAATCCTTATACGTATCTCTTCTACAGATAAAACTGAGTTCAGTCACAGAATCATTAATTTTCACAGACAAGTCACTCAAAAGGAGCTGTGTAACATCAGAGAATTTTACCTATGTTTCTGCAGTGGAGGAAGTTTATTTCTCCTAATACATGAGCAGCATTACCAAGCTTGCAATTTGTGGCTGAACTGCAGCATGTCTTTCAGAAGTAATCTAATCTCTCATAAAAGAACCAGAGAGAAAAAGAGCCAAGAGTGAGAAGTACCTTTTTTTTCTGAAGACTTGTTAATGCTGTTTTTTATTCCTCTCATTTCCAACCAGTAAGCAGGCCTGCGAATGGTCCGCTTGCTTCTGGATGCTGCACTTCTGTTCACTTGACTCTTTGGTGAGGCAGAAGAAACGCTGCTGACTGTCTCATCATAGGTACTGTTCAGTCCTAGGACAGTAGTTTCCACCTCCTCAAATTGTTTAGACCTGGAATACATAAACTTGAAATCCTATGTATACGTATGCATAGATACACACACAGTCACAATAACTTGACAGACAACATCCCTTTCATCTTCCCAAGTACTCTAAAAATTCATCTCAGTTCATTGAATCTCCTGAGTTTTGTGAACTGAAAAGTGCCAGCAAGATAAAACATCCTAAATGTTATTTTACAGTAAATCTTTCAGAGAATGACATTAGAGAGCTACTCAAGAGGAACAGGAAAAAATACTCATCCTACCTCAAACCTTCAACTTAAGCAGCAGGGACAAATTAATCTCAATTTAAAAATACACACTTGTCCTTCGGCAACCAACGTGGAATATAAGAATTCTTCTGCAGCCCATCATTACAAAAGAGACGTTTTCCATCCCACAAAGGGCAAGATGTCCTTCAGTATGTATTCCCAGAGTCAGAGCTGACACCACACATTTAAAAGACTTAATACGAGTAAGAATTTTAATCAGCAAGGCTTTCAGCAATGAATACAGCCCTATAGTATACCCTACCAATCACACTACATTAAAGACTAATTTCGACTAGCCAGCAGCACTGATTTTTCTTCTTAGAGATCAGAAGGAACTTTGCTTCACTCTTCTCAAATATTTCTCACAGCCCTGAAATGCCTGGACATTTACACCACTGTATGTGACAGCAAATGATCAGGTGTCAAAGAACCACAGAGTACTCATTCCCTGGGCAAATACCATTAATGCAAGAGGAAAGGACAGAAAACACAAACATTTTTCAACATATCCCACTGCTACCACAATTCACAAACTGAAATAAGTAGATCACTTGAGTGATGACTGTGATGGCCATCCCAGCAATACTCTCCCACACCCTGAGCTGTGGGGCTCATGTGTTTTAACATGTCAGTCCAAAAATTAGTAAGTGGGGGACCCTGGTGGTACTGGGTCAGATCAGTACACACTACATTTAAGGAGGCACTGCAGAAGGACAGGGAGAGGAATTCTCAAATTAAAGCCTTTCAGTTACAATCACACTCAAAATACATAGATTTTGGAACTCCATTTGGTCTTGAACATAAAATATTTATCTTCCCAGTGTTAAAATCCTTTTAAAAACAATAAATGAAAGCTAATACCCCTTGAAGTGTCAGAAAAGCACTTTTCCCACAAACCAATCAGCAAAGTCATTTGAGACTCTCATCACACAAAATCACTGTAGCTCTTAAAATTTAGAATATTATGTAAAGACCAGATATGGTTTTCCAATAGTAATCTCTCGGCTAAAAAGCTGTCTCGCCCTCAGCCAAACTAGACAAGAAACATTCACATACTTTTTGTTTCCCAGAGACCTCCTGACCTTCTGTTGTCTGTGATGTCCAGGCCTCGTGTCCTAACAAAGTAGAACAATTCACATTAGCAGCGTAATTTTTCTTCTTTTTGCATGTTTCACTTTTCTGTTAAAGACAATCACTTGCACTTTGAGGATGTCCATACTACCCTTTGAAAAGGAAACCACTGGTTTCTGCAACAAGGAAGCGTTTTACCTTTTCAACTCCAGCTGAATCAGAGCTGGAATCAAAATAGGGATGAGCCCCTCTACACTCCCCATATGAAAGGCAACCATTCCCCTTGCACTGGGGCACGACGAAGTGCTCTTTGTCTGGGCAGAAAGCAGGTACCACTGAATGAATTGGAGACTTTTATCACATGTTAACAAATACTTTGGATCCTAACTTCCTAGTTTTTACATAGTGCTTATTTTTTTCCTTAATGAAACAATTCTTGCATTTATCATGCCAAGAATGTTGTCTCTAGTCTCTTTTACATACTCTTTTCATTTTTTATCTCAATTACTTTGTCATACTCCATCAGCTGCCCGGACACCCACTTTATCCACATCACAGAATCCTCCTTCTTACTTAACAAAGATTTTTTGTCACTTACTGCTCGTTGCTTCTTATGCTGCTATTAAGACACGTAATTTAACAGATACCATTGACATTGCCAAGTCAGTATAAACAGCTCATTTGCTGTACGTTGTTCCCGGTGCGTGGACAATCATTTACCACCTTCTTCATGAAAATACTAACAATGACTCAATGTCGTTCTTCACTGGAAACCCAGGACAAAAATCTTGGTTATACAGACTAGAAAACAAAAATAATTGCCCAGTAGAAGTATATGAAATACCAAAACTGTAACCTAGGAACAGAGATAGATTTTGCCACATACAGGAACTGGCTAAGAAATTGGGAAAAAAAAGAAAAGGAAGAACATGGATAAAGTACCTTTCTTCTTCATAGAAAAATGTAATGCACATTATCAACTGGACCATGCTATGAAGCATTTTAGTTATTAGAAATAAATGCTACACATTATCTGGGGAAAACAGCCAACAGGGGTATGACAGAATTTGAAGAACTCATAAAAGCGCGATGATTTGTCAGTAGGAGATGCCAAGAAACTTCAGGTGCTGCATGAAAACTAGGAAATAGGCAGCATCAAGGCAAATGAAATTCACCACTAAAAAATGCACTGGAAAAAAATTATTTTCAATCTGTCTTTTATGCTCTTGCCTTCTAATGTATGCACAGGAACAAGCAGTAGCTCGCTTCTCCCAGGATCACAGTCAGTGAGAGGCACCCTAACCACCAGGTAAGAAATTCAGTAGCAGGCGCTGGCATCAACTAGATGAATACTGAAACTATGACTATGGAACGTCAGCCTCTCCTTGGGCCTCCAGCCCCAGCGCCTCCTCTCGCGGGAGGGTTAGGAAAGCAGCAGGGGAGAAATTCACAACGGGTTGATTGATGACTTCACTATCAGATCTTGCCTTCTTTAGAATAAAAGTCAACCGAAGGCATTTGTAGGACTTTGATATAGTTTACATGCATCTAGTAGTGCAACCAGCAGTGTTTGGGAAACCCCTACATCAGAAACATGGAGAAACCTCACCGAGGAGCAGCTAGCAAAACATGAGGCTTGTGAAGTTCCAACAATAAAAATGAACGAACAGGCAGGCATAGTCTGCTGCAATCAGCTGGCCTGATCTACCATTAAAAGAACCTTGATGATTGACAAACATGGCATATGTTTTAAGTTTTTTTTTTTTTTTTTAAAGAACTGAAGAATTTTGCATAAAAGCGAAGGTCATTATGAAGAATTTAGGTCACAGTTAAGGATCTGCAATAGAAAAAAAAGACACTACAGATGATCTGTCTAGCTTTCCTTTCTGGGAAGTTGACAGCAGCAATTACGAAGGAAACATGTAGAGAAACTGGTGTTTAAGTTTCGAATGTTTTTTATTTATACATAATATGGAAAACAAAAAAGCCACCTTCATTGCACAGGTTAGAAAAAAAAGAAACAGCGGCCTAGAGCCTGACAAGATGAAGAAACTTCCTTTGTAAGTGGGCCACTTCTGCCTCCCTACGGACTGTGGGACGTTTCTGTGACCTGCAACACGGCCTGCTGCTGCAGGCTGCTCCACAACACAGCTGGGAAGATGATGTTTAAGCACAGCATGGAAGCTCTCACTGAGGTCAGGAGACTGATGCAGCAACTGCCAGCGAGTCAGTCCTGCAGCCACCGGGGAGAGTGTCAGAGAAGGCACCGAGCATCCTGCGCCGCCGCGACCGCCCCGACCCCCGAGGAAAAGCCGCCGGGGCAGCCTCACGTTGCCGTTCCTCCCCGCACACTCCATGGAACCCGCCCCCT